>NW_021133080.1:0-424016 GCF_004193835.3 Ostrinia furnacalis | reverse complement strand
TTAGTGTTTTTGTGGTGCGCGAGTGGTTGTGTGGGACAGGAGTTGATGGGTGTTGGCGAGGCAGATCCCTACTTGCTGAACAAGTCGTTGGGGCTGACGGAGTTGCCGGGCGGCGTGATCGCCGGCGGGCGGACGTTGTGGAAGGCCGACAGCAGCCCGTATCTCCTCCGGGACGACCTGCTGGTGGAAAGAGATGCGGAACTGGTCATCGAGCCCGGCGTGGAGGTGCATTTCGCGCCGATGGTCGGGATCACAGTTCGAGGGAAGCTACTGGCTGTGGTAAGATTTTTTTTTAATAACACAGGCCTGCAAAATGAGGGTCATAACTTCCTCTCTGGAATTTGATAGCTGATTCTAAGGTATTTTGGTGCGCTGATTACGAATATGTACTTAGTTTTTCTCCATCACCTCCAGATTTTTCAAAAAAAGGTACAGATAGAAAATAGGAAAAAATCACAAGTTTTCACATAAAAAAATATATATTTAAAGAAGTACATTTCTTTTAACTTAAAAAACTACTAAAATATAATGATAACTATTTACTAGTCTAAATTACATGGAAATTTTATTTGTGAACCTAGTCCTTTTTTTTCTGGAAGCTTCGGTTGTTCGATTTTCGCTTAAATTTCCGGTTTGGATAGTCGTGCTTCAATAACCAACAATAGTCCGTTATCATGCTAGTATTACATCTTCCTTGATACTGGACTTCAAGCTCTTTCAAATCATGGTGAAATCTTTTGCCTTGTTCTTTGCTAACGGCTCCTAGATTTTCTGGGAATTAATCAATGTGCGAATTAAGGAAATTAAGTTTAATGCTCATGTTACAACCCATTACACCAAAACTTGCAATCATTTTGGCCACTATTTCTTTATAGTCGGAGCATAGACATATCCATAGCATAGGCGAAACGATTTTAAAGCAATTTTTCTATCCTTTTGACCACTTGCGAAGTTCTAATAAACAAGCCGTACAAAAATGAGGAGTCCAAGTTTTGTCTTGGTTACTTAAAACGTATCCAAAATAACTTTTGTAAATATTTTTCACAAAATCTTTAATGCTGTTTCGTTGTTTTATCACCATAAATTTCCCGCAAATATTACAAAAACTGATCGGAGAATTTAATCAAATTTGCGATGACATTTTAAAGTTTATGCTGCAAGATCCGCAGTTCAACAACATAATTTGCTAAATCACTTGTACAAAAACCCTTTGGTTTATCTTTATTACACCTTTTTCTAATAATATTATATTTACAACAATTAGGTAATATTACCTATTCATTATGTATGAATGAGCTCATTACGAAATTAAGCCAAAATACCCCTTTTTCGACATGTTTAATGCGAATTACATATACTCATTAGGTATTAATTAACAAATTACTGATTTGCATTAATTTCTATGTCCCCTTACACTAATTAAATGCAATAAAAATGAAGCTAAAGTAATTTAATGACGTTTTATAAATTTTAAAATGTAGGCGCTCAGACATTTTTGAGCAAAATCTTAAATATTCAATATCAAAAATTCCTGACGTGATGGATTTTTTTTATTATTTTTCTCGTAATCAGCACATCAGAAACTATAGAAAACGTTACTCAGATTTCAAAGAGGAAAACCATTGCAGACCTGTGTAATCTAACCTTTACGTTATTAGTTAGACCCATTGCTATTTTAGTAGATAGAATCGCTGTAATCTTAATCTTAAATCTTGAAACAACGGCTCAAAGTACTTAGTATGCAAACGTAGTTAGAATGAATTCTTTGCTTCAATCATTACGTTAAAATAGCTCCTATAGTAACGCATTATTCAATAGGATTCTGATTAGAAAATTCCCAGCAAGAAGATGAATCCAACAGTTAACAAACAATCTGTAATAAAGCTGTATTGTGGTTCATTTATCACTTTCATGTTTTATTTTAGTTGGATCTAAACTTTATTAAAAAAATCGATGTTATGCTTATGACCTTACCTTTACTCGTACAATAAGTTATGGCGATACACGACGACTGTTTTCAACGAAACGAAACTCGTCGAAAAAACCCAGTTAAGCTTCTCACGGTCATTATCCCATCCAGGGTTTCTTATTAAAAAAACAGGATTAGGTTCCTTACATCTAAGGGTAGTAGCCCTACTATTATTATCCATGATTTACGACGAAGATGGATTATTACCATTTAGATGCATGGTGTCTGCAGGTGTTCAATCATGGGTTCAGATTATCCTCAAAAATACATTTCAAGCCTGTGTATTATCTTAATTTTACGCTGAAGAATGAATCCATTTTGGTTATAAAATATTATATCCACATTATGACCACAGTACTCTTTTAGCACCTAAAAGGGAGCTATAAAAATCCTTGTAACTACAATCAAATGGAAGTGACATGCGATGAATCAAATAATTACGAATTCGATTAAGAAAAATCCGAATTAAAGATGTTCTGGGTCGTAATGTCGTAATATTATTTACGCCGTTAGTCGTTAATAAAAATAAAGGTAATAAGTTCAAATAAATAGGACAGCACACATCACTTGTGTACTTAGCTTTCCCTTTTGTCGATAGCAAACATTAGATAAACGCACGCCTTTGATAATGCCTGATAACAGTATCGAAATCATTGAGCCATGATATTGATTTATTCACCTGCTGGAGTACGGCAAATATTAATACACATTACGAAAGCAAATATCGGAAATAGAGCATGGCGCGCAAACGTGGAGTCACACCGGTTTTGTAGTGCTCTTACAGGTTCTAGGAAAATACTGAAGTTACCAATGATATCGTCACGAGAGTATCGTCACTGTGATAATGATACCATAATGTAAATATTATGAAATACTTTACATTAAAGTTTTGTTTTGGACACTTTATTTATTTATTTATTTATTTTTGGGAAACATACAGTTACAATATAATTTAACTTGACTAAATATTAAACACGAGCTAACCAGAGGTCATTTAGACATTACAAAATTTTCGTAGTATGGATTGATCTTGATTGATGATCTCACTCAAGAGTTTTAAGGTAGAAACAGAAATCAGAATATACTAAAATCGCTTTTTGAGAAGCAGGCAGAGAGTGTCCTTTTCCAGAATTCATAATATAGGTACAGAATATTTGCAAAACATAGACGGGCTGAATCTGATACATAATCATAAGATTAGAAATTAACTTCCGTAAAACTGTGCGTCTAAAAACATTACAGTTAATTGGCGAGCTGTTATACCTCTTTAATGATGGTCTGTTATGTGTATGTAGTTGACAAACAAAAACCAAAAGGGGATGAAAGGAAAAGAAAGAAGCCGTTAATCATAATTTACGTCAGGATCATCATCAAAGCCTCTTTACAAATCGCTTTTGGACGCCATGAATCATAAATTACGAGATGCACGTGTTAATGAAGCCAGCTGGGACAAAGGCGCCGTGTCCTGACCCGGCGACCCTGCATCGTTAGGCCAATCAGCACGCTCAAATCACAAGGAGACCCGGGAAGACAGCTGACGACCGACTTCCTGAGGGAAGTGATCTGGACTAATAGGAGCGGATGAATCGCTTGCGAATAGGCTGAGACTAAAAACTGAGAACCAGTTCAAGATGATTCAAGATTCAATAGAACTGTAAAATATGAAACAGTAAGTAATTATACAGGGTGGAAACGACACGAAATTATCATTTTTATTGGAAGCACTGTCGTCGAAAATATTGTTTGTAGGTCAGACGTGAATTATTTCTTGTCCGCCAATATTTAGCTCTCATTGATCGCTACTACAAAGTTATGTCGTTACTTTTGATGACAGCTGTCATTCTAATCAAGCTATATTGGATAGACTATAAATGATGTTCCTAAACTGATTTATTTAAAAGGTTTTATGTGTAGGCCTTATTCGAACACGGTGTTTTAATAAGCCCTATACAAAAAAATAATATTGTTTGTTTTTTATTTTTTTTTTTGATAATTTAAGTAAGGAATCATTACTTTGTTACTATGAATATTTAATTATATCTATAATTTATGTATTATTCTTAATAAGTGGAATTTAAGTTTATCTAGAGATATACAGTATATNCTAGCTCATCTGAGAATGGCCGTTGAACAGGTCACGTCTTAATCTTAACGATGCGAGATCCGACTACTAAATTACTAGTTTACAAATTTTATTTATGAATCGTGATTATGCACCCCAAACAAGGCACCTTCATTTGTTTTACAAAAACATTTTCAATCTAGAACATGCTAGAACATAATTTAATTTAAACACTATGCCCCTTCTAATCTAATTTGAACGGCATTATGCAATACACACATCCAATTTCAAATGTAGGCCGATTGAGAGATGGCCTCAGAGATGTAGCTACTCGAAGCCGTGATATACTATCCTTAATAACAGTTATACAATTCAGAACCTTATTAACATAGCTGTAAGAGCTGTGTATGTGGTGGCAATGCGTGCATCGATACCTGCTGTTTCAATTTTCGAACACTATTCGAATAACAAAAGCGTTGCAATCTCTTAATCGAACGGTGTTCGCCACGCCCGCGACCTATTGCTGGCCAGCACCAATTTAGAGGTCACCTGTTTTAGAGTTCTGTATCATTAAAACGCAATGAAGATTCAATTTATTTCTAATACTGTCCACTTTCAAGTGTGGAAAAAAAAACTTAACCTTCTGACGAAGAAGTATAGTCTACCGTAGTAGGTATAGTTAAGTGTTTTTGTTTTTTATAAACTCGATTTACATTCATGTGTATAATTTAGCTTCCCCTTTTTTCCTTCTTATTTTCCTGATCATCAAAATCCTTTTCAAATTTCGATATTAGGTAATTTTGACACTGGCGAAAGGCATAACGTAGCTCGTAGCCATAAAGGAAAAAGTGTTTTTGTGGTATTTTCAGGTGAAACGTCATTAATGGAAATAGTTTTTTTCACTCTTGGCACAATTTCATACTAATAAGACCTAACTATCGTTTTCTTGAAAAAAGTTTAAAGAAAAACCTGTCATCTATGCTATCACCCTATTAACTGCACCATAGAGCATCCACAGACCATTGAAGCAAGTCATAATGACAGCCTAGTCTATGGCACACGAGAGCTCCACACATCGCATCAATTACTGGCTCATTACTCGCGATCCTCCAATTAACACCTACGAGCCACTCGCGTTGCTGTCAGCGCATTAGACACTCATTTAGGATTGTAAGAAGATTCTGTTACTTTCAGCATAGGGTATGTAAGTATGTTGATAGCCCAATAAAATAAATACAAATGAGATTAAGTAGGTGTGAATAACCGAAAAAAGATTTTTTAACCAACTCTGCAGATTTTTGCTGACTGAAGTGAAATGGTTTTAAGGTAGACGTATACTCTACATTTTAGGCTACGGTGGGCTACTTTCAAAATCAAATATTAACGTTATTCCCCAAGATCCTTCAACATTTTTTAATAACTTTAGATTTTTTTTGTACTTGAAAAGAAAATCGATTGACTCAGGTAGACTTCCCAGGTGACTGCTCTGATCGATGAACTACGGAGACATTGGCTAAACCTATCGAAATTTTCAAATGTAATGCGATAAGAGCCGGTTTCAGAGGCAATTTTCAGCCACTTGAAAGCCACACGAGCGCTAGAAAATTTACTCTGTATATTTTAATACGCTTAGGTAAGTGTCTAATGCTCCAGCAGTACCCAGAGTGCCAGTATGAATTGCTGAGGATGCTTTTCATCGGTTCCCGCATGACCGAGGCGTTCATTAGGGCGACACTTCGACACGTGACATAATTATCAATGAGCTGTCATGAATGTGGAGTGAATTACACTCTTCATCACTTGATAGGTTGAGTTTTAATTAAAAGCATTAAAATACGTTATATTTGAGTAAATTGACATGACTCTATGTTTGATATTGCAGGTGTGATAAAACTAAACCAAGACAGTTAGAATGGTTTTAAATTGTTCATCTACCAAGAGTTTCATAATTAACCGTGTAGACTGATGAACGATTGTATCAAAATTATAGGCGGAATATTACGGAACCGTGAAAACCACAATGAGTCTTACAATTCAAAAGCTTGAATTGATATAAGCATAACAATTTATTTATTATTTATTTATAAAATACCACCGAAAATGTTGGGTCCAATCTTGATGTTATATCGGCGTGACGTTTGGGTAAGACCTCGTTAAGTATTTATATCTACAAACGACATCGAAAAATGCCTTTTAAAAAGTCTATAATGATGACTCTTTTATAATGCGAACAGCTAGGGACTGGAATTCGTTGCCTGCTGCTGTCTTTCCCGAAAACTATAATCCGGGCCTTTTCAAGGCGAGAGTGAATAGGCACTTACAGGGCAGATATGTACCATCCTAGACCGCATCCCACTTAACATCAGGTGCGATTGTGGTCAAATACCTGCATTGTTATGCATAAAAAAAATAAAAATAAATAAAGAACTGGGAATTTCATGTAGAAAATATCGCGTTACCCACATACATGTTGGTCTAGCTGTTCTAGCACAACAAAATTATTTATCTACTAACAAAAACTTAATTCTGGAGTAGGCTTTGGTAAATTATATAGGTTTAATTTTATCAAACTTCCAAAGAATCCACGTCATAACCGTAACTCGCGAGTCATAAACCCATAATTAACGGAACGCAAACTAGTTTAGTTTAGCACACCACTCACACAACCGATAACGTTTTATCATTTTACGGCACGTCATCGAAACTTTTCCCATTGATTCCCTTTATGGTGTAAATAGAACAGCCAACCCAAATATGAAAGAAAGAAAGAAAAACGTTTATTTGATTCGAATATAAATTAAATTATTTAAATTACCCTAAAAATGGCTACCGCTCCGCATGTTTCATGCTCTGACAATATGGAAATAAATATGGAAGTATAGAACGCGTTTTAAGTTAAATATTGTGCTGGTCACGCTGATTTTTTAATCAAAATAATATGTGGCTTGGTCGTTTCAGTAATTTCAGTCACAAGAAGGCGTAAGGTATAAAAATATTCACTGTTCATTACTTTTCAGCTATTCCTAATACCAAAAAGGTCAAATCATAATAATATATTGACTAAGGTTTGTAAAGTTAGGGATAGAGTTAGGGCATGTTGAGGTAGAACTTATGATCTGATAACATTTTGTTATGAACCCGAACCATTTGCAACGTTTTCATGAAAATGTTCTTGATGATTATAAATTCACGATAGTTTTGAAACCAATACTAATCTAAATTTAATGTGGTCTGTCTGTTATATTTGGACTACATCCGTGTTATCGGTTTGTACGCAAATATTGTAGCCTTCCATCACATCCCCTCGTTTCCGAGCCATTTCCCTTGCTTTTTTATCGGAACACCTTTTGTTTTGACATGTAATGTGATTTGGTGTCGAATCGACAGTCATTAACGTGAGTGACGGATAGTGAAAGTCATGTTTGCATTTGAAATGAAACTTTGTTTTAACTTTTTGTTTATAATGTCCAATGGTTGATTAGGAGTGAATGCTCTATGGGATCAAGTCCGCCTTTTGTACTGTTATTTCAGTAGGTACAGTCAGCATCAAATAGGTAGTTCGTGACACCAAAATTAGCCAATCATTTAGTAACATGTCTTTGTTACTTGGAATTAGGTTGTATTATCAATTTTTTGGCTACTTTCAGTGTCACAAATTATTTGATGTTGACTGGATCTTTAAGTAAAATAAATTAGCGTAACAAAACATATAGGCATTGATTTTCATATCGACGATGTATGAGTAAACACTTATAGCAATGAACTAATTAATAATCGCTTCGACTTATTTTTAACAGTAGATTTCAAATCTTCCATTTCGTACCACGTTTTTCATTAATTCTTAACCTATTCAAAGATGAATAACTCTCCTTTTAGCTCAGCGATAAACAACCTTCATAACCGTTAAGCAATCCTGCGTAAAACGAAAAACGTTTAATTGATCTCTAACTCTATGGGAATACGGTTGCAAATGAATACTCAACTACATCTGAAGATCAATATTCTGTACCTAAATAAGGCACGCTTTCATTTCGCGTGCATCTTAAATAAAATGCATTCGCCGACGTCTCAAGAAACCCCGCGAAATTATCCTCTCAACCTGAAGCGGGAAAGAAAAATCTTTTCAGACAAAAACAAAAAACAATCAACTAAACGCACCCATACTCGTTTTGCGACATATCATGGGTCATGCACAAAACAACAAAACCTCTATTGTGACGTGAATGGGGCTTTACATTGTGAGCGGGAAACGAATTTTTTAAGAACGCATTCTCTTTTTAAAATATGACGTGTTCTGGCTCACGTCGTGTGAACCCGGTAAGTGTATTGCGGGCGTGTTCTTTTTTTAATTTGTATAAAATACGTTTTGTTGTCGCTTCGGGAACGTTCGATAGGAATTTTATTGGGAAAACTAAGTTTTTTCTTCTGGTTCTGGTCTGAACCGTGCTTATTTTATTTCTTTATAATTTCTTTGAACAATTTATACGAATATTTCACAGTTGGAAGTAAAAGAAAGGAAAAAAGGTTACATTGTAAAGGCATAGATTAATAAAGCTTTATTAATCTAAATGTAGAGGTATGAAAATTGATTTCACGATATGAGTTCTTTTCAATCGTGGAAAATTTAAATCACTGATAAATACAAAATGGGAACGATGTAACGTGATTGACTTGAGAATCAAACACAGAACCTCTGAGTCCACCAGAAGTCTACTCTTACCGCTTGACCAACGTCACATTATTATCATTCAGTCGTCTGAAACAAAAGAATATCTAAAATGTTAACTCCACCGTATAACTTTGCAATCCAATATAGCTCCCCTGATGCTTTCATTTCCGTACCCTCGCGTATAGCTGTCAATTGTAAAAATAGTGCGTATTGGTCATGTTTTGACGTGTTAGTTTAAGTGGGGCCTGCACGCGAGATTGGGCTGTTACCGCTTTTGTGCTATGGCGATTGGGAATTTAAATATGTTAGGTACGATAGCGGTCAAATACCTGCCTTGTTCTGCATAAAAAAAAGTTAGATTGACAGCGTATTTGCGTTTACACGACGAATGTCCTAAAGCGATTAAAACGGAAATGAACTAAACAAATTTCAGTTTTGTAACAAGAATTTTCTGCAGATAGGATAAAAAAATATATTTCGTAATTAAAAAGTGCCCTTTCACTTTTGTATCGCTGTAAAACCAATAAAACTGTTTTAGGTAAAACGATATTGTGGGGTGATTTAAGTTTTAAATACCGCCCACAAAATATCATGTGATAGTAGTTAATTTTGTGGGCGGTTGACAAATTATCTGATTCAATACTCTATATTCAAGAAGAAAAATTTTAATCATGTTATTAATGTTACGATATTAAATCATTTAGAATTCATGCTCTTATTTTTAATATTGCCTTTATAATTATAACGAAATCAAACAGTAAGCCAAGTGACCAAACGAAAATTAGACAGTACAGGAACAGACCTCACCAATGAGGCGTGGTCACGGTGTCCATTACAGCTTAACTGATATCGACAGCTCAGCTCAAGGCGTGGGCCACGGCGCTGTTATATGTGGCCATCGTGCTGATAAATACCAGGGTTAACGAAACGAAGCGAAAATAGAAGCTGAAACGCTAATCTGGTCCTCCAGATTAACTGAAACGCTTCCAATTTCACAAAGGACTCTCTATTCTTCAGCATAACTTATAAGAATAATATTACAACTGTAACATTATTGTCCCCCCCCCCCCCTCTAAAAACTAAACTGTTGGCTTGAAAAATCTGGGAAAATTCGTAATAATTCTGCTTTTCATGAACTTTCAGGGAAAACTATAACGGTTAAGATACATCAGTTAGTTGGAGAGTAATAGTAATTTGATTGATGTATTATATATTAATTAAATAATGTAATATAATCTTAACCAGTAAAAATTCCTTATGAGAAAATATGATAAGTGACTTTAGATGAAGTAATTGCTTGCTTCTAAAATATTTTGTGTATTGTGGTAACGACGGACAACTACCGAATCCTACACTGCGCGTGGCACGACACGCGCTTGGTCAATTTTATTTTTATTTGAACTTCGGGCTCTTGGGAAAAGTTCAACCCATGTTTGATCAATAAGTACAAAAATAACACACAAACATGTTGTAAATGTTGACAAAATCACTACTCAGCATAGTCTTCAGTACACTCAGCACTATAGTCAGACTTAAGCATACTTTACACAAATACATTTCTATATTTTTAACCCGCCGAAGTGGAAGCCGCAAAAATCGCGAAGGAAGCTGTCCACTTAGCCGCTCATAAAGACAAGACCGTTGTCTCGAGTGCGGTCTAGTTTGTTCTGAACTTCTTGCTGCTGGCGGGAAACGACGTAATGAATTCGCGAGTTCTAAATTCGAAGTTTTAAGATTTTAAAATAAAAGAAATAAAAGTATTGTTTTCTTTTTTTTTTGGGTTAACTAGTGGCCAGCTATGTGGATCTATGTGTGCCTTTAATTTTTTTCATGCATAACTAGGCAGTTATTTAACCACAATCGCACCTGATGTTAAGTGGGATGCAGTCTAGGATGGTACTTATTGTAAATTGGAATCAGTTTTGCTTCCCTATCGATATTCTCATTTTTTTTATAAAAAAAAAAGTTGCCAAAGGCAAGGACATGGGATGGGCAACCTTTGTGACTACAAAAAACTAAAAAGTAATGAAAATAAGTAAATACTAAACACATAACGTGACAAAAATAACAACCAACACAATAAATACGTGTATAAAAATACGAATGTAGCATAACTTTATTGAATCTGCACGTTTCTAGCTACCACTTACGTTGCCAAAAATAAGTAACACTCAGTTCCTCTGGAGCTTAAAAAATTAATGACTCCCCCACACACGAAAAACAAAGGGGACGGGCATTGCCAAAAACGTTAGTGATGTTCGATTATATCGATATTACTTTTACAGATGTTTCAACTAGAGTACACAAAAAATAATAACTAAGTATCGCATGTTGTTCTTCACTGGGGAAATTCTAGAAAATGTATAGGTTTGTATTTTGTAGTGGAGCTTTAAATACATACATATTATTAGATACTTGTTGTACGTAGTTTTAGTGGTATAAATAAAGGGTTATTTTAGACATAGCTATAGCAAAAGTTTTGATGAATATATCCCTATTCCAAATAACTATTTAAAAAAGTTGTCCAACATAAAATTTGCTGGTATCTATGCTCGTCCTGAAGGTAATGTTATTTATGATAATAAAATTGGCCCTGTGTAGTTCCTGTAAATCAAATAAGCTTGTGTTGTGCTTTTCAAAAGTGTACATTTTTTTATACTGTGCTATCGATAATTTGATTGCCCGTCACTAAACTACGCAAATAGAGTTTCGCTAACAATTTCCGTTTACTCATTATCTCTAACTGTAGGTAAGATTTTTGAAAAAGCGTCTGATGTCCATACAGTCAAGTTAGGGCTATGTTTGATAAGTATCAACACTCAGCTTTAATAGTTGGTAAAAATCCCGTGTATTTTTAGTTCATAAATCAGCAACTTAGTTCCAATTAGTTCTAGGTTTATTATCTGACAGTAGGTATTTGTGTATTGAAACTGACAATTGCTAAAGTACATACAGCATAATCTGCTTATACCTACGTAAAAATGTTTGTTAAAATTATTATGTTAAAAGTTCGACTTTTGGTCTGATTTTTTTTTTACCCACAACGAGGAAGCTCTTGGTCAGTATTTCACTTAATGGTAAGTAATGATGGCCGAAGGTGGAAGCGAGCTTCACCCGGAATCCTCAACCACGGAGGAACTGGCTATCTTACCTCTAACTGCCGGAACACAACAATGCTGTTAACATTATCATTCCCAATGTATTTCTATAATTTGTTTGTGATTTTACGTATGTTTGAAATAAATACTTTGATTTGATTTGATAACCTACCAATGTTCTTTATTTTTAAACGTAAGGAACTCCACTAAACATCAACTTCTCCCCACATAATTACTACATGTCTAATAATGCCTTTTGTGTTTCTAAGAGCAAAACGCTTGCACTATGAAAAGGGGCACTCACGCGAGCGTAGTCAGGTGGATGTAGGACCGGGATGAATGTGCACTTGTAAACATTATAAGGCTTAAGAATGGGTTGTGATTGCGCATTGTAATATTTTCAAGACATAATATTGTAACGTTTTCAAGGTATTTAATTTAATTAAGAAACTAGCTGCGTGCGTACTATGTGCCCTGCCCATTGCCACTTCAGCTTGCTAATCCAGCGGAAAACGCAGCGTGCGACCTCCACCCACAAGGTGGACCGACGACATCATAAAGGTAGCAGGAAAGCGCTGGACGCAGGCCGCTACCAACCGGGTAACATGGAAAGCATTGGGGGAGGCCTATGTTCAGCAGTGGACGTCCTATGGCTGAGGTGATGATGATGAAGAAACTAATCTCTGAATTGCTGTTAAAATTTCATTATCACACCCCTAATCTTTTTCAAGACAATGGCACTACGAGTATCTGATCAAAAGTGCATTTTGTAAACGCAAATCCGTCTTTTAATGTTACCTCAATTTTACCTTCTAATCTCTATTTACCAACTCAATTATCGAGCGACTCTTCCCAGATCTTCAATTGTCATCAATGGAAATGAAATCTTTAAATAAAAAAATTTGGTTTGACACCGTGCATTTATTTCTATATATTTTTTAAGCTGTATATCATAGAAATCTGTATTAAATACCTCACATAAACTTCATAAACATTATGCATTCAAACAAATACTCACTGAACGTTACCTTCCAACCAGACAGAGTCGCAAACATTTCATTAACATTCCACAGTTCGCAACGGTATATTCGAATTTCGAACTCGAAAAAACAAAAGAGAATGCCTGTTAAATACTTCATATTTATTTTGGGGCCGGGGGGGTGGGGGGCGCAATTAAAATTATAATTTTTGGCAAACGCCCGCGACCCTAGCTCCGTGTATCTGTATCTTTGACTTGTCCCGCCGGCGATAGGGGCGGTGGGACACAGAGAGAGCCATTGTAGCAGTGATATTTAAAGTTCTTAGTAATTAATTTTAAAAAGTATACTCCTGATAAAATTGTCTCTTTGTAGAAAATGTAATTGAGGAAACTTATTTATTCAGTTTATTTCATACCTATAACTTTTCAAATTATATTTATTTTTAACCGAATTAAATTATTTGTGTCTTGCCCAATCAAAAAAAATATATAAATTGTATTGGTACATTGCCATGCAATTTTCAGTGATGTTAGCGAAAGAAATATGAATCTATAAAGTTTTCAGCATTACTGCGAGTAATAATATTCAGTACCTCTAGTAGGAAAAACTTTCGAGTTCGTTTCGTTGCGTATTCAAAGTGTCATCGAAAAATTTTGTATGAAAAATTAAACAGCGCCCCCTATATTATAGCCGCCCTAGGGGGCGCTGTTTAATTTTTCATACAAAATTTTTCGATGACACTTTGAATACGCAACGAAACGAACTCGAAAGTTTTTCCTACTAGAGGTACAGAAGATTGATATCTAGGTATAGTTATTTTGGATAATTCAAAACTTTGTACGCAATACGCATGGACCCTTTTTTCGCAGCTGTGTAAGTCCACCATGGAGTCTGCTGGACAAGTTTCCAAGAAATTCCAAGAGATATATTAGCAGTAGAGTGTTAGATCAACGTCATGTTGATGACTGCGATAGACACTGGCGAGCAACGGGAAATTCTTAGCCTTCATCTCACCTGATAGAAAGTGATGATCAATCTGTGAAGTGATATTCTTATACCAGAAATCTGCAACCGCAACTAGTTCTCCGTTTACGTTTAACATTCTGTACCTGCCTATTGGTTCGTTCGTTCGTTCGTTTCAGCCGAAAGACGTCCACTGCTGGACAAAGGCCTCCCCCAAGGATTTCCACAAAGACCGGTCCTGCGCCGCTTGCATCCATATTAATAAAATTGCCTATTGGTATCATAATAAAAATACTACTCAATAAATAATTCATGCTCCCAGTGTGCCCCAGGCAGCCGGAACTTGACTCTTCCGAAAATACGTATCTTCCTAGATTTGGACACCCCAAACGTCATTGTGACGAGAGCGCCCTCTACGGCATTTAAATATTCATTTCCAACTCTTTAATTATACTTTGTGCATATGAGCGACTCCACTTTTGTCCCGTTCTTTGTTTTTTCCCAGACTTCGTTTTCGGCGACGAATTTTATGGTAATGACTGTACTTGTACGCAATGAGAAATATTTGGATTCATGTCTGTGAATTAAATATTTATAAAATGCAGCTTGCAAGATAAAAAACAACCATTTTTAAAGTTAAGATTAAGGCAAATGTAGTTATTGTAAGTTGTAACATAGAGTGGATGCACCCAGCTCGATGGACTTACGACTCCAATAAGTTAGCTAATAATGACTGGATAAAAATATATAATTTTCTTTGACACTCTTCAAAAACTAATGTTTTCGTGGGCCAGTCCAAGAGTGGGAAAAGCAAAAATAAAGGCAGAATTTTTACGGTGCTTGTTTTATGGTATTTTTTCACTAAGCTTACTTATTCTTATTTTCCAATGGCCACCGTAAGCAGAATTCGAAATAAAAGAAAACACAGATTGCTAGAACAGAAATATCCAAGACACAATTAATAAAATTTACACCTATCTTACGACCGTAAAAACTGAATTAAAAAAAAAAAGTAAACTCACATTACAAAAAAAACCAGCAAGAAAATCGTCTACACCACATTTATCGGGTAACCAACTTACCTGCGCGTTCTAACTACATTTACAGGACTACTTATGAGCAGCCGCCGCTCATCTAATTTGCACATGTCTGAGGCGCGAGGAAATCGACTGAAACGCGGTAATGCAGTAATTGGTGTATGTAGGTAAATGGTATTGAAAACAAAAGATAACGCAAANCTAATTATTTTTATTTTATTTACGACCTTCGACCAGTTGGACACTTTAGATAGCTTCTTGTAATAGTGTCAATATCTTTTTAGCTTTTAACGCAAATCTAGTCTTCAAAGCAGTTTAATCGATTTATTTTATTTTCAAAATCGATATTTTATTGTCTATGATGGCCACAGGAACATCACTATACATGGACTCCCAGCAATAAAGTACGGTAATGCCTCGTACAGATTTTATCGGCAAAAATTATGGAACTTGATAGGTTTAGACCATGCCACGTACCAAAACGTCCGGAAGTTGTAATAGTATTATAGAATAAACGTTAAAAGACTTATTTATTTAATTTTTCAATGCTTAAGTGTCCATTAGAACGAAAGGGTGCTTAATGTATTAAAAAAAATAGAAAATAATTATGATGGGTTAATGTTTTTTGGCGGTTTTTTAGGCGGTTTCTGACAATGTCCTTTCAAGAACGACAAAACTCTTATGACACTATCGAATAATTTACTAACTTGCAGCTAAAAAAAACTAAAGACACCCTAAGACTAGGCGAAGACCACCGATTTTTAGTTGGCCGATAGTTGTGCCCGATTTTAAATTGTATGAAGAATCGGCCAAATCAAATCGGTGTAATGTGCGCACTTCCATACATGCCCATACTGATCAACTGCCCGACTATACTATCGGCCGACGAAAAATCGATGGTCAAGCGTAACGAAAAAGAAGCGTAAAGGCAAGAAAATCACCTAACTGACTTTATCTGCGCGTTGTAACTACATTTACACTACTTATGAGCAGCCGCCGCTCATCTAATTTGCACACGTCTGAGGCGCGAGGAAATCGACTGAAACGCGGTAATGCAGTGATTTGCGGTCGGCGCGCAGTTGGCTTCGTTTGTCGTCTACGTTGTTAACGACTTGATGAGCAACTGGGGATGTAGTTTTTTAAATTCACATAGAGGCTTTAAAATGTGCTTGAATACTCAAGATTTTAATACTACGTTTGGTGTAGTGGTTCGAAACGGACTACTATTCGGGAGGTAGCGGGTTCGATTCCCGCACAGTACAAACATTTGTGGACATGAACATATTTGTTTATATTGGACTGGGTGTTTTCTATGTATAATAAGTATGTATTTACAAAAAAAAAGTATTTAAGTATGTTTAGCCCAAACCACTGGACTGATCGGGCTGAAATTTGGCATGCAGGTAAATGTTATGACGTAAGCATTCTCTTAGAAAGGATTTTACGAAACTCCACCCCTAAGGGAGTAAAACGGGATCCACGCGTACGAAGTCACGGACGGCCACTAGTAATAAAATAATTAAGAAATATTTTAAAATAATTGTAAAATCTATCCAGGACAGAACCGTTTCTTACGATAATCATTAATTTTCACTTCAATTTATAATACTAGCATACAATTAAAAACGAATTACTTCAACAAAAAGCTACAACCCAACATAGTAGCCTATTTTATTATAACCATAACAATACACCGGCAGTAAAGCTTAACGGTTCATAAAGCCGGCTACACACGTAAACAAAAATCCATTATTATTCATCTACTGGCTGACGCGGGCAAGTCAATGTCTATCTTATTTCTTTTATAATTATTCACGCTACCTCCTCGGGGGCCACCCCCAGGGGTGCGATAGAGAACGTCTTCGGTTTTTGCGGCGTTTGTTCCAAGTTTTTTAGGGGGTATAACCCTTTCCTGAACATGACGGGAATTGGATCATTAAGCAGGCCTAGCTAAGCTTAATACTGCGCCCCTATAGCCTTATGAATAATATATTTTAGCATTCACCGTTTTCGAAGTTTTATCGTGAGACGTGAGCATTACTTTGGGATGTATTTAGAAATTTTAAGCAATTTATTAACGCTCCATGTCTAAATAAGTCTCAGGTTGACATAGTAAAATTCAAAAAGCTTGCTCCCATAGAAAATTAAATCGTGATAGATTCAATTTTCGAAATCCCTTCAGGAAAAGAAGTCACTTAATATGCAAAAAAAAAAGCTGTGGAATTAAAAACAACGTACTTTGTTTAAGGGGTCCAGTTATGTTGATATTTAACTGTTAACAAACTTAAAACTAACGCCTTATTTTGAATCAAACTTTGAAAGTCGTTTCTTGAAACATTGAAATAAGTAGTCGCAAAAGTTAATTTCTCCACCGTTCTACTCCAAAGGCAGTAATATAAAATTATTTACTGAAAACTTTAAGTCAACCAACTAAAAAGGTGTAAAAGTAACAACAAAATACACCCCTTCCGAATCGATTTCGTGCTCGAATCGAACAAATTAACAAACATTCAGTAGACGATTCGCAATCGAAAAAGTGCATTAAGCACCCACTCCATTCATGAGTCAGGACTCAATATGGACCGACTCAATCAGGGGCAACGGGGAAAAACGAACACACGACGGCGACTGCTTATGAAATTATATCGTGGAAATCTGCTCACCGCGAGTTGATTTTTTCGGGGACCCGATGGCAGATGGATAACCCTTGGATTTGGATAAAGACATTCAAAAATCATTGCTCATGCTTCAAATAAATTAAAAAATCTCTAATGAGAAATTGACAATTCAAGTTACCAATCAATATCAACATTTCTTCTAGGATTTTTTTGACGCTCTGTATCAATATGACACACCATGACCTTGCCTTTATTTAAAACTGAGAGATACCGTTACGTCTTACTTACCAAAACCCATTTTAATTTTCCTTGTGATTAAAATTGAATTCTTTTAATAAATAACTCGCATCAAAAGACTTTTTTCACCGATAAGGTATGCTATAATTCTTCAGTTAAAATGAAGTCAATGAATACAGAACCCTTTAGAAATATCTTTGCACACCCTTTGCCATCTTTTTTTCTTGCAGACCGAGTTGTAAATGGGTTAGAAAATTGAATCCAAGGGTTTTGAATAAGTGCAGAGCATGTGCTCGTACGGCACTCTATTTGTGTTGGGATTGTTTTCTCAATATTTGCTTGTTTTCTCAATTTTTGCTTGTTAGCGAACGTTTCCAGCATTAGTTTATTGGCTGTACCTGGTTCGGAAATTGAATTACGAACAAGTTTGAAATGCGGACTGTGTTGGCTTGACGAGAAATTAAGGGTTTGCTATCAACTTTCTGTTAAGTTTGAAAATTACCTCTATTTTTAGTTTGTGTTTCATTATATGATAGACGTTAAATTAGCAAAACTTTTAGAAACTCAAACTTATAAATAAGTCTAATAAATTATGAGATGTGAGAGGTCTATAATCGCACGCATTCACCTGCCCACTAAAATCATTGTCGTATTAATTATTACATCCCAAATTAGATGTCCCCAATTTTGACAAAATTCTTGCGTATTACCTTTCGGCTTTCATCATATCGACTCTACCATATAAATATGCCCCAGTAGCATTCATCGCTATCAGCGCAAAATCTTTATTTAAAAGTCACGTACATTCATATTTCATTCGTTGAAACGGAATTGAAACGAAGCCATAAAAATGTGCGCCAGTAATGCTTCACTAACGACGTCTGCATCAAAGAGTATCACATGTGCCTAATGAAAAGGATCTGATCCTGTCAATACCCCAGAGATAGGAAAATTAAAATGTCTAGACATTCGACTTTTTGTTCCTTCGAGACGCTCGCTTATTGAAACTGAAATATGATTATGGAAATGAAAGATCAGTCATGCGGAGACAGATTCGGATTTGCATCAATACATGTTTACGAAGCTAGAAAGTGGAGGCTAATTAGGGGATCTCACTGTTAAAAATTCATGGTCTACATAAAAGTCTTGAGGAAGTAAAAAGGCAACCATCCAAGACGTTCTCTTCATTAGCGACAAGAAAAGTGATGTCATTCCGTTGTGACACAGCAGCGTGCAGTGGGCGGCCGCCTCCCCCGGCGGTCGCCGCGCGACTGACTTCGGCGAGTACCCCTCCCCTCGCCTCACCGGGTGGGGGGGGCGGACGGCTTTCTCTTTCATTTTTCCTTCGCTCCTCGGCTCATCCAGTTACATCGTTCTTATGTTTTATTTTTAATTAAAGCGTACGCAAGTCGGCGCACGGTGGTCCCGATTTAATAAAACATGGACATTGATGCTAGAAGCACGAAAATTTTTTTGATGGTTACTGCTATGATAACTAATAAGGCAAAAAAATATTACAATCCTACGACGTCTATTTCGTAGTAAAAAAAAATATATACATATTTTTTGTATGGAAGAAATTACGTTTCTGTCAATTTTTCGAAATTCTTTAACGATGTCAAGATGCCGATCACACATGTTATAAAACAAGTGATTCTGAGTATTTCATGCGAAGATACTTGTCACTTATCTCNATTTTTCAACCCTCGATAACTCAAAAGTACGCAGAGATAAGTGACAAGTATTGTCGCATGAAATACTCAGAATCACTTGTTTTATAACATGTGTGATCGGCATCTTGACATCGTTAAAGAATTTCGAAAAATTGACAGAAACGTAATTTCTTCCATACAAAAAATATGTATATATTTTTTTTTACTACGAAATAGACGTCGTAGGATTGTAATATTTTTTTGCCTTATTAGTTATCATAGCAGTAACCATCAAAAAAATTTTCGTGCCTCTAGCATCAATGTCCATGTTTTATTAAATCGGGACCACTGTGCGGCGGCGTAGATCTTCCACCCCAGGGAGGCCGGGTCCATACGCGGTGGGTGTTGATGATTTTTCAATGGGGAGAAAGAGTTCCCTCATTTTCTTAAGAGAAAATTGCGTTTTGTTTTCGAGTAGTCGAAGTCTGTAGTAATCGCTTTTGTTTTGTGAAGTTGTTCGTCGTTCGCCGCGCATGTGGATGCTGTAGTACCGTAAATTGTGTACTTTAAAGTTTCGAGTAAAATTGTGGAGACGACGGAGTAGTTAAGGTGTTATGCATTGAAAAGTTTTTTGGTCGGGACTCGGAGATTCTATGAGATAGAACTTTGAAGTTTTGCCTCAAATAATTACTCCGCTTATGAACTTTGGAGGAAAGTTGTTGCACTCGTATGTAACATTTTAAAGAAAGTACATTGACCATAAAGGAGATTTGACATTTAGTGAAGTAACATTTAAAGTTACTTAATACTTATTTAGGTAGGTACTTACATTTTTAAAATCTGGATATTTTATTTTCGGCTCTTTTGTCTGTCAGATTAGGTAGGTACTCTGACCTATTAATTAATTGTAAAGACATTTGTTAGGCTAATAAATGATTGAGCTCATGTAAAAAGGGAAAATATTCTTTGAATGTTATGAGAACATAGTAAAAAATATTTTTTAAAAAACAAGTTTTTTTCTGAAATGCAGTTGTACTAAAACGAAAAAAATAATTGTATGCTACTAGGTTTAAATTAATAATTTCGAAAGCTTGTATCGCACATGGAATTTATTCCTCTTTTTTTCTGTTTGCGCTACAAGCTTTCGAAATTATTAATTTAAACCTAGTAGCATATAATTATTTTTTTCGTTTTAGTACAACTGCATTTCAGAATAAAGCTTGTTTTTTAAAAAATATTTTTTTATTATAATTTTATTTTACACTTTTTAGTTGTATCTCAATCTCAGAGCTTTGGAGATCATCTAGCACTAAAGTGCTCGAAAAGACAAATCCAACGAACCCAAACTCGATGAGGTTCCGCCGTTTCGTATAGGAGTTCCTATGGCCACCTCCTGACTCCATCATCAGACCAGCTCAATGGTACCATAACATTGCATTGTCATCGTACTTACATAAGTATGCCAAATTTCAGCTCAATCGGTTGAGAAGAAGTGGTCTTAAATTCAGTTGCAAGATTTGTCCCACACATACTAACAAGTGAAGTCAATATAAAGCTTGTAAAAAATCAACAAAGCAATGAATAAAGCATACACTAATCACCAAAACAAAACTTCATTCCCTCGCCTATCACGGCCATAAATAAAAAACACGCATAGCATAAACAAAACTTTCGTTGCAGCGCACGCACACACGCGCAACGCATTATCCCTGTCTCAAAAGTTAATGTAATGAAAAACAAAAAGGCCCAAGGAAAGGGTGCGTTAAGTTCTACCGAAAAACGGGAATTTGTAAGAAGTTGCCCCCACCCCCCTTAGGGGGGCGCCCCCTCGTGTGCGAAAATAAATTGCCAAGAATAATAATTATAATGAAAGCGAAAGAACGTATAAATTAGTGGGGACGCCTCGAGACTCAAACTGGTTGTGTGCGTAGATGAACGGTTTGCGTGTGTGTGACATGCGACAGTAAAGGGAAAATTTAAATGGCATTTTTAATCATTTTCCTGCTCAGTATTATGCTCCATTAGACGCTTAAAACAATAAAGTTTAAAAGAAAATTTTCCGGAGAGATAATTCTAAAAATGGAAATAACACACTTCTTTGATGCATAATTACATCACATAAGTTACATACCAAGATAATATGGTTACCTTGACTTTTATTTAAAAAAAACAATGACACACTTTATATTGATATTTAAAAAATATTCAATCCTTTCGTATTCATGCCTAACTTTTTTCTTTACAATGACCGATTAAACTCTATTAAAAATTTAAAAAGAAACGTTCAAAAATGTCGAAACAAACATCTATAAAAGTCCTAGCCATTAAAAATTCCACTAACATCAAACAAAAAAGAAGTTAAAAACAAAACTCTTCACCCACTTAAATTCAAAGCTGCCTAATTTTTATTTTTATCTAATGTCCCTGACTCTACCTGCCAGTGTCAAATCTTTTTTATTTTTAATCGCTCAATTGACCGCAGTGATTCCCCACTGGCCAAATACTTACGCTCGTCGGTCAGTACGTGCAGGAATTGCTTAGTCCTGATTCCAGACCAGCACCTCATTACAGATATTATGAAAGACTAATGGACATTCCGGGACGTTTTTGCGTCCCTGATTCCCCCCAGATGGGGAAAAGGATAATAATTTTAAAGGGACGCTTTGCTGGTTTATTAATTTGTGAGTGACAGTAACATTGTACGGGAAACCTGATAATGTTTTTGCTATCTACAATTACTTGTAATGCTCTTTGTTTAGCCAGTTGTTTCTAATGTTGAAGAGTTTTACTCCAATTTTGTGAGACAAAGTAGGTTTAAAAAATTTTTTAATTTATGAATAATTGTTTTCAGATTGAGAAAACATCTAATAATGTGTAGTAGTTGTAACATCAAAAGCTAGAATAGGTAGTGAACCTGTTAAACAAAAAGAAAACCTACTTACCTTCTTCTGTCGTGTCGGACTATAACATATCTATTGTCATTGTACTGAGCCATCATTAACCTTTGACATGGCTCTACTACTGGACCAAAGACGGTTTAACAGTTCCTGAAGCAAAAATTACACAATAAGTACATTTTTTAATCCTACAATGTTGTCAACAACTAGGAAAGAGTGCAATGTGATTAAGTTTAAAAGTCCCAAAAGAGAATCGAACCCTTGACCTACATGTCCAAATAGTCCAACTCTTAGAAACTCTTAAACGTAGGTACTAGATGACTAAGTCTTAAATATTATTTTTAAAATATTCGTACCATACAAACGATCTAAACGCCACCCTCAAAATACTTTTAACCATTAATCCGAAGGAACTTCAGAAGAAAATATTTTAATTACACCCACCCAAAAAGCGTCAATCAATGATCCCTAAAGCACACGCGAATACATATTTCTTGTACAGAGGGATGCGAAAAAGGGGAATGGAAAAAAAACTAATTAAAAAAGCAATCAAGGTTTTCTTGACGGCGCTCACGTTCGCCCATATCGTCTTACCCCCCTATCACCCCTGGCGACTCCCTACCCCATTCCCCCTTTACCCCGGGGGTGAGTACTAGATTTACGTAACGCGTTTAAAGTGTGTTTTGATGAAGTAATCATCCCATTTCCATGGGCTACGTTTAAGAATTTTGCGGCTCGGACTGGCTGGCGACATTTTTACCCGGTCTCCTTTTTTTCGTCAACTCTTTAATCCAGATTTCTTAACGAGGCCCGTAATTTTTGACGTCGATTCCCATGGTGTCGGTAGAGGTGGTCGTGTCGAGTCGTTTTGGAAAACTATGAAAAAACTTTAATGTAGTATGTACATTCTGATGTAACTGGTTTTTAACATACTAAACTTACTAAGCTACTTCATTTATTAGATTAAAACTCAATAATACAGGGAAGACTTATAGGTACTTGTCGATAATGATGTTAAAGATAGAAAATGGGCGTAGATAATCAAAACCTTACTACAGGAAGCAAGAAAAAGATACTCATATTGGGATTTGATCTGATTTACTTTTTTAACCTGTCCAAATACTTTTTAGGGAAAACCGGAAACCAAAGTTTTTCATAAAAATAACATGTGACACTAAACAATTTTACAACTTTTCAACAGTTATTTGATTGTTGCCACAAAATTACAGCTTAGAAGGGTCAATAAAATGTTGGATAAGTTGACCCATGAAGCTTTTTTGGATTTCTTTGGAAGTCCAAAATCTTCATCGACAGACAAATCCGCGGGCAATGCTCAAAACAACAACACTCCCATTGATATTACCTAATATTAAATACGTTCACTACATAATAATGTAATTGGAATTCCTTGTGTCTCCGTCTTATCCTACAAACAAGTGGGCAAGACGTGATTTCTGCGAAATTAACAATCGAAAACGGACCTTCAGTTGGAACATCAGAGTTGAAACTCGTTTGACGAGACAGACGGTTTATTAAAATACTGTGGCCGTACAGGTAGCAGCAGAAATAAAAACGAAGCAAAGCAGTTACTTTTATGAGGGCGCGAATAAGATGTTTCGGACTCGGTCTAAGGAATAAGAGCGTTTGACACTGGGGGAATTAAACGCCGGCGTTTTTGGAGCGCTTATTTTCACGCTTGGTCTTGTAATGACAATTGAAATTAGAAAAGCCAAAGGATGTTGTTTTGTAATGGTTTTCTACTTCTATTTTTTGGGATTTTATTTTTTCTGTCAGTAAACGGATGTTACAGATTACACTTATTCAAGTTTTTCTAACAACTAAATTACAAAGAGAGACTTATGCCCGTTTTCACCATCAATCCCTAATTTTTAAGTGACCCCTATGGTAACAAATAATATGAAATTTGTTGTCATAGGGGTCACTTAAAAATTAGGGATTGATGGTGAAAACGGGCATTAGTCTGTTATTTTAACTACCATGCACCAAAAAAGAAAATTATAAAAATCAGTCTTGATTACTTTTGAATTAATAAGATTCAAGTTCAAGTTCAAATTCAACTAGTTTATTGATAATGTAAAGTTTAGAATAAAAGAGCATACAATACGTGATTATTGCTAAATTGTTGTGTACAGTTTGCACGTCGAGCATGCTATGATGATGATGCATAAATGATCTTTTGCGATTAGGCAACTACCACATGTCCCTAAAGCTCCTTTCTTCTACAAAAAAAATACCGTCGTAATTTACTTGCAGCGTTTTTCCTGCTCAGTGTGCGTCGCCTCAGCGAAAATAATAAAACTCCGCGCGGCGCGGTAACAAGCGTCCCAGGAACAAAGCGCGCTCAAATAATTTGTATCAATTTGTAAAAATGCACCCTGTTACGTTATCTGAAGGCGTAATTATTGCGATAGTAGAATAATGTTAGAGGCAAGTGATTTTGAGAACTCGAAGTAAAATTAAGGGTTAAGTAAAGAAAAAGAGCTTGCTACTATACCGAATTTCAATAGATCGCTAAAGTAAAAGATGTCAAAAATACAAAGTAAGTATGACAGTAAAAGGGCTTCAGGAATTTCACGAATTACAGATAATGATATTTGTAAGTACCTATATTAGCTGTCTAGGTCAATGTGGTCTGTAAATGAAAAAAGTTCTTACCTACTTAATTTCTTTATTTTATCTTATATTTACCTCTTCATAACTGTACGAAATAAAAGGTTTGTTTATAAAATAATGGATAAACAATGTTAACTTAAAAGGAGAGTGTTTTGAATGAGTAACATTATCGGATTAAATCCTTAATTTTATTAATCATAATTTTTATACTTTTTAACTTATTTATTTATATTATTTAAGTATATTTAATCTCAAAAAACTTTCTAATAACTACTTCGTATACATCATTCTGTACAAGTATAACGCTAGTAAAAACCCTTAAACCTATGTTATTACTAACGCGTGCATTAAAACAACGCAACCCACATCAGTTCCCCGATCTCAAAATGGCCGAAATAAAATGTGGTTTACACCAAATTGCTTCCGACGAGAACAAAGCCGAATCCGATTTAGCGCACACACACGCTATTCTGTAATCACATACGATTGAGCGAAACGGATTTACATGGAACGACTAATGCAGATTTTTTAAGACTGGATAAGTCCTTGTCGATTTTATTACTATCCGGCTAAGAGAGACATCATTCTTCTTCTTCTCAGTCGGTACACTCTTGTCAGAGTGGTCGTGGTCATCATTGTGAATCACGATGAGTGATGTTCCTCGTAATACGGCGCCATTCCTCGCGGACTGCAGCTTTCCGGGCACTTTCGCTAACCGAACACAAGAGACATCATAGAACCTGGCATAATATCGAGTTTTGATTAAATTATTTACATAAAATAATATAAGCAAAAAAAACATCTTCGATTAAGTATCGGGTGAAATTCAATCTATTAACCGATAGAGCTGTTGTGATGAACCCACTCGTAACACAAATACAATGAAATTAGCATAAGCAGTGGGAGAGGTAAATATTAGATACAAACAATTTTTAAAATGAGTTTTATTTACTGAACTTCAAAACTAACATTTCACGAATACATACAACGAATGATTTGGAATGACACAATAGAATTCTACTAACGACTGTAAATTCTCCGCTTTATTTTTGAAGATTTAGTCAATGGTAGGTATATCAAATCGCACCGTGTAAAGACCGCGATAATCACGATCTTTGATCAAGAGCCTGATAACCCGAAATAGCGGCTCACACACGGTCATATGCTAATTTCGTCAAAATCACCTCAAATAAGCTTTTGTTGGAAAGGTTTTGTTATTTATTAATGTTTCTAAGGCATTGCCGCGTACAGAAGTATTTTCAAGTAATCTTTAGTTTGAAAAAAAAAAACAAAAAATTTATTTCCTTATAAGATTTCTATTTTAGTTAAACTTCCTTAGATAGGACTCGAACCCTCGCTCTTTCGCTTGCTGGGCTCTCTGACCACTGTGCTAACGATGACAGGCATTTTTGAAGTGCATCTTACAATCTTACATAGTTTTATAATCCAGTGCCTTCCTGCTATAGTTCTTGCAACTCACGAAGGCGAGTGAGCTTTACTTGTGTATAATTTCTTTCTTATTAATACTGCAATTGTTTATTATTAATAAGAAAATATATTGAAAATTTGACATGTAATGAACATTATGAATAAATTTCTTATTCTTATTCTTATTCAAAACTTTCGAAAAACGAACAGTAGCGAGCCACCACACATGTGAAGCTCACTCGCCTTCATGAATTGCAACAACTATACCTATACTCGTACCTTTATGAGGTCGCCGGTCCATCTTAGGGTGGCCGTCCCACCCACGCTGTGTAAGCTTCTAAAATTTGATTTTTGATAACAACGTCCTTTTTCCCAAAGTATGTTATTGTTGACCATTATAATCACTGGCGATCTAATCTGGCATGTTGTCTATTTTGTGATTACGTAACTCTTATTTTCCCTAAATAGGGCCATTATTTCGATTACTCCTATATGACTCTGATCTCATATCACATGACCCGCTCCCTAAATGATGATCGACTTATAATAGTAATGAAATCGCCTAACGTTATTCGAAATGAAACAATGTATTCGGGAAACCATCTTAAGATGACCTTTTGAACTTTTAGGGTGCTTACAGATCAGTAGCTTCCACGTGTAATGTAACATTACAAGACTTTCACTTAAATTCTTTACGAGTTGTTTGTCTAGCTAGAAGAAGTCTTATATAATGACCGCCTAAATTGTGCTTTTGCAAGTTTTGGAGCTTATTGTTACAACCAAGGTGAATATTTAAAATAAAAAATACTATCTATGCTTCTACGCTACACCAACTTGACGCGCAGTCATAAAGCAATTTTTACTCGGCTACAATTTTGAGTTATTTTATAATAATGTGTATAATTTTATTCTTAGAATATAGTTAGCAGCGGCGGGATGAAAAAAGCTTTCCTTTTTTAGCATCTTGTTTGAAGCGTTCCATACAGGAGGCTTAATGGCGTGGAGCAGCCATAGGCTGATGAAGGCTTTATAAATAAATTAAAGTTGTTTATTCAGTTTTCCGAAATGATACTAATGCGAGTGCTTCTCGACTAGATACGTGAAAGATGTAATGCTCGTATCTGATATTACAATGCCCCGATGAGCAAGCACCCTAATACCACCGATTTAAGGTCATCCGCAATTGGCCAAGTCATCGACATGGGCCCGTTACTTATCATGGGTTCCCGTAAACAGTTCTAAAGCGAACCAAATCATATGTCTATACGTCGTGTGTAATTACGCACGATAATCGTTCTATTGTTCCAAATTGAATTACTGTGTGCTTAGTTATTACTTTTTTGTTAGACTGTGCTACTTTTCTATTTGGGGATCTGATTGTAGACATTTCTATGTTTTGTGATGTAGGATATTATTATTATTAGTCTCTCTGCTCGACCTGTGGTTGACTGGCAGATAATGCCACCTGGCATTAAGTCCGCCACTGTACAGTTGTATGTGCAAAAGTGTAAATAAATAAATAAATAAATATTATTTTGATACTGATTCACTAGACGTCAAAAACTTTGCGATTGCCCTGTAACTACATAAAGCAAATCGTACGTGAGCTGTAGTTGTGTGATACAGAATTAGTGTTTGTTACCAAATATAAAAAAAAACTTACTCCAAAAAAGTACACTAAAGAGTAGAAAAATGAATTACGTTATTTATTTAATTAGGACAATTATATGACCATGATTGATATTCTCGGAGTCGGTACCAGTCTGCCATATGCCAAGCTCAAGAAATGTACTAAAACCGCATTCAAGATTTCATTTTTAACGCAAATAAGAGCACATAAAAGAGAATTGTATACCTACTTAGTGGCTTACTTTATAACTTTTAAGAAATGATGTATAAACTTAATTACCCTAAACCTAAGCTCTCGATAAAATATTTATAATGTAATATGTGGACATTGCTGTTGGTCATACAATAGTTTAGACAGATAAGTGCAATTCTAGACTAAGACCCATTGTAAGACTGTTTTTTGTCCAAAATAAATGAAAAAAAAAATCAAGAGATAATATTATTAAAACCTTCAGCTTGTGGTCCGACCACATGTGCTCGTGCTCACATTGTATAACAAGCTTGACATAAGTATGAAATAATAACGCCAATCGTGACTGAGTGACCTCCGTCCCCGAGGCGGTCCAGCGCAAATCACTCAATTTCTTCAAAACGTGAACTGTATCGCCGTTTCTAGGACTGTAATGAGTCAATTACATATTGGATTGAGCTCTAGAAAGTTCTATGGGTTTTGGATGGAGCTATTTCAAACCTATCACACGAACAATAGATTTCATTTCAGATATAGGAGTGATGGCGAGAAGGTCATTAAGTTTAGATCCAGCAATGAAAAGACTGATCAAGAATCCTGACCAAGGCAGGGCACATAGTACGCAGAACTGACGGCCGACAAGGTTCTGGAGTGGAGGCCACGTACCGGAGCGCAGCGTAGGACGTCCACCCACAAGGTGGACCGACGACCTCATAAAGGAAGCAGGAAGGCGCTGAATGCAGGCCTCCACCAACCGGCCATTGTGAAAATCATTGGGGAAGGCCTATGTTCAGCAGTGGACGTCCTATGGCTGAAATGGAGATGATAATGATGAAAGACTGACCGCTCCAGTGATAAACCACCACCACAAGATATTTCGAGCCTTTGACTTGTAAGGAGTGTCACCACCAAGTTCAAGACTATGAAAAAGTAGATCCATCGAAAGTTTTGAACGTTTTGAATCGAGAGTTTTGAGGAGGACATGAGGATACAATAAAAGTTCTGTAAGATACTTTAGGGATTAAGGACAAGGATACAAAGAAGGTTCTGGAAGAAACACTAAGGACAACAAACGGTGCATCAGTGCAGCTGTGATATGCCGACGTCTTATTTCGCGAGCATTGCTCTAAATCACAATACGGTGATGCATCGAGACAAACCTTGATGTATCAAGACTTGAAAGAAGAAGTGCTATCACAAAGGATAAGGACACAAAAGGTTCTGGAAGACACACTAAGGACAAAAACAATGCATCAGCGCAGCTGTGACATGATTCCCTGCAACCGAAAATAACTAAAAATGGAATCTGGCTGAAAAGCTGACTGCTTTACCAAAAAAGGATGAGGAGGGTATTGCGGAAAAAGCATATACAAAGAAGATTCACTAAGGACAACAAACGGTGCATCAGTGCAGCTGTGACAAGCCGCGGCCGATAGTCCGCGCACGCGGCGCAAATGGACGTCTATTTCGCGAGCATTGCTCTATATCACAATACGGTGATGTATCGAGACAAACCTTGATGTATCAAGACTTTTAACTTGAAAGAAGAAGTGTTATCACCAAGTTCTAATGACACAAAACCTAATATTGCTTGTGGACAAAGGATAAGGACACAGAAGGTTCTGGAAGATTCACTAAGGACAACAAACGGTTCATCAGTGCAGCTGTGACATGCCGCGGCCGATAGGCCGCGCACGCGGCGCAAATGGACGTCTATTTCGCGAGCATTGCTCTAAATCACGATGCGCGTATCAAGATCGCTCGGGATGGGAGCGCACTTATTCTGATACATTTTGTATGTATGTTTTTTTTAATAATTTGTGGACGGTTGACTTTTGTGTGAAGTTTATAGTCCACCTAATTAGCACCATTCATTATACCGGAGACTTCAAAATATTATTTGTTAAGTATAGATCATGATGATGAAAATACAGAATTTCTTATGTAGAAATAAAAAGTGTAGTTTTTCGATATTTATTTGTGTATAGGTTATTTAGACGCCAAAACTGCTGAGTGGTTTATTTAATAATAACCCATTATTCACAAACAATGCTTGCTTAAGTGAAGTAGCAAATCAACCGCACAGCGTTGAATAGAGCTCTGTGATTGGTTCGTGTGTGACCCTGTGCGTCCATGGGCACTGTGAGACCTCATAGTAAAGTTTGTGAATACGGGCGTAATTCTCTTTAGTACAGGCTGAGGTACACACCACTTATTTTGTTAAAATAAGCACTTTTTACTTTGATGACTTTCTTGCACCTTATTTACAGTAGGTACGAACGTTACAAAATTATCAGAAATTCTAAATTCTTGGAAACAATTTCCTTCCTGCAACCTTTTCTCAATAAAATGTTCTAGTAAAAGTAATTTCTCGCCTTCCAAGAAACACAAATAAAACTAATAACTGCTCCAGAATACGGACGGAGGCAACTTAGTGGATTATTGCAATACTTTGCTTGTTATATGCTGCAAACACCATCTTCGTCCGAAAGGGTTCGATTCGATAGCACATGAACCTACATATTTTTCTTGCAATTTGACCCATATTACAACTGAATAAGACGTAACAGTGTTAGCTTGATCCACTGTCGTTGGTACAATAGAATTATTCTAACAAGTTTTCCAGTTTTATGGTCATTCCGAATTAAAAGTTGGGAACTCTTGTGCTATAAAATCTAACGGTGAGAACAGCCGGCGGAATATTCAAGTCTTTCGTCATATAAAATTGTTAAGGACAGCAAATCAAAGTATATACTGGGAAATCTTACGTAATATCTTACTTAATCTATGTATAATAAGTATGTATTAAAAAAAAGTATTTAGGTATGTTTATATCCGTTGTCTAGTACCCATAGTACAAGCTTTGCTTAGTTTGGGACTAGAAGCGTAGTGTAAAATGTTCAAGGATATTTATTTATTTGTCCAAGGATATTTATTTTATCTTACGTAATAGCTGCATTATGTACTATTTTGGAACCGAATATTTTATGTAAGACTGAGTTATCGGTGGTGAAGTGTTACTGCCGGACTTAACCATAAAACAATAGATAATCAATTAAAAGACGTGGTTTTGACCGATTATGAGTTTTGACTGCAACTTACAACTTACTTTTTTATAGAATTATAATTTTATTTGTGCAAAAAAAAAATAAGTTTGCTAATTTTGATAGTAGCCGTATTGGTACTCCGTCATTTCTTTTCCCATGCTTAGAATTATCTAACATCGTGCTAACTTTATTCTACTGCATGAGTTTGAGCATAACAAAAAATGCTATACCTATCCATATCATGTCATAGTACCTAAAAATAATCATCCTGCAATTAGCCCAGATCGTGCCCAATTACACGACACACAGACAGACAAACGCATTACCAGTTGATTGGCTCAAAATCAATTCGTATAGCAAACAAGAGCAACGTGTAATCACACGCCGACCCCCGACCTCTAAATCGATCGACATCGCTACGGAATGTAAAGAGCAGACCATCTCCTGAGGCGCCATCTATAATTTTCTAACAATACATCCAACGCGACCAAACAGTCTTGAGCCGCGAAAAAATTACGAATCCCTTCTTCGACGTCGTATAAAGTACCCACAGAGAGAGGGGTCGAGAATCAAGTTACATCGGTCAGGTTATACACGCCCGATCGATCCAGGATCTATCCATGGTTATTGCATATTTATCAACCTTTGACACAGGTAACAACGTGGAAGTAACATCTTCATGAGGAAGCGAAAAGGATAAAACAAACATGTCAGGGTGTTTGAACTTGCGCGGCTGGGTTTTGCCATGGGAATCAAAGGATGGAATATTTTATGGATTTTATTGTAATTAGTGTAGAATAGATTTGAATGATAACGTACTGAATTAGATACTTAAAACTTGATAAATAATATTAACATATCTTTTTATATGAACAAGTTAACAAATAATCTTGAATATAAGAAAATTTACGTAGATTTCCGCATTCAATGTTTCTCTATGAAGCTAATTTAGGAGATTAAAGTATCTCACTCACTCCTAGAGAAAAGTGAAAAAGATAGATAGAAATAGAAATTGTTACTGCTTTTGTCCTTTGTGGACTGGCTACATTTAAAAAAAAAGTAAATAGTTTCTCTCCAAACATCTTTGCCATTTGACTATAAATTATGTATGCCTTTGCCTACAACGAACCACTAAAAAAACATGCCATAAGTAAACTCATCATGCATTGGTAAGTGGTATTGGCCAAGCCTGCTTAATATTCGCGCGTGCGCACGCGGGCCAATTTGCGATAATCGCACTACAACGATCACCGATTAAGCATTTTACATTACAATTCTGGGAACGAACTTTTTTTGAGATCGTGTGTGGGAAATAGTAAATTGCTTACACTTTGTATGGAATAGATAGAAGAATATCGCCCGTATTCACAAACGATGCTTGCTTAAGTGAAGCAGCAAATCGAACGCACGGCGTTGAATAGAGCTCTGTGATTGGTTCGTGTGTTACCCTGTGAGCTTACGCGCACTGTGAGACTTCATAGTAATGTTTGTGAATACGGGCGTATGTGCTATTAACTTGTGATACAATTTAAAGCTTCGTAAGTTTGAAGAAGTAGATATCATTTTAAATTACGTTTCTCTACAACTACCTACTCGTACTATACAGTAAGTTTGTACGTGTTATGGCATTAAAAAAATAAGGGAAGTATTTGAACGTGGGATAGCAAGACGTTGATGAGTATTTAAAATGTGACTTTTCCAAAATTCGTGTAGCAAACTCAAAGTTATGACGTCACGTTTTAGCGTTTAAAAATGTAAGAAAACTAATTTTGTTCTTGAGATGAAAATAATGGTATAGACTTGGACTTGATGGAAGATTAAGCTTAGACTCTACAGATTCAAAAATTATTTTATTTATCGAAGTTAAAGTAATACAGCAGTAGTAAACACAAAATGCATAGTGACTGAGTTTCTTGCGCTGCTTCTTCTCAGCACTGGCCCATTTATTGTCCCGAAGCAGTGGTAGGGTTAATACTGGGACGTGTAAAAGTGCTCTTTAAAAGCCTATTTGCAAAAATAAATGAGTTTTATGAGAGCAGCTTATCTTACCAGTCAGTTAGATAATCATCATCATCATCATCATCATCATTTCAGCCATAGGACGTCCACTGCTGAACATAGGCCTCCCCCAATGCTTTCCATGTTGATCGATTGGTAGCGGCCTGCGTCCAGCGCTTTCCTGCTACCTTTACGATATCGTCAGTCCACCTTGTAATATCATGTATGTAGTATGTAGATAATCATGGTCATGTCTTTTTTAAGTGGCAGTTGACATACATCCCAATTTGATTGCCTTGCAAGTTTCCTTCATCGTGAGTACCATAATAGTTCCAAATAGCATTAATAAGGCCCAGAAGGGCGGGCCTAATGAGCGATTAGCACCTAAGTGTAGGTGAAAGTCGTTAGGCCCACTCACTATCCGTCTTGCCGAAATTGACTCGTGCAGTAGAGTTGGTGGTGGTTAGACATGTTTAAATATCAAAAGAGACAATGAAAGTTTAAAAAAAAAACACTTTTTTTATTGTGGTTAGTGTTACTGGTAGTTAGGTTAGTAATATTGAAGGGTTTATCAAAAGTTACTTTACATAATACGGTATTTTGTCCATCTCATTTAGGTAATTATTGTGATTCAAAGTGGGAAGTAAATGATGACCGAAATCCAAATTTCTTTTTATCAACACTTCTACACTGATATTATGAAGAGGAAAACTTAGTTTGTTTGTTTGTTTGGTTGGTTGTAATGAATAGGCTCAAAAAGTACTGGACCGTTTTTAAAATACTTTCACCATTCGAAAGCTACATTATCCACGAGTAACATAGGCTAATTTTTATATTGGAAAGAAATTGGGTTCCGTAAAATATGGTGATAATGTAGTCCACGCGCGCGAAGCACGGGCGGAAAGCTAGTGTCTTATAATTGGGACTTTTATGTACATATTTTAGTCTATCTTGATATTACGTACATGAAAATAATTAACATTCAAAAGTAAAATTTTCAAATTTTCTTAAATATTCGTGTGGCTTCTGATTTTATCTAACAAAATAGTATTTTATTGATTACAGAAAACTTTGCAGCCTTTACAAGTTTCTATAAACCTAAGGATGATGTATGTCCAATTGGGCAGCCTATGACTGATAATAATGAGATTAATTATTTTTTTCATGAACTAAATAGCTATTTCAAAAGCTTCAAAAATATTTACGTGCCTCTAACGCTACTTAACTCTACTTCCAACTTAAGCGGCGCAAGTAAGAATCTCCAAACTGTAGTTAAGTGCACAAATTACTTAATTTAAGGTTAAGTTAAGCCGATCACTCAAGTGTCCTGCTCTGTTACAAGTGCTTTGGAACTATCACTCTTGAAGGGTTTTGTTACGAACCCTTTAGGGTCATACGGATTAATTTAAAGGTTTTTGATCGTGTATAGAAAAAAGAAAAATTTTATAAAAAAAATTAAAACCGACTCCAAAAAACCTACACTAAAAAAGTAGAAAAATAATTACTAATTACCTACTTATTTATTAGGACGAATTATTAATATTTATGTAGATATACCATGATTGATACTTCTGGAGTCGGTGCCAAGATTATGAAACATGTAAAGTTTGCCTGCACCGACTCCAAAAGTATCAATCATGGTATACCTACATAAATATTAATAATTCGTCCTAATAAATAAGTAGGTAATTAGTAATTATTTTTCTACTTTTTTAGTGTAGGTTTTTTGGAGTCGGTTTTAATTTTTTTTATAAAATTTTACTTATTTCTTGCTTTTTAGTTAACTAATTATTACCTTGATGTTACCACTGAAGGTAGGCAGTACATTGAGACCATATTCTTAATGTATATTATAAAAAAGTTCATCCCCAATTTTCCACCCTTGGGGGTGAAATATTTTCTTCAAATTCACATGAAACCACTCTTTTGATAATACCTATTCAACAAAAAAATAATCGTTCAAATTGGTTCATAATCGGCGGAGATATTGCGTATAAAAAAGTTCATCCCCAATTTTCCACCCTTGGGGGTTGTTTTTTTTATTATTAAATTTAAATGGGACCTCCCTTGAGGTATAAAAAAAAAAAAAAAAACATACGGGTCGAATTGAGAACCTCCTCCTTTTTTTGAAGTCGGTTGAAAATAAATAAAATTAAAGCTAGACTAAAAGGAATGTTGTAGGTACTCAGCTACAATCGAAGTGCAAATTAATCGTTATCTTTGTTGTCGAATTTATTTTCAATGTGTTGCTGTAATCTTAAGAAATGAATAAATAAATAAATCACTTATGATGAGATTTCTAATACAAGGATATTCAGTTCCGAGTTGAGAAAAAAAAAGATATGTAGTTGTTTATAGACGATGTCTAGTTACGGTTTTTTCAACAACCTTTTGATTCTCAGTACCAATGTAGGATTTTGGCACTTATTGTTCTGTGTAGGTTCAGACTGAATGAATACCCTTTCAACTGGACTCATCATCATCATCATCATTATCATCACGATTTCAGCCACAGAACGTCTACTGCTGAACATAATATGCCTCCCCCAATGATTTTCTGATTGACCTGACTACTATAGACTCAGTGCCATAAAAAATATTGTCTTGGTTGTAGGAAAGAAGCCCGCATGTAACTTAGGACCTAGTAAATGAATCACAGAAAACTCATCCTATTTCAAGTAACTTAGTAACAAATAAGGTTGAATATCCCACAAGGTTATTCATTCCAGCGTAGTAGAAGTCACGGCGTTATTAGCAACAGTGGCGCAACTCGAATTAGCATATTATCCAAATTAACGTGCACTTCCGGTCAGTCGGAATTTAATATCATCCCATACAGAGACGCTACAGTCGTACCCTCTTTGCTCCTTGCGTATAGGGTGCTCGGAACTACATAAATTAAACTAATCTATTAGGTTATAGAATAGACTACGTTTCAGAAAACTTATTTCCAACCTGTTAGATCGACGATCTTAAGAATTACTGTTTAAAGAGTGTAAAATTTAAAAGTGATCAAAAACTCTTAGGTACTGTGTCATTTCTTTTTAGAAGAGCAAGATCATTACAATATAATAATATGTATCATATAGTAAATAAATAGTATAATGATACTTTAATTTTAAATTCATCATCATTGCCAAAGAGCGGAGCGTTACCAAGCACGATATTCAGCTTTTTCCATCTATTTTCTTGAGGTTGTCAACCTACACTATGTTTTTCGTTTATTCAACACTATATTCTGATAAAAAAATCAACGAAGATTAATTTAAATGTCCACCTACCACCGACCGTTATCAACAACCCTCCCTTATCAAAACAATACAAAGCAAAACAAACCAGAAAACACTTAATCATATTATTGCAGCATTAATTTCTTGTAAGCGCCCCGAATATCTAATCCACGAACAATAACTTTGAACACCCTCTGTCGTGCCTAAATACGCCAAGCGGCCAAGAAATTGCTTGACGGTCAAAATATCTTAGTTATGGCCACTCCTGTCCGGCACACGGCTTACGTTTGCCAAGTTTGCCCCCCGTCCCCCGAGGCTNGCCTCCCCCCCTTGGGGGCCCCCCCCCCCCCCCCTTTATTAATAAATCTATTTGTGCATATTCGGACTGCTAAGACAGTTGAAGATTCGGATTGAGACATACGTAAGATTTCGGATGGATTATTGGATCGGGCTAGACTGACGGAATTTGTTAGGCTAGTGCATGTAATAGTGTAGCTACATCACCAGGTGACCGTACTGACCGTGGCTTTGCTGGAGTAGTTTATTCAATAAATTGTTTAGATTGTCACTGAACTTAACTATTGAACAGATCTAGTACTCGTACCTATGTGACTTGTACTATGACGACTAGGTAACGACATACAGGTGACTTAACTTTACCTACTATTGAAATTATAATCATACTAATAAAAAAAATATTTGTTACTTACCAGATTCAAACCCGTTACCGCAGTAACCAGGGTACCACGTGCCACAATGCCAGCCCTCAAAACTCGCTGAAAATAAAATTAAAAATGTTAATTTTTTCAGGTATTTTGTCTTACTAAGATAAGTAATAAAATAAAATGACCTATTTATTCATCTTTAACATATTAAAACGATTCTGCCCTGTATTTTGAAGCAAAAATAAACATTTTATGAAGTTACTACAGGTTGCACAAGGCGTACGAAACTTTATAAATACGCGGAGAGCATGCATGTTCTTCTTAACATTAAAGATCTGCGAGATTAAATGAATATAAAAATTTAATGCTCTAAATTTGTACATGTAATAATTGTAATCGATCACTTTCCATTTGCTAAACTAACTAGACGTTTAACCAAGCATATACAAAAAAACTAGGTATATTACATACCTAGTTCTTATATTCCATAATAATGTGTTTACTTCCTAAATTCCTTATTTTAGATAGGTTTATTATATTATGTATTTATCTTACCTCTCACCCACACAATTCCACCTGAAACGTAATTCGGAATTCGCTGCAATCGGGCTGATCCCGGGTATTCCACACTCGAAGCGCCCTGGGCCGGTACTCGTAAATTCCGGGCGTCTTCAAATTCAACTATTTCCAACTATTGGTCAATTGCAGATGTACGGATAATGGATGTGGCTGTGGCTACATATCCTGAAAATAAGTTTGTGGTGTGTAACTAGCTGTATTTTATGAATCGACAACACATGCATACGAACTTCTGCAAAAAGTAATTGTTAACCTTACTTTGATAATAAAATGATCATGATGATGATAACTAATTTATCTTCATCATGATCATTTTATTATGCAAAACTCTCTTCAAGCAGTTGTCCTCATTACATTTCCCTCACCATTAATCATGTCCTAAAACTGTCATCAGTGTGTCATCACAAACAAAATTGGAGTAAATACTCTCTGATAACAACGGCTGGACAAAATATGGGGTGGAAATATCCTTAGGGAACACTTACGTCCAATAGACTGCCACTTAAATGATGAAGATGGCGCTGGCTGGATCATCATCATCGTCTATCCAGGGCTCAACATAGGCCTCCCAAAATGCTTTCCATGTTAACCGGTTGGTAGCGGCTTTGGTGCATAAGACCAATGTCTCCAAGACCAAGGTCTTGCTTACTGCGTCTTGACGCAGTATTGGTTCCAGTAATGGGGTGCAAATGACGACCGTCATTTATTTCACAGGCACATCCAGCCAAACACTACATCTTGTTGGTCAACTCCGTGCTTGTACACGGCGTTATTATTGCGCCTCTGTCAACGGAATATGAAATGTATTGAGCTGGGATGAGCTGCGACTCTTGACCAGCCTCCCCCCGGAGGGTGTCACTACAATTTACCTAGTCCTCTTTGAGGCGATCGATAGTTGAGGTTACATTAAGATCTTAATGTACCCTAGGAGTTGGGGGTTGGATGTCTTTCTAGGAATAAGGTTTGTAAATTATTTGTGCGAAATGCATGTAGGAAATCAATCTATTCCTACGAGTTTTTACTATTTCGCCGACTTTTAGACTAAATAGTTTTAGCTCATGTCATGATCAGATCAGATGGTAAATGGTAAATTCAACAAGTTAACCAACCAAATTCCAGAACATTTTATGCTTTTCTTGATGCACATAGCTATATGCAGTTAAAGAGTTTTGTTATTGCGTTTACTTACCCCAAGCCTCTCCCCAACCCTCTTAAAAATCTTAAAAATATAAAAAGTAATGTAGAGCGAAGAGCTTCCCCGTTGTCACTTGGCCACAATACGTCAGATTTTTTTTTTACACGCGACAGTATTAGTACCAGATATGCCATCTTAATTATAATAAACAAACAAATCTTGTACAAAATTCTTAATTATACGATTGTAACTGCCCCAACAGTTGAGCGATACATTCTACCCCTATAGGACAGACACCGCCCGAGGTGCGGTCAAGAAATCTAGAGTTTCCAACGGGAACGTTATCCGCTGACTTAAAGCTGTGGAGAAATTGCATTTGGAATCTAAGCATAAGGTAATAGGTATGTTTGTATAAGGTATGTATTAAGAACAGTCTAAGATGGTTGTATCTTGGGTCCACTTTGAGCAAAATTGTATAAATGCTAAATAATGGGCTTATAACTTTTCATTTATGATTTAATGTAATTTTTGATAATTGACTGCCTGTGTGTGATTCAGGACACAAATAAATATGATAACAAGTGTTACGAGGTTTTTGCGTGGAAAATATTGTTCTTGAAACATTTTCATCATAAAATGTAAGCGGTTAAGTAGTTTATGATCCCAATCAACACCATAACATAAATGAACCCGGTGAACTTCGTATCGCCTATGTTCATTAGAAAAAATGTAAAATTCTAATGATGAAAGAATAATAAAATTGTTCACATCGGCTCAGTAGTTTCAGAGCTTATTCAAAACAAATAAAAACAGTTTAAAAATCGGTCCTCAAATAAAATCCTTAAATAACCTGACACATAAAGTATTTTAATTACATAATGGTCTTCGCAATTATTCATCCGATTCTAAAACCGCTCGCCAACGTCTCAACTTGGCCATTCGAAATTAGAACGCTGCGAGTTATCCTGCAAACGTACTTCCTTCTAGGTAGATACTACCCGCTGTTTGAGTTTTACCCGCGGTGCAAAGTCAAGAAACTGATATTTAAACTCCTTTAAAAAATTTAGAGAGGGTTTTATGATTTTTAAAAGCTCCAAAAACACATGTATTTAACGTCATTCTGAAATGTTGTGGCAATAACTATTGATGGTAGTGCCCCCCTATCACTATCTTTTTTTGACCCTCAAGTCAAAATTCTAGAATGTTATGTCATTGTCACTAAAAAAAATTCACATAAATCTTTATTCTTTAGAGCGGTTTAGGAAAATACTTTATAAACTAAACTAAGCTATAAGTACGCATTTTTTTTGCTTTCAAAACTAATTACCAATTGTATGCTTTCAAACATTAATTTCGGCTACGATTTCATAGAGCATTCATGAACCAAATTGTTTAAAAACTAGCATAATATTAATGAACACCTCTTTTCAGTTCTAGGTTCCGCAGGATGCCCTTATTACTAACCAATAACCAACCAGTTTGAACTGTAAAATTGTTTGAAATAAACGTTTTTAATATTTGCCCAAATATGGCCCTTGACGTAAGTTTACGTACTTTTACTCAATTGTACACGCTATCCTTGCACAAACGTACTTCCACCTAGCCATACCTAACTACCCACACTTGCTATTTGAGTTTCCCGCGCTACAAAGTCACATAGCGTCTCGACACGTCGGCGATATTGAAAAAGTTTGGTTGTCGCACATGCACTGACTTTTTAAACTTCGAACAATGTTGGTTAATGTATGGAAAGAGGCGGGAAAGTTTTAGAAAAAATAAGGTTAGGGAAGTTTCACACGTAGACGCAGATTATAAAATTGCAAAATAGTTAGCTTTAATGATGAAAATAGGTCGAAAATGGATACTTAACTACAAGTTTTCACATTAGAAAAAGGCTTTTGAAACTTTTATTTAATTAAGTAAATAAAAATATCATAAGTTCGCATCTCTATCTTTTTCATCTCAGAGAGTCCATTCATCTTAAATCGTACGTGTTGATACATTTCAAACATTTTGGAAAAAAATTAATACCTCCTTCGCTATGTTCTCTTTACAATAATTATTTTAGTTTTACATAGCTGGAACTGAATCTGAAAGCGGAATAATAATAACGGCTAGTATTTAAAACCGACTAACTGCACTTCGCTAAGGTTTTCAATCTTGTAGATTTAATTTCGTAGCCGATGTAGAGGGTTACAAGAGCTTTAGTAAACGCTGCCACCCTGTACATATCTTGCGCCGCGGGTTTAAATAGATTAACTTAATGTATTTATACGCGGTCGGAGGTAATTTTCGGACAATAACTGTGGTCAACCCTTTGAAGGGTCTAATGTGCGCGTTTATTGCGAATTATACAGGGTGTATAACTTTGAGATTCATCGTAAATGGTACAAAAGGTAAAGGTGGTAAAGGATGCTAACCATCTTGAAAATTTCAAAAACGAACTGTCATTTTTACAGCGACAAATAAAAAATATGCAAAGATAGGTAATTAACAAAAATCATGTTATTAAGAAAAAAACCTATACGATTGAAATCTTATTTGAAGGGTTTCATGAAATGAAAGTATCAAATGAAATTGTTGAAAATTCGTTCCTTATTCTATCAATTTCATTGATTGATTGATATTGAACTGTTTTAATAATGTGACTGTTAACTGGAAAGAACTTAAGCTAAATTACATTCATCATAAAGGCAGTCAACTCCAAAGACTTAAACCCCTGACCCACAGTTTCAATAACCCATTTAGTCGAAACTAACAAAGTCCATTTACCAAACTACCCCAAGATCAAGACAGTGAAAAATACACAGCTAAAACGCGGCTAATTTGCGGAGCCTACCTTATCTCCACGCTGGTTCGACATCGGCCACCATTTGTCTTCGTCAATGCTGCCTACGATCATTTATGCCACAGCACACCCTACCCTTTCGGTGGAATATACGCGGGAAAATTCGCCTGAGCCGAGCGCCGAACTTTTTGTGAAGGAAAAATCTAGTGCGAGAGTCACTTCGTTCGTTTCAGCCAAATGACGTCAACTGCTGGTCAAAGGCCTCCTCCAAGGAATTCCACAATGACCGGTGGTTCTTCCATCCTACGCTGCCCGCATCCAGGTACTTACCGCGACCTTCACCAGATCGTCGATGCACCTAGTGGGAGGACTATCCACACTGTATCTGCCGGTCCGTAGTCGCCACTCAAGAACTTTTCTGCCCTTCTTTATTTAAGTGTGGTTTGAAAGCTAGATGCAGTGGTATCTGTTAGAGGAATGCATTTTTATTGTAATTTAACTAAATGCGGATTAATTTATTGATCAATTGGGTAAATATTTCAGACTCATTTTTGACAAAAATGTGTTCAACGTCTAATTCCTTTCCGAAAAACATGCTCTACATTCAGTTCTTAGCATGCCCAAACCACCTCCCGTATCTCTCCTTGCCAAAGCTCTCACCCGTCACCCGTATTTTGAGCCACTTAAGACCGCATTTCGGATGACACACACATGTCTTCGGAGTGACTGCGTGCTTCTTGAGGAAATTGCGACCACTCGTCTATGCCGTGAGTAAGGGGTTTTGCTTCAAGCACTTTTTGTTTGTGTGTTTCTTTTCGAGTGGTTCGGGGGTATTTGAATGTTCGCGTCATGTTGTGAATTAATACAGCAATGTATTATCATTGGGGTGTATTTTGAAAACCACTCCACTGCCTCTAGGTGGACCGACGATCTGGTGAAGGTCGCGGGAGGAATCTGGATGCGGGCAGCGCAGGACCGTGGAAATCCTTGGGGGAGGCCTTTGTTCAGCAATTAACGTATTGTAAAATAGCTGCTTTACTGGACCAACAGAAGTAATTAGTTTCTTCTTACATTGCACAATTGACACTCAATTGCCTAAATTGTGACATAATTAAAAAGTCTATTCACAAAAGTTTGATTATTACACCCTGTATTTTATTAGGCTGGTACTTGTGTTCTTGTTGCTAGTCTATAATTACCTAATAACAAACAAAGTGCACACCTAAAAACTAACAAGTCATTTTCTTATCAAGTACCGCTTTTCAATTCTTCTGAACAATTAGCTATCATACGAGCATGTATTGTCGCTTGTTGAAAAACTACTAAGCTACCTTTCATTTAGGTTTTTAGGTCAATTTTATTGACCCATAGTGATATTTAATTCGTTGTAATAACCAAAATATGTCTCCTTGACCCCAAATAAATTTTTCATAAAGTTCCACAAACCCGTTAACTCTAGATCCGGAACGTCCGAAGACGTCCGATCCCTCCGTAATTGGATCGGACATTATTTGCATACGTCCGAACGTTTGTTTTTTGGATTTACCCTCCTATAACAATAACTTGGTCAAGATGTTTCGAGCAGTTAATTTAGTTTGCTTTGATAAGGGTCCGGCCCTCAAGGATGAGGCTGAGGCCTTCAGGTAGGAGCAAATATTGGAACTATTGGTCAGCGAGATTATAGTTCGAGTTTTGGGCATAGGTGGGATTTATGAAGACTAATAATTATACATCTCACAACTCAAATTCAAAACTGTTATCGTCAGTAATTAACGTTTGAATTAATTTTAATTGATTTTACTATCTTCTAGACACATAGCTAGCCGTAGAAGCAAAAAGGTCTCGAATAAGGACGACAATCCAAAAGACGTAATATGGACTGACGATCTGGTGAAAGTCGCAGGAAGCTACTGAATGCGAGCAGCGCAGGTTTGTTATGGAAATCTTTGGGGATGGCCAGCAGTGTACGTAATTTGTTGATACTTACACTAAATAAGCAATAATTAATAAGGCAGGCCTCCCACTAAGTAAGTGGACCGACGATCTGGTGAAGGTCGTGGGAGGTGCCTGGATGCGAGCGGCGCAGGACCAGTATTTGTGGAAATCCTTGGGGGAGGCCTTTGTCCAGCAGTGGACGTCTTTCGGCTGAAACAAACGAACGAACGACGCAATAATATTTACAGGCAGGAAGGTTACTCAAAAAATTACATACAATGGTCAAGGCATGCTTAAAAGTGTAGCATTTTGTGACATCACGCGTAACTTCAACGCATCATAACTTCGTAATTACTTGTTTGATTGACAAAATATACTTGTCCAATATTTTTTGATAATCTAATTGACGGATGAAAAGTTTTTTAGGAAACTAAACCTATTATTGTACTTTCTCTGTCAATTCTCAATTCACCCATACCATACATATATTTACGTGGGACACTATTTAAGTTGTGAGCCTAACTATGAAAACAAAGTAGTATATTATTAAAATGGTATTGATTGCGTTTATTGGTATTGTCTTTCATGATTTATGTACTTTTTAATGTGTCCGAAACACTTTTCATAGCATTTTTTCCACTCAGCTTGAGGCACCTCCAAAGCATGGTTTTTGACCGCACCGACAGTTGCTTCTGGCTACATAAATCGCTGTTCACGCATTTAATTTTAATATAATGGGTACCAAAAGAAGTGTTTAGATTCCAAGCAAGAATTTTGTAGCGTTGGACCTGTTTATTTCATATTTTAAGTGTTCAAATAGTCAGTTGTTTGACGAGACGTGTAAAAGCTCACATTTTCGTCACGAATGGCGATTCGACTATGCTGGCCAGTTTCCCTTATTAAACTGAAGACTTTTGGAAAAAAAGTGGCTGTTTACTATTAAGAATTAACCATTCTAAATTTCTCTAGTGACGTTTCTGTCATATAATCGGATATTTCGGAAAAATAGGCTACCGTAAGTTTCAAAGTGTTCCGAGCGCATGGGACTTTTGTTGGAATTGGTTCATCTTAAAACACCTCCATAGTCGATAGCTGTTTATTTTTAGGATCATTATGCATAGATCCTTAATTCGTCAACTGTCACAATTTTAAAAACGGCTTTTAAAGCTTTTTTAACGTATTTATCAAACATTTCCAAGGACTAAACGACACAAGCGTCCTATTGAGCGTTTGAAAAATTTTGTGACATCCAGCGAGAAAAAAACGTATTAACCAAATTATGGTCATACAATATTTTATTACTGCTAGTGGAATTAATGCCTAGGATTATCTCAATCCTACGATATATCACATGACGAGGTTTCTCTTCTATTTTTCTGACAACATCAATGTTTTCCGCCACTATTAGTCATTTTGGACGACTTTCGCAAAGTTCACTGGTGACCCAATGACATACAATATTATACTTCTTAAACTAGCGTTTTACAATGGTAAAGGACAGATCTTTATCACCAAAAGTGAAATTTAGCTGACCGCTTCAGTTTTGTATTGATTAACCACGTCGAAAGTCATAATAAATCTTCGCGCGAAAATTTCCGCAAGTCAATTCCATGTTTTTGTAGTCAAGATAATTTTCAATTCAATGTTAATAATACAAAACGTGCTCAAATGATAAAAAAAATTGAATAAGGTTGTAGTCAAAAATGTCAAACTTTTCATTAAAAGTATCAGATGTTGTCTAACAACACGTTATGTTGTCGAGGCTCACAACTTAAATAGTGCCCTAGTATAACAATACGACAGTATCCCTGGCTTTCTAAATCTAAATAAAAGCGGGCAGTAATTATAAATTCCACGTCACTCGGCAACGGTGGAACAATGAAGTTAATCCATCAGGCGGAGTCCTCGGGCGCAGAGATAAGACAAGGGCCCGTATTCAAGCCACCCCGACTCCTTTCTTGAAGCCACCCTGGGCAAAGATTGGGGGAACAGAAGAGACGCTTGAAGGCTATTCCGCCTACATTTTTCTTTGAAAGTGAATAAATCTAAGACGAAAACTTTTTGGAATAGGGACAGTCGACAAAACATTAAACTTGACCAGGTGCGACAGTATTTAGCTTTGTGTGCTGCTCTACCTCTTTTCTTTTAATTAGAACCATGCATGTTTCTTTCAGATTTAGTTAATGTTTCGCTTTGTTTAATTTTTTAAGTTAACTCTAATGAAAATATCTGATATGTTTTTGTTGTACAACCTACTTTTCCAATTCTTGATTTCACAAAAAAAATGAATCAAATACATAATAAGCACCATTCCGACTAGCCGACAGATATTTTAAGATGCAGCATGAAAAAACAGTATGTTTTACAAGGAACCAAATCGACCCTTTGTTACAATGTTAAAATGTTACTTAATGTTAATTTGTTAAAGGAGAGCGACTCCTTCTGGCACAGGTGCCATTGCACTTTCAAGAAAGAGTCCACCTCTAATCCTATTAATTGTTGTTGTTAACGAAATAAACATTTATCATTTTTCATGACATTATCTTAAGTTTCAAAAACTAGGCAGAAAAGACCTGAAACAGCGTCGCTTCTGTACATACCTACTCCCCGATGTCCAGTGGTTCACCCTTCTCAGATTGTGACGTCCACCTGGGCCTCCTGTGTGAATATTAATTCGACCATATCTTGACCCATGTCCGAGGGCAAGAAAGCTTGACGTATGAATTTCTTAGCGAATAATTAATAGTTGTGCAATATTGCTTTGAATTCCCACTGTTTGGACTTGGCTTTGGTTAGTGAATGTATTCAAATGGAAACTGGCTCACTATTGTCGTAGTACTCCTACCGAAGTGATAGCTTTTTCAGAATTTTTGGATATAGGACACGATCACAAACATTACTATGAGGTCTCGCAGTGCGCGTGGACGCACAGGGTGACACACGAACCAATAACAGAGCTCACTTCAACGCTGTGCATTCGATTTGCTGCTTCACTTAAGCAAGCATCGTTTGTGAATAGGTCTGGGATAGAGAAATTTGACAAATAGTCACTTTATTTAGGTGTTAATTATGTCAGATAGGATTTGAAAATCAGGAAACGTTAAAACTGGCGCGTAATTTATTAGTAATCTGTGCTGGCGCTTAGTATATTTAACCCTTTAACTGACGCGTACGCAGTCTACAGACGCAACATTCGTTGAAAATTTTATGACCAAAATGAAATGACAAAGGCTCCAAGGATTAACAACGTATGTGCGTGAAATAAAATCCCCGGCTGTCAAGGGTTATTATAGGATTTTGATTAACAAAACCCGATGTTTACCGGTCAAGCAGAGATAGCTCAAACTAGGATTTCCCAGAAAGGCCCGTATTTTCAGTTCCGGACAGTTCCGACAGCCGCTAGCGTGGTCGGCACGCGCAAATATTGTTTTAATTGATTACCCCTTTAATGTTAGGCTTGGCACACACAGCAAAGCTCGTAGCACTCGTAGCAGTCGTAGCTTCATTTGTAGTTATGATAAAAATGACCTAGTCTCATGAAAACCTAAAGTTGATGTCGTGCCCAAACACCTGCACGACTGACAACGCCACTCTTGTAGCAGAGTTTTAGGCTGACACTGTGTAGGTTTGTTGTCGACACAAAAAGAAGAAGATGAAAACCCAATTCTGAAATTCCTGAAAAGGTGAGGTTAGGTTCCTGAAAATATCCTGAAACTCGGCTAATAAAAAAACGCCTGCAAGAAAATCTTACAAAGTGGAAAATACGTAATTTGAATGCTACAATGTTTTATGATTTTAGCGTGAAAAAAATGTACATTTTATTTACCTATGTGAGTCTTTGCTCGAATTCATTAGTTAGGTAACTAGGTATTCGCTTTAAATAAAACGTCACTTTATACTACTGTCCAACACGCGATTATGAACTGATTAGGATCTTCCAAAAAAAATTGCAAGTTCGTTAATCGTCCTTAATGTAACGCTCAAAGGCAATTTCGTAGTACTCTAGTCAGTTGTTTTTTTTTTGTCAATAAAATATAGGTATTTTCTGGTGCAAAATAATCTGTTCCTAACAATACCCTTCATGTTTCTATCACAATAAGTATGAATATGTTTCGCGTGTGTTCTTCCCCTAACCCCACACACTACGGTCAAGTGAACTGATTAGTGGACGTCTTAATTGGCGGTATAAGAGCCCCTGTTTACTGGACCAAGGTGAGGGATAGAGAATTTAGAGATAAAGTTATGAGCATAGTTTAAAAGTCAATACTGCAAAGGAGAAATTCTTTAGGAAGATAGATTGATCATGAATTCATGACATAGCTTTGAGAGGATACGTACAAAATAAGGTGGTTTGAAGTTAGACAAAGAAGATACATCAGCTGCTGTAACGAACTGAAGACGAAGAAAAAATATGCTAGATTCTAGAATAGATAAAGAGAAAAGTTAGTTGGATCGACAAAATACAACAGTACCTACATTAGGGCTTAGTTGCACTACCTAACTTTGACCGTAATTATAACCAAATCCGGTGCTTTTTGTATGGAGTTTGACAGATTTTTGACGTTTGCCAAAGTTAAAGTAAGATGGTGCAACCCTGCCTAAGTTCCGCAGATTGCAAATCGATGAAATGTATTTATTGATTATTTTTTATACAACGCCTAGACATTCCTAATACAAACCTACAATATACGAGTATTATTATACAATATAAAGGAATTCCTTATTATCTAGAAAAGAATAACAGTCGAAAAAAATAACAAACTTCTCAGTCGAGACCATTAAACACAGTCCATTGGGTCACTAAGGCAACCATTACGTTTACTTACAACTTATGCTCCTATTCACCAGAGTCCATGCTATTTAAATTGCAATTTGCCCGTCTTGATCCGCACGGAAGCCCACACCTCCAACTTCAACAAAGACCATTCCAAATTCAAAATATATGTCGCCACTCTACCTACTTCCGGTCGAGTTTGAATATCAGTCCGAGTTGGACTTCCGGCGCAACGGCTGCCAACATGGCGGACGTCTTTATCTGAAGAATTAACTGGCGATAGTTATTCAAATGGGAAAGGGTGGAGGTTTATTGACCTACATATTTTATGGTGTATATGGGATTGTCATTGTGAAAGCTAAGGATTTCTCAGTCGATATAGGTACCTCGAAACGCTTACAAAAGTAATAATTCAGTACTTTTAGAAACATTCAAAGAAAATTCATATTTAATTTACTCATATTATCACACACAATTGGAAGATAATTTTAAAGCAAATGAAAAAGACAACTTATGATTGATGTCTATCAAGAAAAGTAGGTCTTCTTTCTTGAAAGGTCTAACTACATAATCTTGATTTTAATTTGAAGTGAATTAGTATTAACAGGTTAAAATCATGAAAACCCTGCATGCGGAAGAAAACCATAATTTTGACAGGGTAGCTGTAGTTCAGTAGTTAGAGCAATTGACTGGACAAATAAAAAGGTATGGATTCGAGGCCCATCCAAGTCGTAATCCAAGCCCATAGTGAACTTCATAAAAAAGGTTCAAACTTTATCAGTTAGATAGCATTCACAATCACACCTACATCCAACTTGTCAGTCACTCAACATTCCTCAAAACACCGATTATAAATAATGCAGAATTTCTTTACGATCCTCTTTAGAGGGTGTTCTAAGCCTTCCATATTTCAAACGTAACTCCAAAGGTGAGGGCAGAGGGTTGTATATAATTGTCCGAGGGGGAGGGTGGTCAGTGTTTGTGATTTGTAAATGGGTTCAGACCTTAGCCCTTCCTGAAGATGGGAATATATCACGTAGAAGGATAACTTTGTTTGAGGATTTGTATAGAGCTGATGATGGCCCATTTTGTGTATAAATGCTTGGTAGAATGCAGTAAAAATTGGTGTTATTGGATCTAAAAATAATTTCGATGAAGAAACCACTAAACACGTTTGTATTGGTTGTAAAATTTACCAACAAGTGTTATCAACTCTTGCTCAATAACTTAAGCTTTGTAATGTTACTGGAATACAATATAATAATACTGGAATTCAATTTAATTTATTACGTCCTTTGCCCCATTTCAATTTATAGCATTAATATTGTACTTTTTACCTAATAGACTGCACCACCACTACTTTCAGAAACTTTGTTATAAATAAGTGTACTAATAGTAGAACATTTGAATGCATTGAACATAAACATACACATAGCTACACGACCAGTTTTCCACTTCTTACAAAATAATTCGACGAATTTATTTATATTAAATTCCCAAAATTTTAATAATCATTATCGGAATTTGACACACCAAAACATTTCTGTCACAGTCGACCCCACTCTATACCCATCCCCAAACCACCCAGCCCAGTACAATTGTCTGACGAGATATCTTAAAGGGCACAAAGGCTCCCGCAAATTGCCAAAGTAAGTGTGGCGTCCGAACAGAAATACATTATCTGGAGGGCTATCGAAGATTTATCACCGGACTAGTAGGCTGACCGTTTCATTTCCTAGACTGACTGCGGATCGAATTAAACAGTTTATACGCGGATGAGTTGCTAATGGTTCTGTTTTTGGATCGCTGTGTTTTGTTGTTGAGGTAAGAACACTGAACCAGATTTTTGCCCCAATCAAAAATTTTCTTACCTTTTTGACAGATGAATGTTTATTTTTGTAAGTTCCATCTCAGTCTCAATGCGACAAAAAAGTTTTTCTCCCTATTTTTCTTACATAGAGGTTAAACAGTTGGACGAACTCTTCCTGGAATTTCTGGTTTCAATTATCTGTTTGGTAAGAAAGGAAGTTACAGAAGGGTATTTTGTTTTGGTAAGTAGATACCTATGAAGCTTTGCTTTGCAGTGAACAGAAAATTAAATCAATAATTAAAAAATCTCAGACATTAATGTTTGTATGTATCCGTTTTGAATGTTCAGATTATTTTACAAGAACAAGCCTAAATACAGGTACCTACTTTGATACAAAGATAACGTCGCAAGTCGCAACTTTGTAACAAAACCACACCACCTTTTTCAATCCTACGCTCAAATTACGATTGTTAAATCGAGTCAAATCGATTTAGTTCGCAACTGCCTTTTACCAACACTTAATAAAATGGCCTGCAAAATGCTACACATGCGTCTAAATCTTCCCCATTGCAATAAGGTTTAAGGTTGCACCGATATACCAGTCGTGGCTGTTTAAGCTCTCCAAGGGATACTCTAATAGCGCTATATCAAACATCACACGTTTCTCGCAGCGGTTCGCGTCAGCGTTTAGCATTAAATATATGTTTTAGCACGTTATACGGCCGATTGGCCCGCGGCTTTGGGAGTCGGATGGAATTTGTATAGACTTGTAGACTGAGAGTGGGATGCTTTTTGGGTTCCGTGACTCGAAAAGGAACACTTATAGGATCATTTGATTCTGACTGTCCATGAAGAGACCTAAACTTACGATACTTCTCATTGACGTGTAATAATAAAACTTAGTAAGAAGGAAGATCTTACAGTAAAAGAAAGAAAAGCAAACATTTTTGAGAAAAGTGTAATTTGACTGACACTATAAGTTTGTTTTTCAGATATACGTAGATCGATAGAAAATTTCTAATGGACTCAAAAAGTGAAGATGATGTTGTCTGAACTATGGAAGGCAAGGGAGTGGTAGAGAAGAATATCATTTATTGTGAATGAAGATAACCCTCAATGTGTGAGACTCACTCATATTTGACCAGTTTTTTTCTTCACAGTCTTCGAAAGTTTGAAGATGAGGTCTGCGATAGAGCTAGAGCACGCTTAGTCAGAAAGGTCTTCATATTTTATAGAGATTTCATTTTCACTTATTGGGAAACTGAAACAGGAAGAAAATTTTGCCCTTAGCGTAATGTTTCAACACCTTTGTAGTGAGAACAGATCACTTTTAAAACTTCAATAAGGTGACGCAAGACGCAACCCTGCTTAATTGAGAAAATTACGAAATGCTTTGAGAAAAATACTACTTAACTTACGTCCAAAACAAAAAATGATCAGTCTAGCTCTAGGAGAAGGCCTGTTCCCATCTCAAAGTAAGTATTATTTTACTTGCATGCTCAAAGCGCGAATTTCATCATGATCATTTCAGCCACAGCACGTCAACTGCTGAACATAGGCCTCCCATTGATTTCCAGATTGATAGATTTGGCAGCGGCCTGTATTCAGTGCCTTTGTTCTGAATTATTTGCAAACTTTTTATTACATCATCCAGATAACTAAGAAAGCAAACGTCACTTAAACTTGATAGGCTTTGGCGTCAGAACATTCCAAATTGCATTAGTAGCTGCACACGTGGACGTGCGCGCGCGCGTGTGTGTACCGCGTGACGCCGCGCCGTGACTCGCGCCGGGAATGTTTATTGGACGAGCCAGGGTTTGCAAAACCTGGAGCAGACCTGGATCGGATTAAAATAGTTTTAACACTCGATTAAATAGTTTGGACATCGTAGAGACATGCAAAGGGCATGATAATCAACGCAAAGGCTTGAGTAGTTACGAGAACACAATATTTAGAATCCAATTCGAATTTTGGAATTCGATTGTTGCTAGGCGGCCCAACAAAGCGGTTCCTCGTACTGGGAAAGAGGAGGGGACCAGATTGAACGGCAAGTCACATAATATGAGGAGGCTGGACTTAACAAGTGACATCCACAGGAAAGCTCCGCTGGACACCGCTTGCTACAGGAATTGATTACCTACCTCATTTCCTGCTACCTGCAAGATAAAAGAAAGAAAAATTTGGGGCCTAAGAAGATCGCAAGCGCCTGGTAGCAGGCAGCTCCGGACCAGCCGTTATGAATATCTTTGGGGGAGGCCTTTGTCTAACAAGGGACGTCTTTGGTTGAAACGAACGAAACAGTCTGTAAAAATCCTCGATGCAAAGAATCTGCGAACAGCATCAGCCCTGAGATAGACACATCCCTACTTGCCGCTCGGTTTAACACTTTAATGCGCGCTACACACAATCAGATATTTGTTTTAAATTATGGTAATAAAATGTCGGTAAAAGTCACGACCGGGAGAGCGGACGCGCAGCCTCCCGCGGGACGGGCGAATTGGTTCGGGATAGCGATCGGGATTAACGCTTTGTTAGTATTAAATTAAACGGTGTGTGTGACATGAGGTCGTGCACGGGTTAGATATCGTGACGATAGCTTTGTTTGAGCATGGGCTTTTTGTATTGGCGTGTGAGGAGTTTTGAAGGGTTGATTGATAGGTCACACCTCGGTGCAGACGGGATTTTTAATTCTTGTTATGCACAGTTTTTAATCTACAATACACTCAGGCTGAGTTGCACCACCTTTTCACCGTGACTATCGCCATAACTGGTCATCTTTGTATGGAGTTTGACAGACTTTTGACGTTTGTTAAATTTAAACTAATATGGTGCAATCCAGCCTTAGTAACGTTGCAAATGTTGATGGTGACCTCCTTCAGAAAAGTCATTTTTATTTTGTAATGTTTTGATTATAGTATTCCAATACAATTTATTTAAAGCCATTGTATTTTGGCCCCCCAGAAGGTTTTGAAACAAACAATCTGCAATCACACAGAATTTGTTATTCTACTAAGATGTTCTTTATGGTATGTCAATGTTGTTTTATAGATACCTACCTACGTGTGATCAAATTAAATTGTTTTGGATCCATAGCTTCAATTAAAATACACGCAAGCACAGTCACAGGCAGAAGTCTGCTAACCATACATTTAAATACAGCATTAACTAAGCATAGCTAATCTACCTCGATAATTTTATCACCAGTAGGTACGCAGTCTCATAACGTATGCCGGCCGATCCCAAACTGCATTCCTTTTAAACAACAACCATTCGCCAACTTAGTGGTGTCCATATCAGCTAGATCTGGCCGCCATTGTTGTATTAAGGTGTTTAATATAGATCCAGTGCGATAGACAATAAATCTAGCGTTGGCTTAAGTGATATGTGATTATGTCATTGGAATAATTTAGGGCTCTTTGATAATTTTATGTGCATGTCCGTTTTGCTTAGTTTTAGGTTTAGAACTAGATGGCGCCATATAAAAGTGTATGTTATGTTTTATTTAATAAAAGTTCTAAGGGATATTCAAGAGTAGATTGTAGGGATTCCAGCGAGTATGTGAAAGCCTACCTATGTTTAAAAACTATCTTAATCAATTAACTTAACAGACAAGTTTTGCTCATTGGACTATGTTATGTTCACCCCCAAATGTCTTTTCATCTTTTATTTATTAAACTAGAATTTTGCACAGAAAATTTGGATTTAAAACTGTCCATTTTTCTTCGAAGACACACTTTAAGTCCATTTCCTCTCATTCACTAAACCAAACAAGCTTTTAGTAGGTATTTTAATCTTTAGAAACTTCAGAAACAAGATAGTTTCTCATTGGCATGCATGTGTGCGCTCGCTGCAACTTAGTATGCGGTGCATGTGTGTGATAATTGTTGTCATTTAGGGGGCGTGGTCCGGCCGAGTATCTGAGATTAGCTCTTTATGATCGAGCTGCTTTTGTGAGGGTTAGTTCAGGGTTTCGGGTTTTTTGGGGAGTGTCTGGAGATGGTGAAGAAGTTGTTGGATAGCAAAGAAGAGGAAGATATCAAGGAGAAAGTTGTTAAAGAGTGTAGTAGGAAACCTACCTACTTCGGCTGGTTTTAGTGTCACGCGGACCGTCCGGTGCGGACCCGCTCCGCACGGCCAATTTGTATGAACTTCTAGGGAGCGTTTTAGAGTAATGCGGTCCGGAGGAACCGCTCCGCTCCCTAGCAGTTCATACAAATCTGCTGTGCGGAGCGATCCGCACTGACAGTCCGCGTGACCCTAAAACCAGCCTTCAACTTTGATTTTCACCAGGAGATCTTAGTTACGTTTACTGCGAATTTCTAATATTCTGGCGTGAAATCCAGGATTGCAATATTGAAAAACTTTCACTGTAAACTTTGACTTTCGTATGTAGGTACCTATTGGGCTACATTCAGATGCGAATTGATAAATAATCATCAATATGTATCCATTGTCATAACCGAATCGTAAGTCCTTTCACCTGACCTGACAGTTTTGTAGCTGATGCTTTTATCAGAAAGACTATGTCTGATCTGACTTCCGAATTCGAAGATAATGTAATAATCAGAAAACATCGACACAAAGAAGCTACGAAGGTGCCGATAACTTACAAATACATGTCTGTAATTTATGTTAAACACGTTCCCATGGAGCGAAGGTTCTACAACTAACTTCATAATTCCCTTAATAAAATACATCGTCGCTACCACAATCGTATAAATTACGATTCAAGTATATTGCAAGTCCCAACTCATCAAGCGGTAGCGAATCTAATTTTCTGGCGATTGTCCGAAAAGTCATAATTCAAGATTTGTCCGCGACAAATACATGTTCTGATTTACTACCAAGGCAGCCCCCACACGATGCCTGACCGATTTAGATAAAATGCCATCTGCAAAGATTATCTTGCCATCGGCGAAATATCCGCAATCAAAAGTCAGCTTTATTTCCTAAATGCCAAATGCTATGTTGTTGTGTTGTATGTTTTTGAGCAAGATAATGTGCTGGCTGTATGCAAAACGCACTTCATGCAGAAAATGTCGATTCAACAAATAGAACCTTGTGTTCTATTGATTTATGCCAAAAGACGGTATCTGGGACAAAGACAGGGCTAACATATTGCTCAATATTGTCCGGTGATTGTCGTTGTGGTGCAGGAAGGTATTTTTGTTCGTATGTGCCTCGGTTATGAGAAGTTGGTATGGGAGAATAGAAAATAACGAAGTCTATAATACCATTATTGGGGTATGTTATTTTGAAAATAGAGAACTTTGACAATAGTGGTATCTGGGGTCACAATCCTGAGAGTTCATGAGCCGCCACAGGCGACTGAAATGGCTCAATCTTAGCGAGCTTGTCGAAGCATGAAAACATAAGTATTATATTTTTCTGACAACCAGACTAACCTTTTTTAAGCTTACAAAGCTTTCAAGCTTACAAAAAAAGCGGTATCGAACCTAACCTAACTTTTTTTTATGCAAATCAAGGCAGGAATTTGACCGCAATCGCGCCTGATATTAAGTGAAATACTGTCTAGGATCGTTATGTAACTTCCTAGAGACCAGAAATAAAAAAGGGGAAATACATTCAAATTCAGGACACTTTTAAGTGCATAAAGGTATACGTCCCAAATAATGTAAGTTACTCTACCACCAACCGTTCATTTAGAACAGTTTCGATGCTCCAATTGCCTGCCCTTTCGAGGCCCTAACGTTAATTCCTAAGTATTGTTAATTAATGAGCTTCATTAGCCACAACATCGACCACGCATGCCTTGAACACAAAACACATAGAAGACACTATAGAAGTAGGTAGAAGCATATTTATAACATGTAGAAGGTGCCAGACGTCTTTAAATAGTCCAAGGGCTGATCTTTTCTCCAGTTGAATAACAAGAAATGCAATTCAAAAGAAAGTTTGATTCTTTTGTAACTTGAAGTCAATTAATAAAGCATTGCATCAAAGGAAACTCGCCTATGTATCAAATGTGGTTCGTAATCAGTTTTTTATGTTTAAATACCTATCTAATTGATGTATTAACACAGGATTAGTGGTTGTGATTTGTAAACATATTGGAGAGAGCTCTCTTTTGTCCAGAAGTGGAGGACATAATAGTTTAACGAGCTACCTATGTATTCATTAATGATTCCCTAGCCATTCTTTAGTATTAATAAACTCTAAAATTACCCAGCACTTAGTGTATAAATTGACCCAACCAGGCATCAAACCCTGTACTCACCTACACATAAACTCACGTCCCCGTTCCTAACCCAATAATGAACTGTCTCTGAAACTCCGTCCATAGACCTCCAGAATGATCTATGGTGCTACACGTCGCCATTCTCTTCCCCGTTAGATACGAAGATGCGATATAATATATCATTGTGCAGCGTTGCAGTGTGGAATGACGCATACTTGGCGCGGCCGGGCGGGAAACGCGCAGTGAGCGATAAGCCGATCCGAGCGGACTTTGTGATGTCTACTGTCCGCGCTTCTCCGTGAGAGAAAGGACTAGTGTGGACCTGACAATAATTTGTCTATGAGGACTGGTTTTACCCTGTAATTGGGAAATCGTAATGCTTTATATAATCTACGTTCCTGCTACCTATTCTATGTTCCTTTTAGTAACTAAAATCATGGAACCCAAAAAATGATCTCGGCGCTCCATTTTCTTTCTCCGTTAGGTAAGAACGGACCTTTGATACCTACTACTATCCGTGCTTCTCCTTCTCGGTTTCTTTTGGTACCAAAATCATGGAATCTAAATAATGGCCTAAGGGTCCAAACTTGGCTTCATTTTCTTTACGGACTTTTAACGCCTAACTGTCTGCCGCTTCTTCGTGCGCGAAGAGATAAAAGTGAACCTGCTCCCCTAGACAATAAATACTTTTTCTATGAGGATTGATTTTTAGACCCCTACAATGATCTATGGTACTACATGGCGCAATTTTCTTCCCCGTTAGATACAAACGGAAAACGCAGCGTGAGACGTCCACCCACAAGGTGGACCGACGATATCGTAAAGGTAGCGGGAAAGTGCTGGACGCAGGCTGCTACCAACCGGGTAACATGGAAAGCATTGGGGGAGGCCTATGTTCAGCAGTGGACGTCCTATGGCTGAGATGATGATGATGATGATGACAAACGGACTTGTGATGAATCACGCTTCTCAGTAAGCGAAATAACTAGAATTCCTGCCCCTCTGGACAATACTTTGTCTAGGCCCTTGTCCCCCCAGACTAACAAGAGAAGCAAATAGCGGACTAGACAAAAAAGGGAACGAAAAAGAAGGAGAGTATATACGCGATGTAGTGACAGTTTTAATTCGGGAAAATCCAAGACGCAGTGGTAAAATTCAATCTCTGGTAATGCTGTTTTGGGGGAAGAAAATTAATCTCGTAAGTTCGTAACTCATTCATGTAGTGAACCAATGATGGGCCTATTTTGTTTTTTGTTTTTTTTTTATTAGTTTGATTTTTTGTGAGAAGACATTTTAGGGAACATGGCCGTGGTGCGACACATTTTTTGTCCTGACCAGTGATAATTTACTTAATACACAAAAAAATATTTTTTGATAATATTTGTAGAGTCTTATCCACATAATTATTACGAGCACCTCCAGCAAATCAGAGCGCGCTAGAACCGCATTGTTGCACTGATTTAGAACAGCAGACATCTCCAAACTAACTCGAGCACTCACGTATTAATATATTCTATTCGATAATTCGCCAGACGATGTATCGATTAGGATTATCGGTAGGCTTAGAGTTTGAAGGATTCTCGATTAGTTTCGGAATCGATTGTTATAATGTTTGAATACGTTCGGTTGAAAGTAGAGACTCGAAATTTATTGAAATTGATAGTGTCAGAACTATTTCACATAACTGTAATAAGTGTTGAATGGGCGGGATTGAATGGGTCTTTTAATTGAATACTTAGATGTATCAAAAGTATTACTGTATTGTATAGGTAAGGAGTAGAACAGTCTGTTGCGGGAATATTATAGGAAAATCTAAAAAAATTAAGTGTAAAAATCATGTCTTAGAACTTAGAAAAATAATTAATTATTATCAAAAATCAAGTTGAGCGATTGTTTTTTGTTGCAATTTCCAGATTACATGGCACTCTTTAAACTCGTATACATAATACAAGCTTTCTAAACTCAAATTAACTACTCAGAAAATAGCCATGAATCTTTATAATGAAACTTTTTTATTTGTGTCTGGTTCTCAAATTGAATGAAGCAAACTGCACTCATCGGAACACGCCAATTTCAAAATTCGAAACATCTCATTCGAAACGCGATTCCAAATTTAAAAATCTCGATGGCCAATAAAAAGGTCACAGATCAGTCGCGGCGTGATACTGGCCGAATGCAAATCCGCTACCGACTACCGCACTACGCAAAGCCCGTTATTATTCAGGGCTGTCAATGAAAAAGAAGAAAGAAAAAGAAAAGAAGATTCAACATTTTGTTAATTGAAAGCTTTAACTTAGCTTCTAAATGAAATAAAACTATTAGCTTCAGAACTTTCACATTACATCCGAGACAAATCTTTCCTTCCGAGAATAATCCTTCAAGGACTCAAGGTGCCTATTTATTTTTCTGGTTGAAAAAATATTATTAAATATATTTTTTATTTATTTAATAGGACAACCAACAAGACATACACTGGAAGACAATCAATATAGATAGACAAAAACATAAACAATATAGCTGTTACAGTCAATACTCATAATCATGATGATACTCTTTTGGTCAATGTCACTTTTGACAGCAAAATAACAGTCAATAAAAGTGGTTTTGACCGATTCTGAGTTTTGACTGTAACATAGCTACTACTCTGAAAATCTAACGTGTTAGTTTCGCAAAATCGTTCGCCTGAATCAATAACGTGTGTTTAATCAAAAATGTATCTTCTCTCGACATCCCTGTCCAATATACCGGGTAAAAACGTACCTAATTATACACACGATTGCGCATGATTCACGAAATATTTGAATACATTCGCCACGCTAAACGGACTCAGCTGCCAGTTCTTACCCAACACAATTACAACTCAATCCGCAGCCAATAAAGTCGCAATTCCTATGCCCCTAATCAGGACTACGAATTTTAAAATTCGAACGTCAGTTGTGCAGTGTGCTGAACGCATCTTTATAACATAGCCTTGTCAACTAAATTTGGGATTTGATGTCGTAATTTTAGAGTTGTTTTTTGAGTGATGAGCTTCGAAGGCAATAGTTGAAGAAGAATGATGGTTCAGTTCTGATGTGATGCCGTGGGAACGATCGGTTTGGGAAATTGTGTACAACGAGAGCGTGAACCACCGATGGGTCCGGAGATATGTAGAAATTGTACCGTGTTTACTTTATTACGACGTAATAAATAACAGGACCTAGAGATTGCGCTAGGATGGTACGTCTTTTGTATTGGGTCTATCTTAGGAGAGCGCGTTCAATCATTTTCGTTGTAGCTACGAGCGTGTGGTTTCGTGCGCGTTTTGTTTTTACACAAATTGCGTGGGGTTTTGAACTCTACGTTAGAGGATATTTTTAGTAGGTATCAACCCCATTTATAAAGAAAAGGATTAGTAAGGTGTAAATAATTTTTATTCAACATTTTACCACATAAGATTGATTCAAGAATGTCGGAATAATCACTCTGGTTACAATTTCGTTACTTTTTAAACCCAATTCTTAAACAATTTAATGCAAGTATCCGTCATTATAAAAAAACATATTAACTATGTCTACAATGCCTTGCATAAACAGCAGTAATTTTCAGAAACAGCGTAAATTTATTACAAAACAATGTAACTATTTGATCTTTCTGATGCAGCATTATTTCTTAAAAGCGTTACTTAACTGCGTCATAATTTAAATAAGATATCTTTTTATTCCTTAATTATCTTCGAACTCGTCCCACGATCTCCAATCGCATGAATCGTCAATCCTTTTGATAATCGATTTGCACGCACGCGACCTTACCAACTTAACTGAACCCTAATATTAACGATTCGTCACTCGATTTGAAACCTTCAGTCGTTGAGGTAAGGTTGGTTGAAGATTTTAAGGGATAAGTTGGTAAAGGCAATCGGACGCGACGACCACATCCTGTCTGTTCGATAAATCGAGATTCGATTTTTTTCGAAGACGCACTAGTGTGTGGAGCTAGTTTATGTTTTCGTTTATTGATATTTGTTCCAAAATCACACTGTCCTAACCAAATGCGATGCCACAACGTTTTATTTGATGTGCCTTGCATTTCTGAAATTCAGTTACCCAAGGTAAAAGGAATTAATGGACTCAGTTTATTTTTCAATTTTTTTACATTTGTGTGCTGGGGATGTCATTTCAGATGACGATTAATTAGTTTTCAATTGTTTATAAAAATCACAATTACTTAACTCCTTACAACTTGATTGATACTGGCCACCCACGCTCGCAAATGCCATAGAAAAACAAATAATTCCATTTTCAAAATTTAAACCTACCTATTTTTTCTTCGAGTACTGCTACGTTTGTTGTTTTTTTTTTTTTTTTCAAATAAAGACAATAGCCATAGACAAAAAAAAGAACATGCTAATCATACCTCCTTACCGCGTCATAACTGTTGTTTACAGCTTCCCATATCACGTCAATTAAGTAACACCGTATCGGCCAATCAGAGCGGCGTTTAATAAGATGTCAATATGTCAAAATATCGTTATCAAGCCATTCAGGATGGAGATTATCTGACCATTGTCTTGAGACGAGCCTCTTTGTTTCTGTAATTGGGTGCGTTTGGCTTGATTGTCTATGGTAGGGTTGGCGGGTTTTAAAACTAGTGGAGATGTAGGATGAAGTTATAAGACAGCAATGTACGTAAGTATCACCACTACCCAATAATGTATGTTATGTAACCTACAATAACATTTTGACCCATAAGAACTGAGCACCACTCGAATGACTACTATGTTAGATGCTAGCCGTAATACTACTTCTAATTCGATTAATTCGAATAAGTAGGATTTGTAACTTTAAAGCTCTGAATTGTTGCAAGATACTTAAAATATTTAGTAATTCTAGCAATAGCTATATCATTCAGAACTTGTGATAATCCCCTGGACAAAGTAAAACTTTTGTCAGTTCTAATTCCGCTATTCTTTTGGGATCAGTGAGTAGTCCACAGCTGAACATAGGCCACCCAATACGCGACATTATTCTGCGTAACCATCTTTGCTGCTTGAAGTAATCGCGAAATTGAATCTATTATGATTGTTACTCTAAGTCATAGATAAAAGGTTTTTTCTACATATAGGCTTCTTTTTAACCCTACTACTGCTTCGGGAAATAATAAATCAAAGAAGCAGCGTAAGAAGCTATCTTTTGTCTAGGGGGAAGCCAGTGCGAGAGGCTTCTTTAAAGCGCTTTTACACGTCCCAGTATTTAACCTTACCAATGCTGCCGGACAATAAATAAGCCAATGCTAAGAAAAAGGAGCGCTAGAAACTCTCTTACCGTTTTTGGAGAGAATTTTGCAGTCACTTTTGGCTATGGGACTTTTCTTAACTAACAACCCTACCTCGTGTTATCTGCTTGTTCCAGCCGCTATTGTGAAAAAACCGGTTTCTAATCGGTTGGACAGACGTATGGATATGCTCGTGAAAGAACAAATGTTCGCTTGTTTTCCTTTTGCCAATTAGAAGCGCGATCGGTTGTAGGCGTTCGCGGATTCGTTTTTTATTTGCATCGCGGTTTTATAAGCCTGTTATTGGGGTAGATTATTGAGTGTACAGTTGTTATATTATGTACGGACAGCACATCAACCTAAACACAGTGGCGTCTTATCTCGTTGCAATACAGGCTATTTTGCACCTAGAACTTTCTTAACGATGCTACTTAGGTAGTACTGGTAATCATTAAGAAATCTAATTACAGCTTAAATTTTGTTGTAAGTAGAACAAAAGTGTTGTATTTTTTATTGATAATCATCTTATTAACATGGGCAAAACAGTGATTTGACTTTGAATAATGAATTTTCTTAATAATCTAGTCAAAACGATATCAAATCTACAAGATAGAGCCTCGAAGAGAGCTCTTTACAAATAATCTTTAATTATTAAATGCCCCAGCCAACTGGAAAGAAATTACATAAACTTAATTTACACTATGTGTGTATTACTTTGTCCGAACTCGAAACAAAAAGCCTATAAGTATGTATAGAATTTTTTTATACAAAACAAGGCAGGTTTTTGACCGTAATCGCACCTAATGTTAATTGGGATTCTTTAAAATAATAATTGACTAAAGTTACACCTAAGACTGAGCTTTTTCATAAGAGAATCTTACTCGTTTATTTATTTAAAAATTTGTGCATAAGGCGAACTTAATGCACTAAAGCATTCTCGACCAGTTTACCTTTGAGTTGAGTTGGGTTGAGCAGTTTTGGTACAAGCTTTTCCAAAACAAAGAGCTAATTGTCTAGCTAGATAGATAGTTTGTTTTCCGAACTAGCTCCTAGCACTAATCATCCGTCAGTCGAGTCGTGCAGTACTGCTGGATTAAGAAACACAGTGATCGGATGGATTGGCCACGGTTTGGTTTAACTGCATTTGCACATTCAATAAAAACTGCTGTTGCGGGAATTAGCCACCTACAAGAATGGGGCAATTTTTGGATTACTTTTAGAAATTTCCTTACACCCTTTTATTTGCCTATGAGAAAGCGGAAATTTTTGGTTTAGTTTGATGGGGAAAAAAATCTTGCAGGAAAAGTCTTGTCATTTTGTTTCTTTTTTTTTTATTATGGTTATTTACATCATTAAAGTGGGAAAATAATTAAATATTACATGTCATCAGAGACCGGAAAAATTTTAAACAACAAAATTAATACTTACCATTATTTTCTAAAATAATCTGCATTTTTTTAATTGAACTTAAAGTTACATAATAATGTACCTTATAAATAACAAGTTGTAATTTCATGTAAATGTTGTTATTAAATAAAAAAAAAACAATTAAACTAGGCTCTACGTAGTCTAAATACTGCATACTAACGCCATCTATTGCTGAGCGGACGAACTAAAGCAGGTAAACTTTCTTATTGCGTTATTCTAAAATTCAATGCAAAATTCTAATAATAATACTTTAATTTTCTATGTCATTATCGAAAATGAATAAGTTGATAATTAAATACTAATACGAGTAAACTTATGGATTTATGTTTAGTTTAACCCTTAACTGGTATCGTAAATTGGACATATGTAACTGGTATCGTGGGGGCCGCGCGGCCCCCATACTATGTTTGCTTCCAGCAAGCATGTTTTACCCATATACTTGAATAAATGTTCATAAATGGTATATATCAGGCTAGTTCTACGTAATCATTTACTTTTTATTTTATATTAACCTTCTTACGTATGTACTACAAAAGATAACATAATAGTAAGAACTTTTTACGTAATATTTTTTTAACGTTACAAATATCCATGAAACCCATCGTTTGAAAGTTATAACCAAAAATAATATTATTTTAATTAATCCATAATATGTAAACTTTATAATAAATAAAGTGTTAAAGTAATGTTTTATAAAAAATAATTAGCATTTCATAAAAGTAAAAATGTAAATTTTATGATGGATTTATCAGACCAATTGTATTTATTTTATCATAGCAGCTGAATTAACCAGGTCCTACAACATCTTCATCTTCACTCTATGCAGAAATAACTTGAGAATCAGAATCAATTTCCTCATTATCGACCGAAAAATGGTTACTAGATCTTCACAATGACCTGTAATTTTTTATCACTATATCCTTCGTCTGTCATGCTAATTTGGAATCAAACACTTCGTTTTTAGGTATCTTCTATTGTTTTATCACTTAAAAGTCATGGCATCTTGAATCAATACCGAAAAAACAAAAAACATATAAAATTACCATGAAAAAAAACTAACGTAACTGGTATTGTGGGGGCCGCGCGGACCCCAACACGTGCATAACTTCGTCCTAGTGAATGATGCAGTGCTGAAACACCTGCACCAGATGCGGGTAGTGCCGTTATGAGAATACCAAAAATATTGGCTGCCCACGATGCGTAGCTTCTTAGAAATCAAAGAAAACGTCATGCGTGGGGGCCGCGCGGCCAGTTAAGGGTTAATGAGGAAGTTAATAACAGTTCAAGTTTGTTTAATTATGACAACATTATGTAGAGAAACGTTTATATACTACGAGTATATTTCTTCTTCAAGACGACAATTTATTAAAAAGTATAGCAAACAAAAAAATCGTCAAAGCTTTTTCAAAGTCCACACAAGAGAAAACTCAAAAAATAAACCAGTCGGATTCGTAACCCACATTTTACAGGAACTGTAAGCAGGACGTATGAAGGAGCCGCAATTTTGTTTATCCGGCGCGGAATGAATTTAGAGCGCCCCCGGAGCACCTCCTTAAATCTGTGACTATGCAGTATGCATGCCAGGGCTGCCACGCAGTGAAATCAAATCAAAACAAAAAATCAAAATAAAAAAACACTTTATTTTATTTGTTTAGACCAATATTAGTTGTTACAAATCGTCAGATAGTAGCCTTTAGGTACTTGTCTCATTATTTTTTGCTTACCAGCACGGCAACGCTTCGAGACAAACATTTGGGAAGAAGTGCCGCAACTAATTCAGTCACCACTGTCTACCGCTTTGAAAAATAGAAAAAACTGGAGTGCGAGTCGGACTTGCGCTTGAAGGGTGGTGATTTTGTTGTAACTAGGATTCGTAACCCACATTTTACAGGAACTGTAAGCAGGACGTATGAAGGAGCCGCAATTTTGTTTATCCGGGGCGGAATGAATTTAGAGCGCCCCCCAGCACCTCCTTACGAGCCAGCTTTAAATCTGCGACTATGCATGCCAGGGTTGCCACTAACACCTTGAATAATTCAAAATCAAAATCAAAAATGTCTTTATTTGTTTAGACTAATTAAATTAATTCTTAAAAATTGGGAGCCTATAAATGAATAATTATTTTTTTGCTCTACCAGCGCTTCGAGACAAAGATTTCAGAAGAAGTGCCGCAACAAACTTACGCCCGTATTCACAAACATTACTATGAGGTCTCACAGTGCGTGTGGACGCACAGGGTGACACACGAACAAATCACAGAGCTCTATTCTACGCTGTGCATTCGATTTGCTGCTTCACTTAAGCAAGCATCGTTTGTGAATACGGGCGTTAGTCACCACTGTCTGCCGGTTTAAAAATAGAAAAACCGGCCAAGTGCAAGTCGGACTCATGCTCGAAGAATTCCGTGCTTTTATTGTAACTAGGATTCGTAACCCACATTTAAAGTTTTCATATTAGAATTTTTCAGGATTATGCTTGCTCTTGGGGGAGGCCTATGTTCAGCAGTAGACGTCCTATGGCTGAAATTCGAACAGAACAGAAGAGTTTCGGAAGTAAGATAGGTTACCCTGAAATGATGATAAAAGTTCCTTTTTTTCAACTTTAAGGCTTGATTTCCTTTTAGCCTGACATCGGTGACCGACGTCAGCGGCGCGCACGATTACACACTAGTTCTATGTAATCATCTGCCGCTGACGACGGCGTTGCAGTGCGGTGCTTCATAGAACATTGTGTTTATTCGTACGCTCGACCGATGTACGCGACCGACGTCAGCGTAGGAGGAAATCAAGCCTAAATATTTGACGAGTATTGACGATTCAAATATAGACTTATTTTTGTTTTTAACTAACTCAATTGCATTTATTAAAGAAAAATAAGCAACATTGCCTGCCACCCCTGGCGTACACTCCGCCACTTACTCCCAGGCGCGTGCGGCACAATACCACTGTATGTCATAATTTTTGCTTCCCCAAATACATTTGCAGAACAAAAGGCGCTTAATGAATGTATCGCTAAATTCGCAAAACCGTTATTAAGCATTGTTACCGGCTGCGTCTCGTGGGATCGCGGGTTTTAGGGGTATGGAGTGAAATGGGAGGCTGGAGTTTTCCAATTGGAATGTTGAAGTATTTAAATGTATTTATTTTTATTTGCTTGAGCAAGCTTACTTTGGGACTGGATGACAGAGTGTATAATGTCCAAGAATAATTTATTTAGCTACAGTTATCGGTAAGTACCGGAAAGTAGAGATATTTACTGTAAAGACTTCCGAAAAATACTTTCTCCAAAATGTCATTCATGCTTATTAACTTAAGACAGTTCTTCACAACACAACTTATTCAATTAAAAACATACTAATGACATTTTACCACAACTTATAAAATTAAGGTTTTTTTTATCCTAAGACACTATCCAAACAAAGGACAAAGTACCTAGGTACAGAGAAGAATGCACTATATTGAAAAAACATGTTCAAAATGGGTGCGCTTCGAGAAACATTCGTTTTAATGAGCCCTTCCTAATATCACCTGTTTAAGTCAGTTCTCCACTTAGCTAATTAGAAGCCATCTACTTATTCCTAACACCCTAAAGAACCCTCTCCTTAACCCCAGCAAGCTGCAACTTGTCCATTTTTGCATTATCATTTCGGGAGGCACATTTTTGTCGCCCCACTATTTAGTGAACAATGAGCTCGTGTATGCTCCAGACGGCTTAATTCCCAGCTGGCGGATTTTTCGCATTCACCATTTCAATATTGACTTTTTTCAGATTCTGTTGTAAGCGAAAATTGGCTGTAACGTAGGCTTTTGGTTTTATTTTGTTTTGTTTAGTGGTGGGAGCTTTTGGTGCCGCTACTAGCAGCTAGGGGCGCTGCTTGCTATGGAAATACAGTTGATTGAATGTTCATAAGACTAATTTAAATACCTATGACGTGTTATTAAAATAGGTCGCATATTATTATTATAATGGGTTTACCTACTAACCAAACTAATTAAGTAGCTAAGCAAATTTTATCTTACTTTATTAATTGATTAATTTAACAAATCAATTAAATTAACACAAAATGGCTGTGGAACGTCTGTCTGTGATAGATGATGATTATTATTATGTACCGCAAATAGTTTAGGGGAGGTCTTTGTCCAGCAGTGGACGTCATTAGGCTGAAATGAACGAACGAATGAACTGAAAAATGTTATGAAGTCTTTATCAGCTAGTGAAGTGATTAGATTAAAGACTTTTTCAATGTTTCATGCTTCACGCGAATATTCGATACATTTGTCCTATTTTACAATTGAACAGAAATCCAATGAGGCTGATAAAAATAAAAATGAAACTCACCAAGTCCATTGATCAGCAAACAGTCTTCCTTCATATTGTATTACAGATACTCCTGCTTTCCTCCAGCCCAAACATCACATTCACTTACCCGCCGCAAAACAATCTTTTAGCCAAAACAGCGTCTGCAAACAAAAACATAAGAAATTTCACCAACGTGTTATAATTGTGACGCGGGCTGTGTTAGGTAAATGGAAGAGAAGTAGTCGCTATAGGCTGGGAAAATAATTTTGTTAGTTTTAAGTGCAAAGAGACAGCACTGTCTAGGTCTCGATCAAATTGAAGGCTTTCTCATAGTCTACAAAATGCCTGCAAAATGGCCGATTATACTCGTACTCTTTAGTCTTCTGTGAATATACAAAAACTTGTGCAAAGCATTGCTAAAATTAAATTTCCAATTCTAAGTATGCTTAATCGTACGAGACTGGCTCTTAAAGAGCTGCTCTTTAGATCCTACATTCGATGGCACACTTTTTTTTTAAATTGTGTGTTTCTAAACGTTTGGATGGAAGCTTTTAAGCTTTATATTGTTGGGAATCAGTTTAACTTAAGTACTACTTATAACGAATATTAGTATAATTTGTAGTGTTCAAATTATTAACCTCTCCCTAAGGAAATGGTCATGTTGTTAGGTTCACCACTCAATCGACCCATTCGACCACTGGATTAATTGACTACAATCAAGAACAAAATGTACTCTTACATTCGACAGCTCTTGCAGCACTTTAGAGTGTAGATACATTTTTATTGCATAATATCCCGTATTTATTACAACGAGATAAGACACCACTGTGTTTAGCTAGATGTGCTGACTTCCGTACTTAGGTACATCGACAGCGATTGGTATTTGTTGCTTCACATACTTAAGGACCAGTGGCTATCAAAGTTGCTAAAACCGATGAGCAATCGCAATCACGTACACATAATAACGGCAAATCACCCCCCGCCCGACACCCTCTCCTTTCTTTCCCCGATTCTATACAAAAGTTTGAGTAAGAGTAATACACGTCTTGTTGTCTTGGGACTGGTGGAACCACAAATTCTGAAGTAAATTGGATATGCTATTTTCGTCTATCCACCTGGCTAAGAAAGTTTTCATTATAAACTGCATGTACCTATTTTATATGTGACCTAAGTGTACCTATGATATGTTTATTCTATTTTTAAGCTTGTAAGCGCTTTGGACCTGCTCTGTAAGCTTACAAGTGTTTTGCATTAATAAATAAATAAAATAAATAAATTAAAAATTCTTGGCAAAAAAGTGAACTGTGGACTGTGTTTTAAACACAGTTATACTCATATTTATCAACTAATTCAGTCTGTGTTGAGGACAGTGAGGGATCAGAGGTTTGGCCGTGCAAAAGAGTGAAAAATATCAGAAAATATCCTAGTAAACTTCGCGTTTATTTCGTAACGTTGTTTTTTACAAGACAGCAGTCAGAACAGCATTCAAAAAATAAAATAATAAATATAAAAAACAAAGAGGTTCCACAGTCTGATTAATTCGCGTTACCGGACTACTTGTGACGGGTTAGAGGCAAATATCTGTCTGATGATCACAATAATTTAGTCCCGTAAGTCGTTTAAAAGCATGGCAAAACTACGTAGAACGACGTCTAATCCATTTGTAATTGGAAATTTTGAAAAAACTTTATTAAATTACTTTTCGTCAACTGCACAATGTCAGACTAGTTTATGTCTAGGTTTAATTTTTTTTAAGTAATTTATAATTGAAATAAAAACACATGATTATTTTCGGCCAAGATACTTTGCAAATATCCCACTTTTTCTCTGACGAGTGGTCACTCTAATCTGGAGTTGGAAGCCAATTGTTCTGAAGATTGGTTTAAGCCTCCGCATGTGATCTTAATTAATGAATACGAACGAATGACTAAGCTTATTTCGTTAATTTATTTATAACGAAGGCTTTGTGAACGAACGGTATTCGTGCAGGGCTGGCGAGGCTAATAACTCATAAATAGTATACGGTGCTGAGACGTGGACACTGAGAGAAAGTGAGAAGAAGATAGACGCTCTATTGATGTGGTGCTGAAGAAGGATGCTTGGCATAACCTGGACACAGTTCCGAACCAACGCCTCTATCATTCAAGAGCTTGATGTCAAACAGCGTCTTTCTTCCATCGTCCAAAGTCGTATTCTCACTTTCTTTGGCCATATAACACGTGGAGACGTCGCTTCTGTTGAACGACTTGTCGTGCAGGGGAAGGTTGAGGGCACAAGAGCGCGCGGCAGATCGTAAGTCAGATGATGTAAGAATTTTGTTCATCATCATCATCATCATTTCAGCCACAGGACGTCCACTGCTGAACATAGGCCTCCCCCAATGCTTTCCATGTTGATCGATTGGTAGCGGCCTGCGTCCAGCGCTTCCCTGCTACCTTTACGATGTCGTCGGTCCACCTTGTAGGTGGACGTCTCACGCTGCGTTTTCCGGTACGCGGCCTCCATTCCAGAACCTTTCTGCCCCATCGGCCGTCAGTTCTGCGTACTATGTGCCCATTGCCACTTCAGCTTGCTAATACGTCGGGCTATGTCAGCGACTTTGGTTCGTTTACGGATCTCCTCATTTCTGATTCGATCTCGCAAAGAATTTTGTTCGGAAATATAATATTATCTTTTAGTAACTCACAAACTTCGTATAAAATACCTACCACATCTTACAGTTATTTTATTTAATATAAAAAATATTTAAATAATTGACAGCCCTAAATGTATGTGTGAATAATTTTATTGTATTGCGGATTCATGAGATCTTTGAAAATTACGTGTTTGTTCTCGGGATTAGTAGAAATGGAGCGAAAAGCGATAGAAAGGAAACTCGCTGGAATTGTTCATTGTAACGTATGGTAATGGAATTATTTTGAGATTTCCAGGAATGGAACAATGTAGCGTCTTAATAATGTTTCGTCTCGAACTCGATTTTCAAGAGAAAAGTAATGGAATACTAAGAAATTTTTTATCGACTTCAGTCACCTCTTATAAGTATTGGTAATTATTGAAAAAATGTGGCTGATTTATTCGTAGAATCTTTAAAATAATGTACTTATGTTCGCGAGCCACTGCTAAAATGTTGAATAGTCCAACGTTTTATTTAGGTACGATTCCTTACATCGCATTTATGGGAAAATAATAAGGAACGAGAATTTAACATTGTGTTGCAAATTCGGACCTGTTTCGGCCATGTGCAATAATTTAAGGCACTTTTGCTTAGTAAGTGAGAAATTAGTGGTGGTGGTTTCTTTGATTTTTTATGCAGAACAAGGCAGGTATTTGACCACAATCGCTCCTTATGTTAAGTGAATAGGATGGTACGTACATATTTTATCTGCCATAAAATGCTTATTCACTCTCGCCTTGAAAAGGCTTTAATTACCTAGTCAGAGTTCAGACTTCACGTCATCAATACTTAGCCCTAAGAAACTCTTTTCAAAAATCTCCAGTCTCCACTTCAAACATTTGTTCACGAACCCTGCCCTTTGCTAAGTCAAGATCGCAGACCTGCACCTACGTAGGTATACTCTTACAGTCGTATATGAGGCCCTTATCGCGAGGGACATACAGTCTGCTTGGGGTACAGACAGAATGAAAACCGTAAATTGATTTAGCCTTACATTTTTAATCTGGTCACATTTTTTTAGTCTCTTGGCCTGTATCTCACCTGATGGTAAGTGATGATCAGGCCGAAGGTGGAAGCGAGCTTCACCCGGAATCCTCATCCACTGAGGAACTGGCTAACCTCTAACTGCCGGAACACAACAATGCTGTTAACATTAAGTGCCTGCCAATTGATCAATGTAGTGGTTACCAGATTGATCAGTTCTTTCCCCAATCGGTTAATTGGGGAAGAGACCTATGTTCAGCAGTTGATGTTTGCCGAAAAGATGATGATGATCATAATTAAATTAAACTATTTGCTCTAGTACATTGGTTCCCAAAGTGGGGGGCGCGCCTCCCAGGGCGGGCGCAAAGACCTTTAAAAGGGGGCGCGGGCCATCTGTGTACTTAGGTAGGTATTAAAAACCTGCGACCGCTGAGAAAATGCATTCTAGACTGCTCGATACGACCAATAAATAATCTTGACTGGAGGAGGGGAGGCGCGGAATTTTTTATATGGTTTCGACCTCAAATAAGTTTGGGAACCAATGCTCTAGTAAGTTAGAGAGGGTCGTGTTCTTGCAATGGAGACTAAATGACCTGCTGATGATGATAATACTGGTGATACTTTAATCTAGGGTTAACTTTCTTAATGCCATGTTTCAATACCCAAAACTCGTCATGTCTGTGAACAGGCGTTGCTTTCGGGGACCGGTCAATCCAAGTTATTCAAATTTATTAATGCGAGTCATTTCTACTAGTATTTAAGTATCTTAATTTGTATGTCTAGATATTAGCACGTTACTACCTTGTTTAATATGCCACGCAATTTTGTATACCCATTCTTATAAGATACATCATACAAGAATGCGTGGTAAATTCAGTGAACTGCTCCTGAATCAAATGATCCTACTACTGCTTTTTCTATTTATTTATATTAACCGGTAGACAGTGGTGGCTGAGTTTGTTGCGGCGCTTCTTCTCAGCACTTGCCAAATGTTGGTCTCGAAGCGCTGGTAGGGTAAAAAGATTATGAGACATGTAGAGGCTCCTTAAGAGCAAAGTGACGATTTGTAAGAACTATTTATTAGTCTAAAGAAATTTTGACTTTGACTTTTGACTTTGACTTCGATTCATTCTCAATCATAAAATCTTGATTGATTCAATTTCAATATTTAGACCAAACACAGGGCATTATTTAAGCTTTTCTTTAAAGCGAGCTTTAAGCGTGACAAACAAGCATGGCCTCGTGGTTAGTTTTTTTTTAATCCTATATTTTTCCGGGACTCAAAATACTTCATCAAAATCGGTTCAGTGGTTCAGGCGTGAAAGCGTAACAGACAGACAGAGTCACTTTCGCATTGATATTAGATTGATATGCATAACATCAACTCTACACCGAAATAAAATTACCCCCAAATTAATGTGTAGGCGGCGATTATCTGAAACATTACACCTACGCTGATAAGTTCAAAGGCCCCATTAGTAAGGAAAAATCCATCTTTATCGGGGATTTAACATTTAGTAGTTGCTAAGCAGTGTGGGAATAGATTCTTTGTTAACCCCACCAAAATAAACAATTTGATAAAAGTTTTTCTGTCTGATACTCCTACAACTAAGTATACCGACCTACGCTTTTTCTATTTCCAGCTTAGTTATGTACTTGCATGGTATACTACGGAGTTGGAACAGAACAGGAGTGAATCTGTTTCAAATCGATGGGTGCCTGGAACAAAGCCGCAATCGTCAAAACACAATTTTACAGGAGAAGAGATTTAGTGTCAATTTTGAATAATTCTAAACTACGAGGCGTATCAAAACGGTTTGTATATCAAACGATGCGTTATTTTTTCTGGAGTAACATTGAATGTGCATAAGGATATAGTGCTTAGAATATACTTTAAAAAAGGTAGAAATACATATTGCCGCTTCATACATTGAAAGTCGGTTCCGTAAGAGTCCATTGTGGTTTTATTCCGGTAAAAAGTGTGCATTTAATCAAACAGCAATAGTGTATTGCAGCCTCGGGCGCTGATCTGAAGGATACAGTAATAGCCGTTTGCTTGTAGAAGATTTAAATAAAAGTTTTAACATTGTATATGGCACGATTATTCCGGTCAACAAATTTTAAATGGTGAATGGGAATAACGATTCAATATCCATAGTGCTTTTGGTAAATCAGGCAGTTTCAAAGATAAAATTCTGAAAAAAATTCAATAGGTGTATAGGGACCCGCAGTTTACTAAAATCACTTAATCGGAAAACTGCTGCTATGGATATTGCGGCTTTGTTCCNGGGGGGGGCGTGCGGGGGAGGTGGGAGGGGGGGTGTGTGTTATCGTTGGTCTCTCGTCGCAATGAGTGTAGTCGCTGTTGTTTGTATACATAATATATTTCAGTAATACAATATTTACAACCGTCTGGCACAACTTAATAATAAATTACGTTTTCAACAGATTCACAATTCCGAGGTTGCTCCGTCGCTCAGCGCGCGGGCCCCGCCCTCGCAGACCGACATTTCTCCGAGATGCACGCTTTGAACGCGCACGAATACGCGTATGTGGATTTTTAAAATACCCAAAATTAGCTTACGACTAACTTAAACGCATCGAAATAAAGCCCATGTTGAGATACAAAAATATTGCAAATAAAATAATATATCGGAGTATAAATTCGGTTACAAAAATATAGCAAATAAAATTTATTCATTACGCATTTTAAATTCTGGTTGTAAATGAAATAATACGTCGACTGTACTTGATGAGATGAAACAACTTTCATATTATCATATTTGAATAATTTTAAAGACGGCATTGTTTCATGTACAACCTTACTTACAGTATACAATATTGTAACTTATTTCCAAGCTGAGTTACAGGTGTCGAGCGCTCAAAACTAGCAATAATACGCTAAACAATACTCAAAAACTCAGTGTCACTTAATTCAAATTAAATTCAATACACATTACAAAGTCATACATAAATAGGTACATGTAAAAAAATGTATCAACAAAATGCTTCACAGAATCAAACGTAGCTCTGATAATAATATCTTCCCTAAACAATGGACGTAACGTTTCATATAAACATACATACAAAAACTTTCATTCCGAGAATCGGCATAAAAAATAAAAACATTTAGCTGGCTGATACTTAGCTGTCAAAAGTAAACAATATTACAAAATAATGTAACATAAAATATTATGAGTATTCAATGTCGCCGGCCGTTCCCGAATAACTACCTGCCTGCGGTCATAAAAACTACAAAATAACAGGAAAATATAGACTACAACTATTGTCATGAATGATCGAGTAATCAGAAAAGTTTTACACATCTTCCACATTTTTTCAATTTGAGTCATGTGTCAAATGAGCTGCTCCAGTCAAAATAAACGGTCATCAGTGTTCATCTGAATCAAACAAGTTATCACTACTTCCATAGAAGCCAAAAGTTAAAACATCTCTTAAAACAACTTAATTAACCTCTAGGTATTCTATCACAGCTGCCGCGGTTCGCAGGAGAGAACAAAAGTAAATCCCAAATTTAAGATCGACAAAAATAAAATGAAGCTAAAACAATTAGCAAAAATACTTCACATTTGAATATTTTTCAAAAACATATTATAGTATCACTTAAGTGCTTGTCCATCAAAAAACCTTTAAATAATAGCATGCCCAAAATTTGAAATCACTCGAACCGTGTACACTTATAAAATATGAATTATGTAAAATAAGAGTCCTAGTTGCCTGCTAACTTATTAATCTCGGAACTTGATCGCCGGGAACGGCCGCTCCTGCCAGTCAGGCGAGGCGCGCGCGAGCGAGAGGCGAGCGCGCGGGCCGACTCGTTCTCCCGAAGTCGATTCAATCGAAGTCCAAGAAAAAATCGCAGTCGCAGTTTAAAAGCCTACTCGTGTAGGAAAGAATCCCGCGTCGCGCAAACGAAACCGGTCGAATGCGATTTCATTCGAAAGTGATCGAATCGAAATCGACGAGAACGTTCGAGGCACACGAAAAGGCCGCCGGCCCCCGCGCGCTCGCGGCGGTCAGTATGGCACGCGTCGGGCGTCACGCGTGGCGCGGGCGTCGGGTATGGCACGCGGCGGGCGTCACGCGTCAGTGGGCGCGCGGCGGGCGCTAGCTGGCGCACTTGGTCTTGCCGTCGAGCAGCTTGCGCCACAGGTCGAACTGCTCGTGGTAGCGCACCATGTGGATGGCCACGCCGCGCTGCACGGCGCACGGGTGCGGCGCCACCTTCTTGTTGTAGAACTCGGCGGCCGCGCGGCGCCGCACGCCCAGCCGCTGCGCCAGCAGCCCCGTCACGAACACGTCCTCCAGCCGCAGGTACGGCGTGCCCGGCGCCGCGCCCAGCAGCGGCCGCACCGCGTCCGCCGTCAGCAGGTACGCCGGCCCGGTCGCGAAGTCCGGGAACACCTTGCCCGGGAACTGCAGCGGCGGCACGTAGTACTTGGAGCGCGTGGTGCGCTTGGGCAGCGAGCGCCGCACCACCTTGCCCCAGATGGTCATCGTCTCGTTGGCGCGCGCCGCCGCGAACTCCAGCAGGCGCGGCACGTTGATGAACATGTCGTCGTCCGTCTTGAGCAGGCGCGGCGCGCGCGGGCAGTACGAGTCCATCCACTCGAGCATCGACAGCGTCTTCAGCGTCAGGTTCGAGTACGAGTCGACGGAGCGGCCGACGATCACGTCGCCGTACAGCGCGTCCTCGGCGGCGATGGCGGACCGCAGCGCGGCGGGCGGCGCCCCGAGCACGAACCCGAGCGCCACGTCGGAGCGCTGCGCGAAGTGCCCCCACGTGAGGCGGATGGCGTCGCGCGCGGCGCGGTGGGCGGGCGCCGACGTCACCAGCAGCACGAGCCGCAGCCGCGCGCCCAGCGCCGGGCACAGCTCGGGGTGCGGCGTCTCGTGCCCCGCCACGTACAGCTCGCGCGTCAGCACCGGCCGCGCCCCGCCCGCCGCCCCCGCCGCAGGCCCCGCCGCCGCCGCCGCCGCCGCCGTGTGGGGCGGCGCCTCGGGCGCTTTGGACGACGACGCCGTCGGCCTGGAACACCAACGTTCCGGCGTCAAAAAGACAATGCCGGAAATTAGCGTCTTTTTTTTTCGCGCGGCCATCGACCAAACCATGTTTTTTAGATACAAAATAGTGTAATAAACCAAACTTACTGTGACATGTATACCTCTAAACTCAGTCTGAACTGAGTTACGAGCATTAGAAGTTTGATGATTTACATACTAGATTTGCTTTTTGCGCGCAAGTTTTGTAAGAAATTGTAACAAAATAGTGACATTGTATGTGTGTCCAGACTTCAGTGTGGAATAGAATCAGCGCAATAAAAAAATAGCGCAATATTTTGTTGCAATTTCTTACAAAACTTGCGCGCAAAAAGCAAATCTAGTCTAGTATGTAAAATCATCAAACTTCTAACGCTCGTAACTCAGTTCAGACTGAGTTTAGAGGTATACATGACATAGTAAGTTTGATTTATTACACTATTTTGTAATCAAAATACAAAGTTTGGTCGATGGCCGCGCGAAAAAAAAAGACGCTACCTTCCATATAAATCTGACATTACCATTTGCACAATCGCTCCGTCCACTGACGATCACAATACAATATTCGACATCATCAGTCTCGCGGGACGAGCTACGTACCGTCGCGTGGTGCTGCTGACGGGCGCGGTGGTCTTGTTGACGGCGACGGAGGCGACGGCGGCGGCGGCGGGCAACGGCGCGGGGCGCGGGGAGGGCGCGGGCGGCGGCAGGCGCGCCAGCAGCAGCAGCAGCAGCNGGGAGGGCGCGGGCGGCGGCAGGCGCGCCAGCAGCAGCAGCAGCAGCGCGGCGAGCGCCAGCGCGGCGGCGGCGTGCGAGCGCCGCAGCGCGCCCATCGCGCCGCCTCACCGGCTCACCGGCCCGGCCCGCTGCAGACCTGCAATGCCGCACCGAGGGACGTGAGCGTTACCCCTTATGTTCGGCCAAACCGACGCGTGAACCCTGCGTGCGCGACAGCGATCAGTGCCTCTACCATGAGTTTACCTACCGAGCATCTCGCTATCGAGGGCGTAAAAAAATGTATGACAAATTGTACAGCGCCTCTAGCGGTTAGTAGCTGAACCACAGCAAAACTAAAAACACAACCATGAGTTCATCTCAAATCGTTAGGTAAAAAACCTATCTAAATGAATACGATAGCGACTCAGATGTCATATCATATGACATCTGATATGATGACATATGACTCATATAGTATTAGTAGCGATGATGAGTTCACATCGACGCGTCCTGTCGATGGTTGCGGTGATCTATGCAGAGGCAGTGATCGCTATCGCCATCGCCGAGTCGAGCTGCACGCGTTGGTTTAGTCGAAGCGTTAGAACCGATCGACATCCGTTCTGGGTGGAAGGACACAGGCCCGAGATTATACAATATTCTTCATAATAAAAAGAGGTTGACTTCGTTCCCCAAAAGAAAAACTTCAAGTTCGTGTAATTACCTCTATTTAATCAATTAAATAGAATGATACTAATAATTACCGACACGCCTACAAGCACCACTTCATTAATGGAATGAATATCATTGTAAAGGATACATTTTAAAATTATTAATTAATTAAACAATAAATTGATCGTAATGGACCGACAAGTCATAATTACTATTTTAGTTAGTACATATCAATTAATAGCAATTTATTGGGAAACTATCAGCTTTTTAGTTTTCTATTGAAACCTTGACATGTTGTTGCTGAGTTCTTAGCCCAATTTCAAAAAACGTTTGCCCTTACAATACTATGTAACAGGATGTAAGAATATCTTAAGAGCGTTTACGCCGTTTGGCGCTAAAACAGTNTGCTATGGATATTGCGGCTTTGTTCCAGGCACCCATCGAAATGTATTATCTATGGACTTACTTTCCCCGACTCCTGAATCACGTAGTTAGTATTGTGTTAAGGGTTTAAATATTTTTTTAAATGCTTTGCAAGAGACCAAATTCCAAGACCTCATAAATAAGTACAGAGAACTTTGCACTGAATCCCAAGTCGAACCTTAACTTCGAACTCCTCATAAGTTCTTCTGATTAAATTCGTTGCGGGTCCAATTACACATTAGGTTTCCCCGGGACAAACTTGACCTTCACTGGTTGGCGGTCAAGCTGTAGATTCTGGCTACACAGGAGTTGTAGCGGTGGGAACGAGAGATGGGAATAGTCCCGTAAAGTGCAGACAAAAACGTGAATTTTATATTCCACCAAAATACAGTATTCCTTCCTACATTTCCAATTTCATTCAATCTGTTTTACCGACCGTAGTCTAAGCAAATATTCTTGCATTATCGCAGCATCGGTCCATTTGAAATATTCATACGGTAACTAGAAGGCATTAATGTTCAATGCGCTTTATCATACGTTTGAGGGTTTTGCTCTTTTTCTTCCCATTATTAGAGGGTTTTGTATTCTATAAGCTTTTCAAGGAGGTTCCTTTGAAAGGCTTTGTTAAATGTGGAAAAAGGGTTCTGTTTTTGAAGCAATGGCATACTTATTTGCTGAACATTCATGATCATTAATATTATATTATGTACTTATGTCATCATCGTCATCGCTTCAGCCAAAAGACGTCAACTGCTGAACATAGGCCTCCCCCAATGATTTATAGATTGGCTGCTTGGTAGAGGCCTGCATCCAGCAATAAATAAATAAATAAATCCAGCGCTTTTCTGCAACCTTCAAAGGAATTTGTCCACCTTGTGGGTGGACATCTCACGAATTCACGATGCGCCTGCCAGTACTGGGACTTCGATAATTTCCGAGCTATGTAAGTAAGTTTTAAGTTTAAGAGGGTAGGTTAGTATTTGGATAATTGGCCACTTATCCAAATACATTGACTTCTTAATATGGAGACAAAGGATCTTAAATATTTTTAGGATATCCAGTTCACGGTTTTTTATTGTAATCATTAGTGTATATTGCGATAACTTAAAGCTTCACATTCTTAGTCAACTACCTTGAAAAATACAATCATCGTCTATTTAACCGTACATTAAAACCGCATATGTTGACTAAAGCCAGTGAAGCACAATAAATCAAGTAGAAATTTTAAAGCAGTCAATGCGAAATCATGTCCCACAGACTGAATAAAATCTAATAAAATCCGTCTGTGGAGACATGCGGTGGAATCGTACGTAATGAAATGAATGACGCGCTTCGAGTGGAAGGTAGGGAGAGTTGGTTAAGGAATTGTTGGATTTTAACTGAGATTGTTTTAGATATGACTCATTAAATTTTGCGACCTGGAAGTCCAGGTTAGCAAGGGCTAATTATTAAACACTGTTGCTCATGTAAAGGTAGTTTTAGATGATATTTTGGAACAAAAATATTCATAGTTCGTGACACTCAAAGTAGCCAAAAAGTTGCTACGCGTCTTTGTTACAATTGGATTAAGGTCGTGTTGTCAGCTTTTTGGGTTCTTTAGGTGTCATGAACTGTTTGACTGACTGTACTGTCCCCCGTTTCTTTCTTCAATACGACATCCATTTTTGGGCGCACCAGCTGCAGCACCGCCAAAACAGTTACGAGTCGAAGTGGTCGCTATTGACCAAATCGGTCGGATTAATCATACTTATCATAGTTATTAGGACAGGAATATAAATATCAGAGTATTTTTGATTAAAATAGTGATACTTACATGGTTTCCGATATGTAGGTGTGTCACAATGAATCCCGATGAGATGCGAACCCGCAACCGCTCTTCCAGGACCCCTCACCAGGCGGTCCAGTCCAGTAACCTGTTTAAAAAAAATCCTTTTTAATAACAAAGTCTCAAAACAAACCTGCACCTGCATTATCCGCAAATTGCAGACTTAATAAGAACATGGAGTGACGTTATTTCGCTTTATCTTTCGCAAAACGAGGCGAAGACGGCAAAGACAGTACTTAGGGTAATTGCTCGCCGCAACGCAGAACAATCAGACGTGTCGCAAAGAATCAAAATCAGGGACGGAGTCAGGGCATACTTTGTTTTTAGTTCGTTCGTTCGTTTCAGCCGAAAGACGTCCACTGCTGGACAAAGGCCTCCCCCAAGGTTTTCCACAAAGACCGGTCCTGCGCTGCCCGCATCCAGGCACCTCCCGCGACCTTCACCTGTCGGAGTGGGAGGCCTGCCCACACTACGTCTTCCGGCTCGTGGTCGCCACTCGATGACTTTTCTGCCCCAGCGGCCATCAGCTCTACGAGCTGTGTATTTTTAGTTCATCACAAACTAAAAATAAAGTACAGTAGAATCTCGATTATCCAGATATCCGATTATCTGGACTTCATGGCTCTAGTTACCGATTTAGGGCCCCAATCATCGATCCATCAACACAGCACGGCGCCGCCACCGTAACACGGTATCGGACGTCGTCTTGATTTGATTCACATGATCTAAGGCCCAGTTTTTTGATTCATAGTTATAACTAATTGTTAAATTTTGCTACTAATGGTTAAATATTAACAAAATGGAAACTAATAGTTAAAAAATTTACTAAAAGTCAAGCTAACCATTGTTCGAAAAAATTTTTTTCTGATAATTAACCACTTGTCATTTGACATCTGTTAAATTTGACTATTGGTTATTTTAACTACGAATAAAAAAACTGGACCTTAACGATGTATGCAAACCAGTTTTCTTAAAAAAAAAAGTGAATTATTGTTTGATTTTCCTTTGAAATCGATAGACCTATAGGCTCTTTTAAGAACAATAAAATTGACGATGAAAGTTCCAATTTAATTAGCCCAGAGTTCCAATTTAATTTAAAGTTATTTTTGTTTTTATTTCGAAAGTTGCCCCAAGTCCGTCCCTGTTTTACAGACTGCTACATGTCACGTTTTCTATTACACACTAGCAAATTTAACTTCGCAATTATGCCGAGTTTTATTATGGGGTTAGACCATAATGGCACATTTGACTGCAAGGGATTTGAGATGTGTAAGTAACCTCATTCGAAGAAATTAAAGCCGACAGTGGCTTGCAAGTGTCTTGGAAAAAGTTGCGGCGAAAATGTATGAAATGTATGGAGTATGAAAAATGGAAGATTGTGGGTGTTTCTTATTGTTTTAATGGAGTCGAATAAGTCAGACTAATTACCTATGTACTTCCAGAAATCTTTTAACTGGTTTTTGTTTACGGTTATTAGGAGCCTTTTATCTAATATCTATTAACTGCTTTATGATGGCTTTCAATAAGTACTTATTACATGTTATCTACTTTTATGTAGCCGAACGGTAAAGGTATCTGACTGGCCGACTCGCGATCCGAGGAACACAGGTTCGAACCCTGTCGCCGCTTGAGTATTTATGGTGAACCTATTGGTAATAAGCAATATTTCTATTTTACTTTAGAGAGGTTAACGTGGCCGTTAGTAATTTGTGCAACACAGATAATTATTAAAAAATAAAACTGAAAAAGGTAAGTTTGATGAAAACAGGTCGTCAGGTAGCTTTCTTAAAGGTCATGATCGCCAGCCATTATATTTGATTGTGTATGCAAACATGAGCACAGTTTATAAATACATTCAAGCGTCTTATCTACACATAAGTGACTCCCAAACATCCAAGTTAACTGCATTATAATGAAGTTTATTTTATTGTCTTGGTTTTCACATGACACTCATAAAAATGTCGTTTAGATGTGTGGCATTAAGATTACTGGATAAGCTCAATGTCAAATTGTAGTAAATTATGGTCATTTGTGTAGAATCGGCGCTTGAACATGTTAGAAAAATTACCTATTAAAATTACCTGCGATTTCTATGACCCTTCCATTATTTTTACTCAGGCAGATATAGTGATGATGATAATCCACAGTATTTTTATCATCTTTCAACATTATAATTTATTGTTTGTCCATTCTCCATAAAAAAATGTTTTTAATACAAAAATAATTATTTTGTTCTAGTCTGGGAAAAAAAATATTTCCTAGGATTTTAACAAGATTTTAAAAATACTGTACCTCTAGTAGGAAAAACTTTCGAGTTCGTTTCGTTGCGTATTCAAAGTGTCATCGAAAAATTTTGTATGAAAAATTAAACAGCGCCCCCTAGGGCGGCTATAATATAGGGGGCGCTGTTTAATTTTTCATATGTATTCGCAAAGATTGAGAAATTCTTTTTCTCACTAAATCAAAATATTTTTTCACGCCATCTATCGCTTAGTAAAGACACTACGCAGTAATAACAACAGAATCCCTAGACAGCGTCATCTAGCGGTAAGGTACTGCACTAGGATAGCTAACATTGCCATCTAGTGTCGAATAGCTGAACCAACTTCACAGTGAATAAGATTCCTAGCATCAAAACTTAAATAAAAGCTAGTGAAAAAGTTTCGTACACAACTACTAGATGTCACTATTTGGCAAAAAGTACTACCTCTCTTATCCGACTGCAGAAAAATGTATTCTTAATTGGAAATACAATGTAAGTAAGTAAACAATTTTTATTGTGAACTTTTACTGTAAAAGATTAACTAAACAGTTACTTTCAAACGAATTGTTAAGTTTTTCCAGCTTAATTATTACTACGCTTCGACCTTCCCAGAGCAAATCGGTCGGGTATTTTGACACAATCAATCATAAAGATAAAAAAGCTTTCATGGTAATGGACTACTGCATATTATCTCGAGTGGCAGATAGCACTTGCCATTCCGTCATGGTTTTTGAATGTGGCGTCCGTCTTTTTGGGAGCATTGGACCATGGATTTGGATGAAGACGACTTGCTCAACGTAAGTTCTGATTTATTTTACTACGTGAATGCCATTTCTTTAAAGAAATATAAGTACCTAACTGGTGAAGTTTGTAAAGTACCGAGTTATTTTTTGGTAATAATAAACCAACGTTAACGTTAAGTAGGTAGGTAGGTACTTTACTTACTGATAATTTTTATCATTGTCTGATGATTAAAATAACTCGAAAAAGCTCTATCTTTAAAATTACGATTTAAAGTTAAGTTTAAGCTTAAGCCAAAGTTAACACAAGATTAAGGTACTCTTAAAACTTATTATTGACATGAATGTAATGAAACAACATTCGAGTAGGGTGGATGTACCTAACTTCTGTACGTATACAAACTTAGTCGTTATTTCTATCTACGCTTGAATTCAAAAAGTATAACCATAGTCTGATAAGCTGTACACAAAAGGTATATGTTTTACTCAGCATCCATCCACTTTTTTTAGGAAGGAGAGGCGAAAGTTTAGAAAGTTTCTTTTTTTTAAATTGACAAAATGGCCGCCAATTTTCTTTTCAGTGGGACACAACGCAGCATGACTTCCCCAACGTGCTGTGGATCATCAAGCCCCCCCAAGAGATCGCCGTCAAGACCATCGCCATGCTGGTCATCGGAATCTCTGGGATATTTTTCAACTCCATCATCCTTATTATTCTTATTCGTAACAAGTTAGTTTTTTTATCAGGAGGCAGTGATTTTATTTATTGAAACAGACCTATCATTACACAACGTACAATGGCCAAAAAATATTTGATAATTTAACCATTCTGCCTTAACTTATTTTTGGATTTTTCATTATTATCTTTACTAGACTAATGTCAATAACCTGTACCTACTTATATAAAATATTGGATGCAAAATACACTGATGGATTTTTGAAAATAAGCAATGATTTTGTGTTCGTAAAAGTTATTTTGGTTATCGTAAACTAAAATATTTAACCCATAGATGGCTCTGGTGTGCCAGCAACATGCTCATCGGCAACCTGGCGCTGGTGGACCTGGTGACGCTGCTCTTCTGCCCGTGGTTCATGCTGGTCAGGGACTTCTACCAGAACTACGTGTTGAAGACTTTCGGCTGCCAGTTTGAGGGCTTCATGCAAGGTATGGATCAAAAGAGTCGGTAAATACATATTTTAGGTTCATCTTCTTATTCATCATTCAGCCACAGGACACCCACTACCTACTGATTTGGGCCTCTAGCAGTGATTGCTAAGTTTCTATGTCAATTTGCAATTTGGTTTTGGTTTCACAATATTATTAATCTTTATATTCACTAACAATACATTTTGAAATACTACCATGACTATCCTTACCTTCCATTTTTCTCATTCCTTTTAACTTTGAATGGTAATCATCATCCTAACCCCTGACGGGTCTTTCCAGCGTCCTTACTTCTAGCGGGCGTAGGTGCGGTGATGCTGGTCTCCTACGACCGAATGGCGGCAGCAGCATTGACCTCTGATGCAAGGGTCACCAGGTCCTTCGCACCGAAGCTGATCTTCATCACTTGGTTCGTTTCTATACTCCTCTCACTTCCATGGATCATCAATAGGGAGTACACGGTCAGTATCATCAGCATAAAACCAATTAATTTGTAAAGGTTACATTACATTAGTAAGCAAAATAAATAAATATCTACTTGGATACTCGAAATAAATTAATGGAATGGGATACTTTCATTTACTAGCTAGATAGATAAAGATTTATGGAAGAGAAGTATTATGAGACTAGATCAATTATGGACATCTAAAGTTTGGAAATTTTGCAGGAGAGACAGTGGAAGAATTTTCTCGAAAAATACTGTGTCGAAGATGTAAAAGTATTGGGAATTTACTGGCATTTTACCTTATCTTTCCTTGTATGGATTCCGCTCGGCTTGATGGTTATTACTGTAAGTACCAATACAACAACATAATTATCAGTTCAAGAATCTCTTGATGCAGTGGAATCGTTAAAATAAATTATTGTTTCCAGTATGGGGCAATAATGTGGCGTCTGGAATGTAGTGCCCGTAAGCTGAAAGCACGTGGTGGAGGTCAATCAGTGACCAGAGCTAAGAAGAGGGCTATGAGGATCACAGCGTGTGTTCTGATGACGGCAGTCATATGCAGGATCCCATACACCGTGCTCATCTATTGGAGAAACCGGCTGCCTAATGAAGTGAATTCGGTAAGAAATTGTAATTTTTAATGATAAAGATACACTTCGATAATGGGTAAAAATACCATCTCTCTTCATAACAATAATTTGCTCTGAAACAGTTTTTGCCGAATTTAGGACAATTTAAAATCTGAAACTGATTAAAAGTTAATTTAAGAGTTCTATCTCAGTAGGTATTCTCTTTCTGACCAACTTTTTGCGACGTTTACCTACCTATATTGTAAAGAATTCAAAGTAGGAACTACATTGATTGTGACTCTCGTAAATTAAGTGGTAAAAAGGGCTCCTAATAATGCAAACTAAATGACCCGTGATGATGTTATTTAAAATGATCGTTCTTATGTATTTACATAGGTAGAAGGCAGCTACGACGCGATGTGGTTCGCAGCTAACTACTTGATGTACACGAACAGTGCCATCAACCCCCTCATTTATGGCTTCACCAACGTCAGGTTCAGAAAAGCCATGGACATCACCCCGGGAGTAAGGTTCTTCAAGTTCGGATCTTGGTGCTGCATTTGTACGATAGTAAGCATTTACCTTAGGTTATCATTAGTCAAGGCAAATATAGATAGTACCTATTAAAAAAAATGTAGACTGTCAGGGATCAAGGAACACTTTTAATGTGCTAATTTAAACAAAAATGGTTGTTAACAAGTAACAACAATAAATACTTTACCACGACTTCGATGATATTTATTTTTAAATAAGTACGGATTAAGGCAAATCAAGCCAAACTCTGTGGCATTTTATGTAATAGCAATAAGTAAATACCTACTAGAAACAAAATGTACGTGCTGTTGATTGGGACGATAATTTTGGGGAAATTGTATTTGATGTTATTCTTTTCCAGTTCAGAAAGAAACAAACGATACCATCGGACAGAACCACGGAGAAAGTATTCGTGATCGAGGGCAGCCCTCGACAGAACAAGAAGTTTGCACACGTCATCAAGAACATCTTCCACATCAACAAGGAGACGCTGGACTTCAGCGTGAAGAATGAGGACACTCCGAAACCAACCAGGATCACGCCTGTGAAGTCCGACATATAGATCGTTTCATCCACGAAGACGCCCCACCAGTCTCCCGCTAATGTTCGAGTGTTATCGGTACACGCTAAATCATCCATGAGTGCACACGTACACTACAAAAATGACGCTCAGATTGCTCAGAATCGCTTCCTCGCGCTTCCCTCGACCAAAATTTGGTGGGGTGCGTCTTCATGGATAAAACAATTTAAAGCTTAAGTGGTGTTGCTATGTCAGTTTCCATTTTTAGAATAAAAACTGTGTAATTATGGTTTAATTTTAGTCAGATACCTACTTGACATTAGATCCACGCAAATAATTTAAAAGTACAACTATTGAACAATTGGACCTAGGTAGTACGTATGACAATAATTATAGTAATAATAAAACCATTTAGCCCACCTTTAAATCCACAGATATAGATATACCTGTGTTTCAATCCAACTTTCTTATCTTCGGGGACTTTAATTTTTTCCGACTAATTCATCTTTAGGTGTCTTTAGTTGTTTGAAGTACGTGATGTAAATAAAATAGTACCTACTAATAATACGGGTATTTCAGAAAAAAAGCTCTATGGAATTGACGTTGTGTATTGACCATTTTTATTGCTGGTTTTATACAATAATCAAGACTATAAAATAAATAATACCTGTGTCATTGTCAGGGATATTTTGGATAATATTTCTCCAATAACAATAAATAAGTATTTTCACAAAATTCATGACTTTTCTTATGCATCTTATGTGGCCGAATCGCCGTTGCAATCCGTTGTATCTAATTGTTGAGCTACTTCTTGTATTTTGGCTTCTATGATTTCTTTCATGTCAGGTTCCACTCGTAGGATGTTGGCAGCTTCTTGCAGCAACACCATACTTTCCATGAGCTGGTCCTGGGGAAACAAAACAACTTGTTATGATGGAAATATCAAAAGGTGAATGACCACGAATGACCGATAAAATTAAATGTAGTGCACTTTAGCTTAATCCATCCTTAAATCCTACTGATCGATCCACTATTTTGTGTCTCTTCTATATTGTGATAACAGTTTTAAGGGTTAAAAATTATCCATTTTCGATTCATCATCATTATCATTTCAGCCTTGACGTCCACTGCTGAACATAGGCCTTCCCCAATGATTTCCATGTTGATCGATTGGTAGCGGCCTGCGTCCAGCGCCTTCCTGCTACTTTTATGATGTCGTCCGGTCCACCTTGTGCGCCACCATATTTTCGATTCTATCTAGGTAAATAAGTCAATTGCCATTTTATCATTTAAGCCTACCTGAGCACCAGCCTTGGTTATTTTCTCTGCTTCAAACTCTCGTTTAGTTTGGACTGTTAGGGCTGCCTGTAAATCCAACAGAAGTGTCCCACGGAACTTGGTCCAGCCTGGCTCCAGCTTGTCTGCTAGCTCCAGAAGATCATGGCATAGCTCTATCTTGCGCTGAAGTAAGTTGTCTGAGAGTTCTGGAAGTTGAAAAATCATACATTATTCTAAGTTTAATACGAAAAAAAATGGAAAACCGAGACATCGTGCTTTGGAGGATCTTCAGGCTGTGGAATGATAGGTACATTAATTTTAATATTTATATATTTTTATATTTTTAATATTTTATACTTATAATTGTAGAAATGTAAATATAATAGTAAAAATGTATAAAAAATAAGCCATGATTGATGAATGAAAGCGTGAATGATACTTTTTTAGACCATAGGCATCATTGAACATGACTTGTGCCAAAATCAACCGAAATGATATCTCGATAGTACGTCAATAACTGTTTATATGAACCTTGGCCGCTTTGGCATGGATTTTAATTATAGCTACTACCATTGATTCGCGGTACCAATGTCGAGAACTAGTTTCATTGACCCTTGAAATAAAGAGGAGCCAAATTTCCGAAGGCAAAGACAGGTTTTCTCGGAGATCTAAAACTAGGTTTAAATATGTATCTGAAAACAAATATACAGTAGGTAGGTACGTAAAGCAAACACGTACCTAAAATAAAAATGAAATTACCTGATAGCATGTATCCTTTGAAGTTTCCATATATTTTCACCAAAGCCAACTTGGCTTGAACCACTAAATGATTATTCGGATGTAGGGTTTGACTGTATTTCTGAATGAACTCTTCAAATCCTTTTGGGCCATCCTTCTTTAATTTCTTTAGTTCCTCAGACAGTGCGTTATTTCCCCAAAACATTTGCCTGCTTAGTATAAAATGGTCACATTTCTCACACTTCCAAGGTGCTGCTTCGTCCAATGGGTTTGAGGATACCATCATAGGTGGTTTCTCTGAACCAAACACTCCAGGTCCATTGCAAATTGAACAGTAAATACTACCTAAATAAGATCCAAGTTCAGTTGGGTCCTTACATCTGTTACATTCACAGTCAAAACATTTTGCGCTTCTCAAATGTTTTCTTCTATCCAGAGTACCCCATAGAGATTGGGTGTATGTAGCCGTTATCAAATCACCTTTAGAAATTGGCACTGTTGCTATAAATGCCACATGATAATCATCACCAATAATAATATGGCGGGTGTTAGGCGTACAACTGTGGTTCATCATGGATGCAGTGACATAAATAGCCCTTAACTTCTTAGATCCATCTGGGGACCTAACATCAAAGGAGTTGGTGTCGTATATCGAGGCCACTTTCAATATCGTTTCCTCATCAAAGGGTAGTCCGAGGACTTGTATAACAAAAGTTACCAGATTAGCTTTTAGAACTGTGTACAATGGCGTATTCATCCGATCCTCCAAATGAGACTCTAATGCCATAACATTTTCGTACTGTAAAGGGTTTGTGGTATTCATTAACAACACTCTAAGTGGAGCAATAACACAATAAGCTGCTTCTGCTTTATCTTGGTGCTCGAATTTAATGTTGCACTTGTATTTCCTATCTGTCATAACTTTGCATTCTGCTTTATGCACATCGGCTTTTTCACACTCCGGTCCGCACATAGGCCAGTTGCATGATGTGCATTTATAGAAATCGTACGTGTCCTTGACCTTTATTGGTTCTAGTTTTCTTCCACAAGTCAAACACTGAGCCGGGCACGTCATTTTGGGACCTAGCGCTGCTGGTTTCTCTTTCAGAATCATTTCACCTTGCTTGATGTCTCTGGTGGCAACCATGTGTCGTCCATAAGTGTCGGAGTACTGTATTTTGAAGGCGCAGCATTTGAATTTGTGGCCTTCCCTCCAACTTAGTTTCTGGTGGGCTTTGGAGCAGTAGTACACGAGTTTGCAGCCTCCGCAAGTTTGGTTGGCGGGTTGTTGACACACTTCGCAGGTTGGGATTTCCTTCTTCGTGGAATTCATAGTTATTTCGTAACCGAACACTGAGCGGGATCGCGCCCGTCCCGGTCCGCTCCCAACACAATACTCGTTTTAAATAGATAGACATAATTAACACGCGGTGGATGGGAGACGTGCCAACGAAATGAAGTATGAATATTGTTAGCGAATGTTCTTTTGTAACAATACAAATGGTATTGCACCGGTTGACATTATAGATGTTACGCTTTTGTTAGCGGAGTGGATGGTTTATGCCTGTCAATGTACAGTTTAACTCATAGGTGATTCAGATTGGATAAAAACAATTGAATAATGTAATGATCGACCATCAAAGCAGTTATTGTTGTTTACATTTCTTTAAGGCATAACAATATACAACACTATTTCAGTATATTTTACCAGTTTAGGTTTGGTTTAGAATTTACTGTGGTAGTAGATGGATTAGTCTTTTCGTTTAAAAATAGTGTGTAAACTTTATGCAAAAATGAGATTCACCGATAGAGGCGCTGCATGGTTCATCTGATTCTGTGGTTCATCCACGAACTTGTTATTATTCTTGTTTAAAGAAAGTTTTGCGAATCTCCGTTAGGGGCGCTGCTCGGTTCTGCTTTCTTAATGTATATTTGTATTAAATAACTAATGTACAGTCACGGAATGAAAAGGTTCGTCAGTTTTCAAATTGATTCCTTCAACGAATCGCGAGCACATATTACCTTTTGAAACTAAGTTATAGTATAATCTCGAGTTAGTGAAAATAATCTGTAACTGTTCGTCAGTAAAGTTCAAAATTATTCAGATCAAAGTTATTTGACGATTTATCTTGTCAAGATTATTATGATTGATAAACTAAAACCTTCTTGTTGGTTCAACCTGCCATTATTATTTCTATTAAATAAAAAACAACTACATTTTGTAACATTGCATGGGATAGAAAATTAAACAAGCAAAACCTTATTCGTTAGCAAACGTCATATTTATTTAAATGTTAGCAGCACTGTTTCTTGCACGGTTATGGTTATGTTGGCAGGTTTGACTCTGACAGTACCTAGTGCAAGCGAAAACCGACACTAAGGTGACGAACCTTTTCATTCCGCGACTGTACACAACATCATAAATTATATTATTTAAGCATTTTCAAGTTGTTTTTATGAAACTCTGTAATGTCCCAAAATATTTTATTTCACTTTATCATACGAACTGATAATCGAGTAGTTATTCGAGCCCTAACGGTTCATTATAAAGTTTTCAAAAAAAATCTTATACTTACCTACATACCCACAGAAGTTACAAATTCATTTAAAAACGCCTTCATTAATAATAAAGATTGAAGGAAGGCCCTGGATGCAGGCCGCTGCCAATCAGCCATTTAGAAATCACTGGGGGAGGTCTATGTTGTTCACCGCTGGACGTTATATTGTGGCTGAATGATGATGATGATGAGTTGCAGACCACTGTTGTAAAATAGTTATAATTATTGAAAAAAAAGGAAAAAAATTACTTGCATTAACTTCTTTATAGTTACAAAACGGTGTTTCAAGCTTATGTATGTCCACAACGATAATTTAATTTTAACGTATGTATTTTAATCAATATTATAATTCAATCATCCGCTATCACCTCATCATCATAATTATAGCTCTACCTTAAAATACTCACACTTACCTTACCGTACAAGCTCAGCTTAAAAGTTAGCTATTCGGTGTAAGAATCCAAAATTTCTAATGCCGCTACATAATTAGTGTGAAAATTAAACCAATTCAATATTATTAAATCAAAAAAACTATCATAGACTGTACCACACCACTGGCTGTGCGTAACAAAAACCTTACCGAACACAGCAGTCGTCTCCCGAACTTTTCCGGATGACCATTAATTTTTTCAGGCTATTCATACAATATCTTACGTAATCCAACGATACATACAGTTTCCTCTGGACGCGCGTTAGTGTGAAACCGGCGCGCGCGCACACCATGCCCTGAGGGATTTTCCAGTGTTTTTTTTTCTTTTTTGTGGCCAGTGATTTTTTTGTTTTGGATTTTTCGTTTTAAATCAAGGTACGTGGTGCAATAATATGTATTAAAAAAAAGTGAATTAAAAGTCATAAAGAATAGCGATGAATTTTTAACATTTTTTTTCGTAAATAAAAAAACACCTACGTGAATTTGTGTGGATGCTTAAGGTATTTTTTCCTAGTAGGCCTAGTATCAAAAAGTTACAAGATTACTAATGTACTAAACAGTTGGCAAACTTATAAGACGTCTTGTAGGTATTTTTCTATGGAAATAAAATTGAATTAAGAACACTTCATTATCATTCCAAGAGTTTTAGTGTGATTACTACCAATATTACTTAACTAGTAGCTAGAATCCAGAAATAATGTTCGTGTCGTAAGATTACTGAACGAAATATAATTTAGGTATGGAGTTTTTTGTGTAAAATTTTTCATGCATCCAAAAATGTCCAGCAATTCTATGCTTGTTGCCACACATTTACGAAATCCAGTTCAGAGACCGAATAACCCGAATACTGTGGAAAATATAACTAAATCAGCGATTCTCAATCTTTTTTATAGACGTCACACAGATGTTTTGATTTTGATGGTTCATCATTTAATTTTGTTCGTTTAAGCCAAATATTATTATGTCCACTACTGGACAAAGGATTTCCACAGCGACCCTTACGCTGCAAGGATTTACTTAAGTTTGGCAGTACCTACTGAAATTAGGTGGTGCTTACGACCATAACAAAATTTATACGGTAACTTCTGGGCAGAAGCAGTCTTAATTCGATTCGCGTTCAAAAACATAGTCAAAAAGTTGATAGTGACAATATTGATTTACTGAAACTAAGTTCTTATTATGTTGAGCATGGCTGGCCTGAAGCAATAATATTGTTTTACAGTGAAAATTACGAGTCTCGAACAGAGCAGTGTGTGTTGCCAGTGTTGATATATGGATCTGAAACGTGGTCGCTTACTATGGGCCTCATAAGAAGGCTCAAGGTCACCCAAAGGGCGATGGAGCGGGCCATGCTTGGAGTTTCCCTGCATGATTGAATCAGAAATGAGGAGATCCGCAGGAGAACCAAAGTGACCGACATAGCTCGCAGAATTGCTAAAATCAAGTGGCAGTGGGCGGGGCACATGCCTCGTAGAGACGATGGCCGTTGGGGCAGAAAAGCTCTCGAGTGGCGACCACGGGCTGGAAGACGTAGCGTGGGCAGGCCTCCTACTAGGTGTACCGACGATCTGGTAAAGGTCGCGGGAAGAGCCTGGATGCGGGCAGCACAGGACCGTGCATTGTGGAAAACCTTGGAGGAGGCCTTTGTCCAGCAGTGGACGTCATTTGGCTGAAACGAACGAACGACAGTGAAAATAAAATCTATTATTTATAGACATTGTGACACGTTTAAGGCGATTAGAGTCCTCAATGACCTTGGGCGTTTGACCTTCACGCCGCGAGCAACACCCGCGTACCCCGCACCAAAAACTCCGATTTGACACCGATCAAAAATACACGGGCATAGGTAGATACAGAATAGAAGCTCTTTCTTCATACATTACTGCCTATTATTTTAAACTTAAATTCATGAACCTTGATGTCGGTGTCATTTAACTCAGGCGTAAAGGTATTTAATAAAGGGACAATATTATTTGATCCTCTAAAAACTAATTGATCTTTTTTGCATGTGCACTTTTAAAAATAAATGATGTTTTTTATTATATTTTATCTTTATATTAATTATTGGGTCTATATTAGTTGATCTACGGATAAATTATGAATGATCTTCATTAAAGGTAACATAATATTTATCTTTTAATGNGAAATGTTGTATAACATATATTTTTTTCAACTATTTTTGTCCAGCAGTAAAAGAGGAGTAGTCTTTACAAAATGCCCATTTGGCGCGGATTGAGGACACTAATCGCCTTAAGAGAGATATTTCTTTAATCAAACCACAGATAGCGATATTAATTATTTATTAAACTTTATTGACAAGTAATAAGGTTTTTGCAATAGGTAACAGATAACAGCATCTCAATCTAAACACTATGGGTCTTATGCCGTTGTAACAGGTGCCAGTTTTCAACAAGTTGTCAAGTGTTTGCCTATAGTGTTTTGAAAGTCCTTAATTTGCACTTGAGGGTTAAATGCTGGATCTCGTCACCTGCCAAATGCAACTGGCAATCAGTCAAGTGGCGGGATGTTTGCATGACAGCTTACTAGGTAAATAGGTGCGACGACAGTGCACCGCTACTGCCAATTTTCTGTCAACGCACACCAGCGTTGCCAGTTTTTTTTTTTCGCCAAGTCGGGACTTTGGTACTTTTTGAGTGAAAATAGCGGGATTCTTCCGTCAAAAGCGGGACATAGTAAAAAAACGTATATAATCAAAGGTTTTCAAATATTTATCTTTTTATTTGACTTCAAATTACGTTTACGTGGCAATAGATAGCAAAAGTAGCCATAGAAAATGTATTTTAACAAAAAAATAATATTTTAAATCAGTATGGCTAGCACGAAAATCTTTCGAGTTCAAATCGCCATCAAAAGATTTAGTACGAAAACTACAACAGCACCGTTTTGTGGACGTGTCGTAAAGTGAACTTAGTGTAAGAAATGGTTGCACGAAACTTATTTTGAGAATCAAAATTGTCACGTTATCGTTTAATTTGAAGGTTGAGTATCGAATTTTATCGGATACGCAAACGATTCGAAGACGAATGTTGTTCATGCTAGAGGTACAGATTTACTCTATCATTAAATTCGTCTTTAGAATAAAAAAAGAAAAAATATCGAAATTAAAAAAGTTTTATTATTTACAATAATATGGCGTTTCAAACAATAGTCTGGTGAAGTGAGTGTTTCTCTCCGAAAAGCGGGACCGAGCCTGTCCCGCGCGGGACATTTAAATTTGATTAAAAAATCGGGACGTCCCGCCAAAATCGGGACGTCTGGCAACGCTGACGCACACTCATCTTTAACCTACTTTTCGTTAATTTCACTTAATTTTGATAAAAATATGCGATGTCATGCGTCAGCGAATACAGGGAAATGAGTCAAATTCAAAGTCTTAATACTGAAGTATATTTACAGAGCTTGTAAGATTGGTAATTTTTTTTTTTTTAAATACGTCACTTCCCTTCTCTTGACCGTTGGTCCTGCGGGTTTGATTCTCAGATGGTAAATCAGTCAAACGTTTGGCAATATGGTCTGGTTGACAGTTGTTTATAAATCAGATTTTTCTTTCTTTCTTTTAGACACTTCCCCTAGTTCTAACATTACCCTATCAAATTCATTGTCTCACTTTGTACATTTTTAAAACTTGTCACTAAATTATTATCTTACTCGTCTGGTATTAAAGTGAATTTTCTAAAAAGAAATGCTCTAATTTGAGGCAGTGTAACGATTGCTACGGAAATAGCCCGCGTAACCCACTTTACGTCACACCCTGAGTTGATCCAGGGTTGACCACACTTTTCCCATGGAAACTACGTTTTTCTTTTATCTTTCCGCTTTAGATAGCAACATAAAAGACCAACTGGTATTCTCAAAAAGGCCATCTTCTCAAGGAAAAAGATGGTAAAAAACATAACCCTCCTTCTGGCGCAGTCGGGTAAAAATCGTGAGGTCGAAGACCGATGGACGTTATTTGGCACTTGGATCTGATTTTCACGTCGTACTTGATTGAACCTATGAACTTCCTTTTGTCGGGTGACACTGTTGTAATATTGTAACATAGGTACAATTAATTTAATGTTTTGAATATAAATTGCAGTTAGCAACCCTAGTGTATATTATGACTTCACAGAATGGAATGCCGAGTACAAATCAGTTTTATTACCATTGAATATTTGCAAGCGAATTTGAGTCTAGTAAATGGAGCATAATGTCAAGTCTGAAAATATATTATTGTGAAGCAGTCATACTAACTAACTGTGGCCTGTAGCCTGTAGTGTAGCTACATAAAATAATGATTATACTCCACAATGAATGCAACAACTTTCCCCTAGAGCAGGGTATCCAGGGCCGGATCGTGAATTTGTGGGGCCCTGGGCTGAAACTACTTGGGGGCCTATCATAGTACTCAACTAGTAGCCATGCCAAAAAACTGTTTCTATAATGATATAACTACACTGGTCATCACAAAAATCGACCCTCCCGCGACAAGCACTTTCAAACGTATGCATCCCCACTTCCCACCAATATTGGCACCATTTAAATAAAAGCCTAGTTCTAAACTTCATTTCATTAAAGGAAAGGTTTTTTTACCCCAAAAATGTGTCTGTAGAAGAATCCAGAGTCACTTCTTCAAAAAATAGGTAGTTACGCTTGAGCCAACTTTTATGGCTATAAAACTGTTAAGTTGGGATTAATATCCATCTGTTAAAGAGGACACGTGAGATCATTATTTCCGATCTCTCTAGCTACAATCACGGCAAAGGTCCTTGACAGTGTGCTTGACTCTCTACTAGATAAATATTTAAAATCACATGATGCTCAATTCGGGTGTAAGCCTGAACTGTCGACCGAGTGCGCCATCCTTAGTCTTAAGCACACTGTCAGGTACTACACGGATCGGGGGACTCCCATTTACGCATGCTTCCTCGACCTCTCCAAGGCGTTCGATCTTGTGTCTTATGACATCCTTTGGGATAAGATGAGGAGGCAGGGCATACCGTCAGAAGTATCACAAATATTCCATTATTGGTATGCTAACCAAATTAACAGCGTAAGATGGGCTAACGCTTTTTCTGAGGAGTATGGGTTGCAGTGCGGGGTGAGACAGGGTGGGCTGACGTCTCCCAGGCTTTTCAACCTATACGTCAATGACCTCATTGTTGTCCTTAGCAGTATGCGTATCGGATGCTGGGCAGATGGTGTTTGTATCAACAACATAAGCTACGCTGATGATATGGTACTGCTGGCGCCAACAGTGGGGGCTCTCAGAAAGATGGTGGGTGTGTGTGAAGCGTATGCTAAATGCCATACAGAAGAGCGGATACATGGTATTTAAAGCCGCCAGTAAATGTCCAAACGTGGTACCCGACCTCTTGCTGAATGGGGTAAAGTTAAACAGAGTCACTAAATTTAAATATCTCGGACACTACGTTACTGATGACCTTAAAGATCATGTTGATATCGAGAGGGAACGAAGGGCGCTGGCAGTAAGGTGTAATAAATGTTGACCCGCAGGTTTGCCCGATGTAATGACCATGTCAAGATCACTCTGTTTACAGCATACTGTCAGAGTCTATACACCGGGAACCTGTGGACCACGTACTCGCAGAAATCGCTTAGCGTCCTTCGGGTCCAATATAACAACGGTTTCAGGGTGCTGTTGGGCTTGCCTCGCTTCTGCAGTGCTTCGGAAATGTTTGCTCAGTCGCATACTGACGGCTTCTTTGCTGTCCTACGCAAGAAGACTGCCTCGTTGCTCAGTAGGATACGGGCGAGCCCCAACAGTATCCTGAAGACCGTGGCGGAGAGGTATGACTTTCCTATTATCCGACATTTCCTTCGGCTACTTCTTACCGAACGGGTTGGATAATTAGTGGTATGTTATAATAAATAAATTACTATCATAGTATCATAGGCACCCATTTACTAACCATGTGGATCATTGTTATCTTTAAATGAATAAATTGAATTGAATTGAATTATTTGGTTTTATAACCATAAAAATTGGTCTAATTGATCCCAGAGGTGAGCCCAAAGTGAGGTCTTTTTTCAAGTCACATTTATTGTATATCGCGTTTATGTTAATCGTTTATTAAGAAATTAAATGTGTTTTTCTTTAAGGATATTTATTGGGCTTGATTGTGTCAGTAGAAACGAGTTTTCCTGTAAAACGAAGGTGGGCCGATTTTTGTGATGACCAGTATATTATTCTTATACATAACGGGTGAAATTATAACTGTGTTGATTTCTTTTTAAATTAGGGCTGTATGGTTTTTTGTTTTATTATTAATATTTATTTTGTTTCATTTTTTAATCCATAAAAAAAATTACATCATATATTTTTTATTGTACAAAAAACATAAATATTACTTAAATCTACGCAAGTATTAGTTGTACAAAAGGTGACCTTATTGATGTGTAGCAATCTCTTCCAGGTAACCTTTGGGTGAGAGAGAAACCGAAATAGAGATGTACATTGTATAAGAGAAAAATTTTAATCAATATTTTCTTATGACGTTGTCACGTAAATATATCGTCCGTAAACCGACTTTACAGACAACTATTTTTTTTTTCAAATACTTTTTAGCGGGATCTGGGGGCCCCTTGTAACCCCGGGGCCCTGGGCTGCAGCCCAATCAGCCCATAGGTAGATCCGGCCCTGAGGGTATCCCAATTTTTTTTTGCCAAGGAACCCTAATTGATTATACTTTTCCTAGCGGAACCCCCGTACTACTCCGCCCGCATGCCCTGCCCCTTCCTTGTGCGTAAACAAGTCAGTGCGAGCGAACGTCGGTCACGAAACGTGGGATAATATTTTTTACGGAACCCTTGCGGCCTTTCCACGGAACCCCAGGGTTCCGCGGACCACCATTCGGGAACCGCTGCCCTAGAGAACGAAGTTAAAAAAAATAAAAAATACCTTTTTATAGAATATTGTCACCAGTACAGATGATTTCTCATTTTTGAAAATTAGATTTCGAAAAATCTGGCAGCAAGAAATCTTTGGAAGAGACCTTTTTCCAATAGTGGACGTCATTTGGCTGAACGAATCTTTCTGAAGCTCTGCAGCGGCCTTTGTGGAAATCTATGGGGAAGTTTTTGTCCAGCAGTGGACAGCATTGGGTTGAAATGACGACCCTTATAACAGATTTATCTCGTCATGGTTTAGAACTAACATGACTAAATAATAAAATTTTTGTTTCTCTAATAATTTGATATTAATAATTTCGCTAGAACACAGATTCGTTTATTTTCTGCCACTGCATTTACCTCGAATCCAAGATCACTGCAAGGGGACCTTGACATCTTAAGAGAGATGCCAAAATAACATAAGCGTCTTCGGGCAGCTGTATAAATCATTTCTGGACCAAAATAGAACTGTTTATGTGCACCTACCCTACCCACCTGATGTTTACCTCTATTTTATTGGTCTCTTTAAATAAAATGTAAATAAAATTGGTACATATTATTAGGATGCTACGAGTATTGAGTCTCTCGATAATATCAAATGCAAATTTTCTCTGTTATTGTCTAAATAAATTGGTCGAAAGTTGAGCATTTACTCGTACCTACCTCAATACTTTAAAACCACCGACGAAAAAAAAATACCGAATAATTTTTGTTGATAATGTTCACGTAACTAATTATTTATTATCTGGTCATAAATAATTCTTTCTTTCTTTTCAGCCAAATGACGTCCACTGCTGGACAAAGGCCTCCCCCAAGGTTTTCCACAATGAACGGTCCTGCGCTGCCCGCATCCAGGCTCTTCCCGCGACCTTTACCAGATCGTCGGTCCACCTAGTAGGAGGCTTGCCCACGCTACGTCTTCCAGCCCGTGGTCGCCACTCGAGAACTTTCCTGCCCCAACGGCCATCGACTCTACGAGCTATGTGCGCCGCCCACTGCCACTTGATTTTAGCAATTCTGCGAGCTATGTCGGTTATAGCGATGGGCGTTATTCGTTATCACGGGTTATTAAACGAGTGATCAGCCTGACCAGTGATCACTCGTTATCCAGAAACGCCTAAACTAGTTTTTTTCTTAACGTCATACAACGTTAGAATCTCTTCGTTATTCAACACGATTGTTTCCACAACGCTCTAAAGCTAAACTGATTTCACTCTTAAGCAAACAACATAAGGTAGATATTTGGTTGACATAAAAAATAACGTGTTTCCCGCTTCGTTATGACAGATTTGGTGACAAAGTCGTACATTGACGATTATTAAACATATTTTTTGTGACCTAAAGGAGTAAAGCGAGTAATGTATGGTGTCCAATTAATAAGGATCGTAACGAAACGAGTGCGTGTGCGAGTGAGAAAGCCATAGGGCGTTAACATAAGTGTGGATGAAATAGGTATAATGTTCGTCGTACGTTAGATATTCAATTGAATTTGAGTCTTATTTTGAAGGTCATAAGTTCCTAAATGCCTTGCAGCTAACCAAACACCTAACGTTATAATTATCACGCTTGCTTGAGAGTTGTGGAAATAACTTCGTTTAAAAAAAACTAGTTTTGAAAACGTTATTCGTGATTCGAAAACCGTCGCGTTTAGTTATTTCAAAAACCCATAACGACACATCTTTAGTCGGTTACTTTGGTCACTTTGGTTCTCCTGCGGATCTCCTCATTTCTGATTCGATCACGCAGAGAAACTCCGAGCATAGCCCGCTCCATCGCCCTTTGGGTGACCTTGAGCCTTCTTATGAGGCCCATATTAAGCGACCATAAATAATTATAAGAAATCTATTTTCATTTTCTAGATGGCGAAAGAAAATGCTGATATTCCTTACGAGGTAAGTAAAACCATAACAAAAATAATGACATCTATGAAAATAGACAAGCATTTTCTATGCTAGCCGCTTCCTTTAGCTTGCTGAAATAAGCAGATCCACTAACAATCCCTGTAACACCTTTTGTCCTCTTGTCAATAGATGGCTCTAATCAGAAAGTTAGTTTAAAATTTTCCTAAGAGATGGCGCTAAATACCAAAAATAAAATAAACGATCTTTTCCTTCAACAATAGAGGGCAGTGACTGTCTGGTATTCTTGAAACTAAAAATAACAATTCAAAGTGCAACTTTATTTAAGTTGTGGAACTTTTTGTAGTAGATTGTAGATCCATTGTAGTCAACATGCGGTATATCGAAGAGAAGAACGTCAGTTTTGAACATGTACGTAATAAAATTAATTTATCATTTTAACTGTCTCAGTACCTATAGTAAAGTTTGAAATAGTTATAGTTAGCGCCGTTGCATTTAAATTAATTTTGTTAGTTTCTTATGATGCGGTTATTAAATTTTTCAAGATAAAAAGCAAAAAAATAAAATGATGCCAGGAATCTTTGACGAGCTACGAGTATCTTTATAGATTATGAAGGAAAATAAAATTACTTTTATCGGTATTTAGCCTTAGGAGCACAAAACATAATAATAATAATATTATATAAGAAACAATAGTACAACCTACCTATTGAAAGAACCATAAAAACTAGACTGACCCAAATATTTTAACCCTTAAAAATGCACTTACCAAAATACACTCGCTGAGTTGCACCACCTAACTTTGACCGTAACTATAACGATAACCGGTGTTTTTTGTGTGGAGTTTGACAGATTTTTGACGTTTGTCAAACTTAAAGTACAATGGTGCAACCCAGCCTAAAGAATAAACCTGTAACTTCCAGGTGAGATCGTCGGACGAGCTCGGGCGCTACTTAGTGGCCGCCAGAGACCTGTCCCCTGGCGACTTGGTGCTCACGGAGCGTCCCTTGGTCTTCGGGCCCAAGGGTATGCCTGACCCGGAGGCGGTCATGCCCTGCGTCGGCTGCTATAAGCCTGTATCAACAGAAGCTGGAGAACGGTGTTCGAAGTAAGTATACTCGTATTCACCGTTAAACTTTTTTTCATGTAACAGGAGGCAAACGAGCAGACGGATCACCTGATGGTAATTTCCAAATTAATACGAACTAACTTTTGCCCGCAGCTTCAGTGTAATTTAGGGTGTTACAGATCGTTATAAATTTTATGGTACCTATACCTAATGCACAGCGTTGAAATTGGTTCGTTCGTGCGTCCACGCGCACTGTGAGACTAATGAGAAAGGGCGCAAGACTCATCATTGGTCTCGCCATCTTAGGCTGGGTTGCACCATCTTAATTTAACGTCAAAAATCTGTCAAACTCCATACAAAAAACACCGGTTATCGTTATAGTTACCGTCGAAGTTCTTTAGGTGGTGCAACTCAGCCTTAGTTTCTTAGTTTTAAAATAACAAAAACAGCGTACAATACCAGTGTTGCCATCTCCACAGGTGCGGCTGGCCAGTCTGCTCCGGCAACTGTCCGGGTCTGACGGACCCCCGGCACCACGGAGCCGAGTGCCTCATCCTCAGCGCCAGACCCGACTGCGAGCTGAAGGACATGTTCAACTATTACAGGTTAATAAATAAAATAACGTACAGTGTTGGGTAGTGAAAAAAGGTTGGCAAAAACTTACTTAAACATTCACGATTTTTTTTATTTGTCGAGAGGAAAATGTTCGTTTTATTCATACCTAGCTCATTTATTTCTTTCTCAAACGGGTCATTTTTGCGTCTATTACGGAAGAAGTTATCGTTGTTTGATAGTTCACATGTAATTTCATTTCAGAAAATCGATAATTCAAGTTTATGTCAACCTGAATCTAACAGCAAACTATTTAGAAGAAAATACGAACTCACCTTCAAATGATTTTTTTTTAAAAATGTCCCTTCTGTAGGATTTGTTATTGAATTAAGATGTCAATAATCTACGAAAAGCTTTACCCTTTCCGTACTCCGTAGGTACTTTCCGTAAACATTTTTTAAACATTTTAAACATTTTTATTTATTTCCACACACATTATCACTATCTTTACAGGTACTTAAAACCTAATGCGATAGCATAACTTAATCTAGGTAGGCTTAATAATAACTTAACAACTAACCATACAGTATTTATTTACATTTTATAACTAATAATACCCAAAGCCGTCCTTGTGAATTCACTCAGAGAACACGCAAACACGTCCACTTGTTCCGCTATCAAGTTAATAGTGCGCAAGGCGCGCGTGAGCGGCGCCTCGGCCAGCAGGTTGGTCCGCGCGCGCGGGAGCGCCAGCAGCCGCGGCGCGCGCCGCCGCTCCGCGTACCGGTCCGGCACACTGAATCGCACATGTCGAAACAGCTCCGCGTTATGCACCCTCCCCCTCAACATTTTGTGGATATAACACACCAACGCGAAGTCTCTCCTGACCCTCAGCTCGCTATACCCAACCATTCCCAGAACAAATAAATTAGGGTATTTCAGCGGATAAAATGGATAGACCCCATACAGCTTCAAGTACAGATACCTAATGAACTTGTTCTGAACCCGTTCCAACATGAGCTTATATTTAGTTTCGTGAGGTGCCCAGATAACCGCATTACACTCCAGCTGACTTCTGACTAAGGCGTTATATAAAGCACAAATCGCGGTGATGTTCGAGAACCCATGCGCTCTGCGCAGTATAAAGCCCATGCTGCGATATGCTTTCTTGCATATACTGTTTATATGTTCACTAAACGAAAGATTGGAAGTCAGCTGCACGCCTAGATCTCTAACCTCTACGACCCTTTGCATAGTTACACCTCCAACCTCATAGTTATGTACTACAAGATTACGCGCCCGTGATAACGTTCTGTATACAGGCACGACGCGCTTCTGCCGCTGCGCTGCGTGCTACTTCAATCCGTTGACCCTGACAAGTGGAGCAAGCTGACCGAGATGCAGTCTCACATGGAGTGCCGCACTCCTGGCACCGAGGCCTATGAGTAAGTACTTTTGGTGGACCATCCACTCACAATGTGGATTGATGTGATGACCTTATAAAGTTTCCAGGAAGGCACTGGATGCAGGCCATGTGGAAATTATTAGCGGATGCCTATTTTAAGCAGCGGATAGTCCTATGACTGAAATAATGATGATGATGACTTAGTTTAAAAAAAATTCTAACTCGGGCTAAGCTCGAACATACACCATGATTATGTTTCCTTTAATTAAATCTCCCTTATTTTCCAGTGACGCCAACGAGTTCATCGTGGAGTACCTCATGAATAACTTCATAAGCAAGCTAGACGAGGCCACCAAGAAGAAACACTTACCAAACATTTCCCCCGACCTCATCCACAAGATGTGCGGCATTATCGACACCAACGCCCTAGAAATCCGCCACCCAGAAGGCTCAGAGTTGCTTGCCCTGTTCACGAATACTTGCATAATGGAGCACAGCTGCATTCCCAACACTAAACACACATTTGCACAATCAGTTAAAGACAAAAACGAGTTGTTTAGGATTACACTCAAAGTTGTAGTGCCAGTACAAAAGGGGAATCATATAACTACGATGTACAGTCATGCATTGTGGGGAACCCAAGCTAGAAGACAGCATTTGAAAGATACCAAATACTTCGCCTGCAAATGTCAAAGGTGCAGTGATCCAACTGAATTAGGGACTTATTTGAGTGCTATGAAATGCCTAGGAGATGATGGGAATCCATGTGACGGTATCCATCTACCCGAAGATCCGTTAGATGATGAAACGGAATGGGCTTGTAACAAATGTTCAGTCAAAATCAACAACTCCCAAGTGAATATGATAATTTCACAGATGGGTGAAGAAGTGGAGAATGTGCAGATGATGGGTGGATCTCCGATGATGCTGGAGAATCTTCTGTGTAGACTGTCAACTTTTCTGCATCCTAATCATTACCATTTGTATGCAATTAAGCATTCTTTGATTCAACTTTATGGGAGACTTACAGATCAAATGTCCCAAAACATGCTGGATAAGAAAATTATGATGTGTAGAGATCTAATCAAAATAACAAAAACTTTAGACCCGGGCAATGCTAGATTAAGCTTGTACAACGCTGTATTACAGTATGAGTTACATACAGCTTTGGTATTATCTGCTAAAAACCCAAAGAATGATGGCACTCCTAGAACTGATGAAGAAGTAAAACAACTGCTAGTGGAAGCGAAAGATACTATTGAAGATGCGATTGTTTCATTAAAAGACGATTTAGAAGAGACATCAGGAAACCAACTTCTAGAAGTCATTGTTAAGAGCAAGAAGGAATTTGACAAGCTCTGTCAAGAAAAGAAGTAATCAGTGTCAAAATTTGGTTTTATTTTAAAGTTTTTTATGTTTTTACAAATAAATATTAATAATACTTAAAGTAATATCACAGGGAATTCTTTGTTACAGCTCTGCTCAATATAAACTTGTTTTGATTTCGTGTATCACTTATTAACAATCTGTATAATTAAGAACATGCCACTCATGCTTACAGTTGATACCTACTTAATTACAACATTTCATTCTTCATTGACTTCATGCTAATAAATCATTAAAATTAGGTTAACTTATCATTAAAACAACGTAACAGTAAATTGATGGTAATTTGGTTCAGGGTTTCGATCTTTGGATAATTTATTTGTAAAACCATACAGCTTTTTATTTTGCAGAGAAATAAAAATCTATTAGGTCTTTTCATTAGAGGCTTGCACCATCAGTGAAGTATATTATACTGATGGTGATGAGAAATATGACAAATACGAAAAAAGTAACGCATAGATTTGGTTTTTTAATTTAAATATACCCAAACATGCATAGCTTTTTATACATGTAACCCGAAACTATACCTAAATAATCTGGTATTTTTAGATTTTCGATCAAACAAAAATGCTGCGTTACATGCAAACTTAGTAATGTTATGGAAAATAAGTTAATTTCGCGGTTTGGCTTTCTTTTTATTTCACTAGTCATGACTTCATGCAGGATATCTTTAGTACCCAATTTTATTTAGATTATCGATGACCCTCTTCCCATCATGTCCTCCTCGGATACCACCTCAGCCCTCTAGCGTTGTTCTCGCTAATGCTCTGGAATATCCATTCCGTATACCTGGATAGCTGCGTGTATACCGAGTCCCGGCATCTTTTTGCTTTGTTGTATCTTTATTTTCAATTTCACTAGTAAGTGATGTTAGTTAAGTTAGCTATCATGACGTAGGTGGACAACTTCCATTTTGATTTTCAATGATTACACCCTACTCCTGGGATACCATCTCAGACCTCTAGCGTTGTCCTGGCCAATACTCTGGACTATCCACTCCGTATACCTGGACACCCTGGTGTACACTCCTGGCATCTTTGCGCGCGCGCAGCCACTGCCTGTCGATACCACACCCACTACCATGGCGTGGCGTTTGTCTTCGCGGATCATGAGAGGACCGCCGCTGTCAGCCTGAAATGAATAATTTCTATTAATTTTTCTGAGCACTAAATGTATGGAAGCTGGAAATACTGAATTTTTGGATCGCTTCAGCTTCAACCAAATGACGTCCACTGCTTGACAAAGGCCTCCTCCAAGAGGCAGAGCCAGAGCCAGAGACTCCTCTTCCTTCGTTGGGACAGAAAAGTTCTCGAGTGGCGACCACGGGCTGGAAGACGTAGCGTGGGCAGGCCTCCTACTAGGTGGACCGACGATCTGGTAAAGGTCGCGGGAAGAGCCTGGATGCGGGCAGCGCAGGACCGTGCATTGTGGAAAACCTTGGAGGAATTTTTGGATAGATCCAGTTTATTCTGTAACCACTTTTAGGAGCAGTTCACTGAAGCTTTTCGATATCCTGTATGGTTTAGAAATAATCGAGTGAGATCACTTATCGTTTCCACTCTGTATGCTATGGTTTCAAAGTTTTCAAGCTTTTGTTGGTTCAGGTACTGGACAAGTTACTAACCAGTAGTCATAGGTTTGATCCTTGCACTGTAAGTACAAATATTTGTAATTCGTTGTGGTACCCTTAGTAAATGTTTAGAATTTTAACATTTCCAAGGACATATTGTGACCATATCACTCGTCTTCAATAACAGTTTACTGACACACGATTTTGCACTTTAATTCTCCTACTTTAGAGTCTAAATCTTACCCAGCAAGAGTCTCGGCCTCCCTGCTCGTGTCCAGCGCACATTTGAGTCGGGATGATCTTGAGCTTGCTCCCTTGGGACTAGTACCATTGGTTGCATTCGTCGATTGTAACCACCACCACACTCGTGAATAACAGGTTGCTGACACACGATTTCGCACTTTAATTCTCCTACTTTAGAGTTTAAACCTTACCCAGCAAGAGTCTCTGCCTCCCTGCTCGTGTCCAGCGCACATCTGGGTCGGGATGATCTTGACCTTGCTCCCTTGGGACTGGTACCATTGGTTGCACTCGTCGTTTGTGACCACCACCACACTCGTCTTCTGGAGGACGTTGGGCCTGGATCCTGAAGAGTAAAGTTGGCATAGAGATAGTTTGAGTCCTGGGAAAGGACGTAGGATAGTTTTTATCCCGGTTTTTGAAACATGGACGCGCGAAAGCTAGTAAGCATATAAGGTTCATTAGGCAAAACAACTTCTGTGGATAAGATGGAGAATAGTGTTTACTACTACTTATGTACTGTCGTTAACCTACATTGATACATTTATTCAATTCAACCTTTTGATTAAGTCTTTGATATTGTAAATTATAATTATAAAAGCGATCATAATTTATTATGGAATTGAAGAAAAATATAGTGAGAAGTTCTATAATAAAATTAAATGCTAAAGTATTTTCATTGTATTATAATGAAAATTCATAATTTCACAAAAAAATTCAATTGAAATGTCTTTTACTTGTTTTTGACAGTAAAATTAAATTAAAGGAGTGTCGAAATACAGTGGACGTTGTTATTGCGCCTTTAAGTTTTTTCTTTTTACTTTTCACATTTTATTAACAGAAAATATCTAGAAATTGGTATCCATAATATTTTTTCTGCACTAATTATAAAGACGAACAAAACATGACCATGATTTATTTATTTATTTAAAATCTTTATTGCACACATAAAAAACAGTGGTACAACAGGCGAGCTTAATGCCATGTGGCTTTCTCTTCCAGCTAACCATGTTATGTTTTGAAAATACTGGACCGATGTGAAAAAAACTTTTACCATTACATTATCCCTGATGAACAATGAACATAGGCGATAGAGTATTATCAAAAAGGATCTGTATGAAAACTTCATCATTTCAGCCATAGGACGTCCACTGCTGAACATAGGCCTCCCCCAATGCTTTCCATGTTGATCGATTGGTAGCGGCCTGCGTCCAGCGCTTCCCTGCTACCTTTACGATGTCGTCGGTCCACCTTGTAGGTGGACGTCTCACGCTGCGTTTTCCGGTACGCGGCCTCCATTCCAGAATCTTTCTGCCCCATCAGCCGTATGAAAACTTCATTAGGTAGGTATTTACTCTACCATTTTCCGAGTCACCTCATGTCACTTATTGTTGATTGACTGGGCGGTACGAATTTCGCCGGGTCAGCTAGTATATCCGAAAGTCGTTACCTATAGCTCTGTCTTCGTTGGTGAAGCCCCATCCAGCCACAGTGGCAGTGGTCCCACTGAAGTCCTGTGCCTTAGGTTGAGGGAGGCAAGCAGGTCTCAGATCTTCGGTCCACTTGAGCTGTCGTACAGTTTTTAGGAGAGCGACATCGTTGGCTTTTCTGTTGCATCTGAAATTAGTGTTTTGGTACAAAACAAAAGAGGAGTGTGTTCTAAATAATGACGTCATTAATTTATTAATTTAGAGAATTTGAATGGTTAGTCGATATTTTTGATGATTGATCGTCGTTTATTTTAATAAGGAACGTCTAAACTTCTAAACGTAACCCAATGAGTGAACGTTTTTTGTTTTGTACCGGTAATATCAGTATTTTTTACGAATGTCTTTGAAAAATAATAACCATTATTAGATACAAATACTCAGCTTCAGCATTCAGTCGATATCTACACTAATATTATAAAGAGGTAAAGTTTGTGTGTTTGTATATTTGTTAAATTGTAAGGGGTAATCTCGGGTTCTACTGAACCGATTTTAAAAATTATTTCACCAATAAAAAGCCACATTATTGCTGACTGTCACAGGTTATATTATACACCCGAAAAACTCCACGCGGGCGAAACCGCGGGCGGAAAGCTATCATTGACATTGATAAAACTTTTTTGTCAAAAGAAAATAGGTAATCATTATCTTGAAGAATAGATATTTATATGTCTTATTATAATTTGAACATAATTTGAATAGATTAGGTAACCCCAAGTGGGTTCACTGCTTTTGAGGATTTTCGAGAAAAAGTTTTTATTTGGACTAATTGATTCATAGATTTCATCGCACTTTTCAAAAATATTACTGAGTAGGTATTAAATTCATCACCATTGTTCTCACTATGGTATTTTTATCATCGTCATCATCCTTTCAGGGGTTACCTACGTGAGTGCGACAAACGTTACATCGAATTTTGTTTCTTCGAAAACCTTTCTGCGAAGTTACTATACTGCGACGCCTTGTTATATCGATGCCTTGTTACTGCGATGTTACGTTACATCGAAAAACTTTACTGCGAACGATTTTACTGCGAAATTATGTACATAGTCATTTTTAATGAACGAGTGAGTAGTAAGTATCATTATAAAAATACAAATCAATAGGTAGGCATATATTTTATAATTTATTTATATTTATGTTTCTATTCTCATGTTATTTAATCAATGATGCAAATGTTAAATATGTGAAATAAGTAAATAAAATTTAATGTATTTAGAATCTTATTTTNGCCCAAGGTCATTGAGGACTCTAATCGCCTTAATCTCTCTACTCGACCTGTGGTTGACTGGCAGATAATGCCACCTGGCATTAAGTCCGCCACTGTACATATGTATGTGCAAAAGTGTAAATAAATAAATAAAAAATAAATAAAATAAAAAGATAAACTGTTGTTAACCCTAGACAGATTCGGGTGCCTTATATGCCTTATTTTAATTTATTTATTTAATAGGACAACCAATAAGACATAACCTAGAAGACAATCAATATTTACAACGTATGATGATTGATGACGCTATTTGTTCTTATTTTATCAATACATTTTTGTACAATTCTGCAGTGCCATTCTAAGCACGTGCCCGAGTAACTCGAAAAGATAACAATGCAATTACGTATTTATCGTGTTTCTTAGAAATCATTTTTTCTTATCGTTAAAATTCACAGAAAAGGCTGTTTCGTAACGTTCGATCATTCATTGTTCTGTATGATAATTTATTTTTAACGAACAGGTAACTGAAGTATAAGATAGATAGATTTTATTTAGAGGCTGTATAGGGCCAGCTGACCAAGCATTAGAGTTGAAAATCATTAGAATATTTGCTAAATAAAACCACAATCATATTTGTTGAGAAGGGAAAGTCTCTGGTAATCCCAATGTAATCTAAATATAATATGTTTGTCAGTTTAATCTGGTACTTGACATCATATTGAGTTGGCGTAAATATACCTTATAATAGGTCCTTTTTGCTACACGCAAAAAGAAAGAATGTTTTACCCTTAACCGGGCTCAAAAAAAGTAATTGGTTTTCAAGCGTATCTTCACTGCGCAGCGTAAAGTTCAAAGTGAAGTGGGCTCTGTGGATACCAGAGCCTGGTTAAGGGTTAAATATTTTTCATAAATTACCAACCCAATTACTAACAAAAGTTTACTATTCCAGCAAAGTCGACTGAAATCTTCGATGCTGAACGTAGAAGGTGGCGACAAGGACCTACGCGCGTCACGTGACGTCTGGCGGCGCCTGCGCGTTGACGAGGCCCTATTGAGGTTACGAGTGGCGCACGCAGCGCGGGCATTGGCTGGCCTTGATGATACCGCCTTCACGCTTGATAAGCAGCGCCTGCAGCTTGACGCGGTAAGTCATCATCATCATCATTTTGACTCCACTGCAGGAACATGGCCATCACCAATTTACTAAAGGATGGAGAATTTGGCCTTCTGATTTGATGGGTGGCGAAAAATTCATGTTCGCATATTTAAATGTTCAGCTGTCTTAGCCAAATGAGATACTCGTGCGATATATGGCGGCGCCTGCGTGTGGACGAAGCACTATTGAGGTTACGAGTGGCGCACGCAGCGCGGGCATTGGCTGGCCTTGATGATACCGCCTTCACGCTTGATAAGCAGCGCCTGCAGCTTGACGCGGTAAGTCATCATCATCATTTTGTCTCCATTAGAGGAGTATGACCCTTTCCAATTTACCAGAGGATGGAGAATTTGGCCTATACTCCCCACGCTGGCTGGATTGGGGAAGCCCGATGCTCGCGTGTTTCTACCCTACTCCACGGCGGGAAGATTGGGGGTGGTCCTGTTCTATGTCAGAGCCACGTGGCCCTGTACAGGGCTAGCATTTTGTCTCCACTGTAGAAATGCCCTTGCGCTGGACCGATCAAGTCAAAACCGCACTCAATGGTCCACTCCACGAGTGTACAAGATAGGCTGCAATGTAATAATCCACGGGAAGAGTGGGAGTGGCTTATAAATAGGCGAAGAATAATTTGCGCCGGAACCACACGGCTAACGATATTTGCAGCCTATCTCTGCTAAATGCTCTGGAATACTTGTGCAACGACCAGTCGAGGGATGATGCAAACATCTAGAAAACTATCTTAAGTAGATTCGAAGTCACCTGTAGGGCTAAGATGCGCGCCGTGACAACTTTTATCGACGTCAAAATGTATGGGCAACATCCAACATCGATAAAATGGCGTGATAACCGCTTATCGCGGCGCGCATCTTAGGCCTACTGGCCTTGTTCTCCAAATGCACGAAGCGATTCTAAAAAGCACTGAACCCAAACTCTTTGCATAGGCCATGAACGAGCGCCTGGTGGAGATCTCAGCCCGCCGCGACATGTTCCTGGTGCAGAAGCGCGCGTTATTTGAAGACTGCGGCAAGCTGCGCAGCGAGATACGCGAGCGTGAGCAGCGCATCGAGCAGCTCAAGAAACGGTAATACTTAACCTTTGATGCCTATGGAACTCTTCTCAACATTCGTTCCTACCACTGCACTTCCTGTGTAGCCAAGATCTACAGCATGTATTCTAATGAAAAGCCTACCAGTGAAGGCTAAGTTTGTCTCAGGGTCTTATATGCCTGCTATTCTAGAATTTCTTCAGTTATTTTGACTAGCACAAACCTCACAGGCACAGCATGTCTATCTTTTTTTTTTATAGAGATTGCACATGATACACGGTTAAAATTCTATGATTCTTCTATTAATTCTACTGACAACATAGGTAAACGTAAGCCTAGGCGCAGACCACCGACTTTTAGTTGGCCGATAGTTGGACCCGATTTTAATTTGTATGAAGAATCGGCCGATACCAAATCGGTGTAATGTGCGCACTTTCATACATCTCCATACTGATTAACAGCCCGACTAAACTATCTAACTAAAAGTCGGTGGTCTGCGCCTAAGTTAAAAGTTTTTGAACGGATTTGGCGAAAATATGATAGAAAGGAAAGTGATACAAAAATAACGATGTTGAATTTTCAGGTACGACATATTCATTGGATCTCTTGGCAAGGACGAATCAGGGCAGCAGCTGTCTGTCACTTTCTTCAAGATTAAAGTGAGTTCTTACCATTTATTTACTTATTAATCTATACTTTTTAATATTATAAAGCTGAAGAGTTTTTGTTTGTTTGTTTACTTGAACGCGCTAATCTCAGGAACTACTGGTCCGATTTGAAAAATTCTTTCAGTGTTAGAAAGCTCATTTATCGAGGAAGGCTATAGGCTATATACCATCGCGATACGAGTAATAGAAGCAGAGCTACAATGAAAAATGATGCAAAAACGAGTTTTCACGCGTACGAAGTCGCGGGCGCAGCTAGTCTTTGGATAACATTAAATAAATACCCAATTATTGTGTTTACTAGTTCGCGGCAGAACGAGCCGAGCTCCGCACTAAGGGAGCGGCTTTGGACGCGGACATTGGGCGTCGTGAGCGCGACGTGTCGGCGCTAGAAGCCACGCTACGCGTCGTGCACGCCGCGCATCAACACTTCATGCATCACATCTCGCCGCTCGCAGATGATAGTGAGTCTTATGCCCGTTTTCACAATCAATCCCTTATTTTTAAGTGACTCCTATGGTAACACATAACAGAAATTATGTTTTCATAGGGGTCACTTCATCATTCATCATCATCATTTCAGCCATAGGACGTCCACTGCTGAACATAGGCCTCCCCCAATGCTTTCCATGTTGATCGATTGGCAGTGGTCTGCGTCCAGCGCTTCCCTGCTACCTTTACGATGTCGTCAGTCCACCTTGTAGGTGGACGTCCCACGCTGCGTTTTCCGGTACGCGGCCTCCATTCCAGAACCTTTCTGCCCCACCGGCCGTCAGTTCTGCGTACTATGTGCCCTTAAAGAGGGGTCACTTAAAGATTAGGGATTGATGGTGAAAACGGGCATTAGGCCGGCAATATACGGACCGCTTGAAACAGTCAGGGTCGACAGCTTCAAGCTGCGACTGCACAGTGAACTGCAAAGTTCTATGGACGCACATACACGAACCGCTCGAGCAGTTGCAACTGCTCGAGCGGTTCGTGTATGTGCGTTCGTGTATGTGCGTCGCCAGCCATACACTGACTGCTCGAGCTGTCGACAGTTCTCGCGCAGTTACCTCCGCCCACTTTCTTCATTCCACGGCGCGCGCGCTTGTGATTTGTTGAGCAGTTAATACCAACTGCTCGAGCAGTTATCACTGGCAGCTTCAAGCTGTTGACTCTTGACTGCAAGAGCGGTCCGTGTATGTTGATTACTGACTAACTGCACGAGCTGTCCGTGTATTGCCGGCCTTACACATATCATTCATCCAATACTGATACTACGGATACAACGGATTAGTAAGCTGAAGTGGCAATGGGCAGGGCAGATAGTACGCAGAACAGATGGCCGATGGGGCAACAAGGTTCTGGAGTGGAGGCCACGCACCGGAAAGCGCAGCGTAGGGCGTCCACCCACAAGGTGGATCGACGACCTCATAAAGGTAGCGGGAAGGCGCTGGATGCAGGCCGCCACTAACCGGCCATTGTGGAAATCATTGGGGGAGGCCTATGTTCAGCAGTAGACGTCCTATGGCTGAAATGATGATGATGATGATGATGAATACTGATACTTATAGGCTCTCCTTTAGTTAGATAATGGGGGCGTTTGGCGGAAAATACCTGGGGCGAATGTTATTCGCTTCAAATTTTTTTCACATGTCAATAATACCATGATTCCTCTCTCTTCTCAAGCTCCCGAGATCGACGAGTTGAATTCACTCACGAAGCAGTACTACGAGATGCGCGACGAGCTCAAAGCGCAGAACGCCTGCATCGATTCCCTGGAGCAAGGCATCGGCGATACCAGCAGCCGCCTCACTATGCTTTCTGACAAGAACAAGCAGCTAGCGGCTAGGCAGTAAGTGCTGTTATCAATGCGAATTTCTGCGGAATTTATAATTTCTGAATTTTTTATTTGCTTAGCTACGGTACGAACTATGTTTTTTTTTATATCGGTAAATGCTTTGCGACTAGTCGATAGGGACGGCTAGTGAGTTATGTGAGACTATTCCCATAAGAAAGCCGGTCTCCCCTCTAAAACTTGACGGTGTCCACCGGAGCCTAATGAGACGCAGTCGCGAGTTATTGTCCTAACCTAAAAAAATATCGGCGGCTCCATCTCAGGCTATGGTTCGCTCTCGAGCAAGCCTCCAGCTTCGAGGGGAACCACTATTCCTCTCGTGCCGCCCGGTTGTTTTAAAGAGATGGTTTTCTCCTTGTGGCCCTGGTGAAACAGGGGTGTATCTTATGTTTTAAAACAAATAAATAACGAGACTGTTATTATCAGGGCAGAAAGCGAGATGGAGCTAGAGACGGTGCGCGAGCGCGTGTCGCGGCAGGAGGCGCGGCTGCAGCACGCGCGCGACGTCGTGCGCCACAACGCGCGCCGCGCGCACAAGCTCGTCGAGGGCGTGGACGCCTGGCGCGTGTTCCAGGTCATTGTGAACTACTATCAGGGCAAGATAATACTTGGCCGGACAACACCGTAATAAGCCAAATATGTCCGGAAAAAGCTGGAAACCCTAGTTCCAGGTCATTGGAATCTTGAACTGTTTCTAGCGCTCAAGATATTATCTTCCAACAAGTTGCAGAGGAAATACTCTTTTGAGCTCCGCGTAACCTGCCGTCCGGCAAGACTTGTGTAGCCAGAATCTACTATCTCCCCTCTATCCCTCATATCAGCGCGAGATCTATGTAGCCTGCATCATCAATTCCCACATTTCCTTCCGCTACAACTTCTGTTCAAACAGGAACTATATACCCTTCGATCGGAACTCCTTTGTGTTTCGTGTGCTAGAATTAGAAGTATTCGAAATTATTTAATGTCTGAAGTACGAATTAGCTCAAAGTTTAACTTACACTTGCGTAGATGGCGCTATGGGTGCGCGATTACGCAGAAGCAGCGCAGAACGCGATACAGGCGCTGACAGAAGCGTGCGCGGGCGCGCCCGAGCACTCCGCTCGCTACGGCGCGCTGCTGGCTTCTACCGACGTGCAGCGCCATCTGTCGCGCCACCAGCGCCGACTGCACGCCATCATACACAGGTCCTACAAGTGCTGTATTTACTAAAGCCTGGTCCGTGAGCACGTAGAATTTTGTCCAATGACCCCAAGCTACCCATCCTTATCGCTCGCGTGTAATTATATTGCTGTCGCGACTGTGCGACGGGCGCCCGCAGTGAGTGTGCGAGCGTTTAGGCTATTTAGGTTTTAATTGGAAGTTCTGACAATAAAGTAGTTCATTACGCTATTCTTTCTTACGTTAAAAAGTTGCTAATTGCTTTGAATTTACTTAGTATTGAGAAAATGAAGTGTACAAAATAACTTGTTTATTTTTACAGAATTATTGCTGAAAGTGGTCCTGCGTGTGGAAAGGAATCGGCAATTATTGAGGTTGATGGTAAATATTTTTATATTTAATTTTACGCACTCATGTCAAGGCTACAAAAATATACCTATAAAAGATGCGAAATCCCTTGTAAGATCCTAATGGCATTTTGGATTGTTTCAGACACGGTGTTCTCGACGTCTTCGGAGTCGATTCGCAGCGGTGTCAGTATCGCGAGCGGCTACACTAAGCGGCTTTCTGCTTTCCGCAGGAGTCTTGCGCCGAAGGTGCAAGAGACGGCTGTAAGTACCACTCTATTTATCAATGAGGGCTGTCGCATATTTTGCTCTCGCCAAATAATCCTCTTACAGCGATCACCAGTTGGCGCCATTATCTTTTCCACTAGCAAGTAACTTTACAGTGGCACCAACTGGTACTCTGTAGTCGGTTACCTCATTGCTTTTTTACTAAGTTCAGAAAGAAGAAAGGTTCCCTGTATAATTAATGCTAGTATTTAGTTGTAATAATTGAAAAAACACTTCAACACTTCTAAATTATGTAACGTCCTATTTTTGCTGACCAAATTAAAAACGCGTATTTTTTTTTGTTTCAGCTGATTGACGACATACCGGAACAAGGTAATTATTTTTATTGGAGCGTGCGTTTATAATTAAATTGTAAAGAAACCATAAACAGCATTTAGAGATTCCGCACATAATATTGCTTTCCTGCTTAAACAGGTTGATAATATGCCGTGTGCAAACTACTGTAGGTACGATGGATTGGGCACATTTTTGAAAATTAATCATAATTAATTTTATCTAAGTAGGCTAATATTGTACTTCGAAAGTCATTGCTGTTTGTCACATATTCACGCTTAAGACAGTTGCAGGCCAAGAGCCAAGTTAAAATTACTCATAGGCCCATTTGCACAACATTTCAACAAATGAAACCAAAATAAAAAAATAAATAGAACGTCCTCCTTTTTTGAAGTCGGTTAAAATCGTCGTCGAGTTGAAATAACGAATTTAACATTGACTTTCATCTCATGCAAGCAGCCATATGTCAGCAACGGTGTGAAATACTGAACCATCCTACTAATATTATAAATGCGAAAGTTTCGATGTCTGGATGTTTGTTACTCTTTCACGCAAAAACTACTGAACGGATTTTTACAGTATTATTGTTTATAACCCAGAATAACATATAGGCTATAATTTATGACGATCTGTGACAAACTAAATTTCACGCGGGTGAAGCCGCGGGCATTAGTTAGGTATAATTTTGACCGAGATAGATTATATTGCTATGCTACGCCTACTACTTGACGGGAGAGACCTCACGGCAGTTGTACCTATTGATTTTCGATGAATAAATATTGAAGTAAGATACAGGCGCATTGTCACTGAAAATATTTGATCAATGTTCTCCGAACCTTAATTAATTAGTATTAACCGTGCCGTGTCGCATCGCGCCAGTTTCAGCCTGCTTGATAGATAAAAATCGAGATATAGATGACCCATGCTGAACTGTCCCGCCAAACTCAATGACAGGGGGGCGCTACCATCGTTCAACTATATGGTTTCCAACATGGCAAAAATCTGAACCAGCGATCCGGTATTGACGGTGGCGCCCCACTGTCAATGTCATCGACAGGACAGTCCAGTATTTTGGAACTATAAGAACATGTTTTCAAGTTTATCTGAATAATTTTGCATTTTTTACGCCGTGATCTATGACGCTAATAATAATAGTATGGAAAAATATTCGACAGATATAAGTCGCTCTAGAATCAAGATTTACCTATTACGATCGTTATGCAGCATTAACTATATTCTTATTGCAGCTCGGCGCTCGACGGTCTCGCTGCGCGTGGTGACACTGGGGCTGGAGGAGTCTGCGCCGACGCTCAAGCCGAGCCAGTTCATAGCGCGCTCGCGCAAGTCCCTGCGATGAATGCTAAACATTTACATTTTTGATACTAGACTTTACATTGTATGAATTATTTCGAGTTTTAATGAATTGAAAGATTTGGTGATAACAGAATAGAACTGTTATTTTTATTAAGGTATGGGCACACCAATGGTTGCAAGATAGGTGGAGGATTGAAGAAAAATGCTGGAAAAGCTAGAGTAAGCTTTTCTTGTTACAGAAAATAACGCTTCATGGCTTTGTATTTGAACTTACGAAATCTTTAATATTAATTTCATTCCAATATCTATCTAATCACTTGCAGTGTGCGCATGCACTTAAGTTTCGAGATTTTTCAACATTGATTTCGTAAAAAACAAAGATTTTGTGTTTCGAGAAATAAATGTGATTTTTATAATGTTTCTCTGCCTTTTTATTTTTACATAAGGTATAGAACTAGACTGATTCTGAATAAGTCTCCTGTTCACACAGTTAATTAATAAATTGAAAGTATGTGAAAGTGATTAATTAAATGAAAAATAAGAATTATTTTTAAATCTTTAATAAAACATTTGAATTTACTTTCCATTGCTGAGGTACATTAATTATGTTTATTAATATGACAATGAAAATATTGGCAAGAAAACAACATTCCTTATATTCAAAATAAAACTGTTCAGGTGGGATTTAAATTTTATTGTCAAATGTTCTTAATAATTTTGATTTTCTAATCCATATAAATTCTGTGCAAAATTAATTTTAAATCACTATTTGTTTGCGCAGGTACTCACTACACAAGCTGTCTACTCTATACTATGTGCTAAAATAGAAGATTGTAGGTATATCAAGTAGTAGTAAGTTCATACATACAGTGCTTTGCATTACATTGTGAAAAATTATGGATAGGTATATAAACCTTATACTTGTTCCACTAATAGTTATACATGCAGATGCTATTTCCTTTAGTTCTAGTACATACATTGATAGAAATAAAGCACAATATTGTTTACAAATTTTCAGTCACTAACAATTGGTCAAAAGCACAAAGTCTTCAGACATTAGAAAACCCAGAGCAATTAAATACAACCAGTAACTGAACAAAAACATTTAGATTACCCAAACAACATCCAATGTGCATTATTTTGTTGCATTTATGAAATATAAAACAGAGCTTATATTACAAAAATAAAAAAGATTTAATGTCATGGTTAACAAGTTTATAGGCCAAAGCAAGGCCTTTTCATAAGGAATTCTTTCCAACTGTGAAATTTTGTCACCCTAGTCTCCAAATACTAGGACCAGGGTGCCACTTAGTAAAGTTAATAAAGAATTGATAAATATTAATAATATATTAAATTATTTTCTAATACTTATAAATAAATAAAAACAATAGAAATAATAATAAGAAAGCATAATTACACCTTTATGGACGCAATACAGTGAATTATGTATTTAACCATACTCTACAAAAACATTTTAGAAAAACATATAATTTACTGTCTTTACACATTGGAATTAAGTGTGTATTGTAATATTGAATGTTTATTACATCATTCGCTGTATAAAGTTAAATTATATTAACATACAAATAACATTAAACTATGAAACTATATTGGTAAGTGTTTGTAGGCTGGTAAATTTTGTTTAGGTACTATGCATTATCATCATTCTAACACTGTCTAAGAACTCAATCTGTATAACACAAGACTTCACCATAATGTCACACAAAATTTCACTACTCAACTAATAGGACACAATGGCTGGAGTAGGAGCTTCCCAGGCCAAACAACATCGGGAATTCGATAGTGAGCATGCCGTGAGCCGCGGGGTAGCAGCGCGCGCCGCGGCCCGGCCGGCGCCGGCCCCGCCTCGCCTCGCGCCGCCACATCTGCCTCTCACTTATTTCAAACAGTGTTAGAATATCAAAGCGTCATAAGTCAGGGAATCTCAGAGGATCCTCCACAAAGTCCTCAGGAATAACGAAGAGGTCCTCCGATAGATCGTCACGAAAATCAAACTTTTGGAAAGTAATTTTTGCTGTCACTGTGGGTAAAATTGGTATATCTATTTTCACTGGAAAACCTTTCGGCAATTTCATAGCCACGAATTGACGTAATTTCGCAAAATGCTTAAATGGTGCTATCACTTCCAGAACATTTAATAGCATATCGACACTCAATGGAAAGTCATCGCTCATAGCCAATGTCGCTCTGAAGTTTCTCGAAGATTCTTTGTATACTAGCTCACGGCCCAAGCTGGGGTATTGCCCAGGGGGAGATGATATGTATGCAGTCCAGTCCACTCCAGTTTCAGGCGGTGGATTCAAGGAAGCCCTCCGTGTAGTCTCACCGTTTGTATCTAAATTCTGTGTGTTACCCTTTGTAAGACTTTCAATGATGGCTTTATTTTTCTGTAGATCATCTGTCGATAAATGTTCTCTGCGTTTGCGTGACTCTAAAACAAGACCTGTAATCGTGTAGATATCACTTCGATACAGACCTGCGATTGTTTCTTTGCGGTCTTCACGGAATATCCAACCTGATTGGGCCCTAGAGAATGATATTCCTTTGGTGGACATTTGAGCTGCCAAAATATCACTTGACATTAGAATATCAACTTCATCTTCAATCTCATTTTCAGTTTCCTCATAGCGCACTCGTTGATATACTTTTGCCTTATTATCTAATACAGTAAGTGACTCACTTGGTGGTTTCTCACCTTGAAAAATAAATGATATATCTCCTCTTTCCCATTTCATGTCAGAAAAATCAACCAATGTTGTGTCTAATCTAATACCAGATCCGGATTTGTAGATTTTGCACAGATCAGATGGTAAAATTCTCGAGACTAAGGGTACCCACGAATGAAAGTCCCACTTTAGCTCCATGTAGAAATCTTGTATTTGAGAAAGAGCACGAATAAGGTCAGGTCTTCGGAGTTCCATCTGCTCGCGAGCTTGTTGTTTGAGTTTTCGAACGAGTGACGATATGGTTTGCCGATCGCCATAGCTGATGGCTTCGGCCAGTGGTGACCAGCCTGCGAGGTTCTTCACTTTGACTGGTGCGCTGTGAGCCAGTAGTAGTTGCACACACTCTTTCCGCCCTAGCATCACGGCTAGGTGTAGTGCCGTGTTACCATGCTTGTCTTTACGCGTCACATCGTTTAGCCTTAGCAGCGATGACAGCTTTCGAACATCTCCAATGAATACACACTCATGAAGAGGATACGTCTCATCCTCTTCATTGCAATTCGGGGTAGACATTTCGCTTAAGTGTTCTGTTAAATCATCACTGGCAATGATTAATAATAAGTAAAAAGAACAGAAACAATTTTGATCATAATCTAATCATCAAACTGATAAGATTAGAATTTTGAAGATAGTATACATATTATCGTATTGTACATGGTGATGGAACTTCTTTTTGAGATCAACATTTGCACTTTATATCGAAGAAAACCATTTCATTTACTCAAAATAATACAAAAATAATATTTTGACTAAGAAAATGAACCTTCCATTTTTTTCGCTAATTGTGTCTAGTTCTTGTTTATTTTTTGCTTTGGTATTTTGACACGTGTACTTGAGAATCAAGAACAAGAAAGTAGAAAAGTAAGCTGTTGAAAGTACAAAACTACAAAAAGATTTTTTTCTCACGAAATGGAACAGAGCAACAGTGCTGCTGCCAGCCTAAAAAAAGTACTAAAAATAGTAGTAATGTAATAAAAGTAGTAGTATTTTATTGCTTTTTTTTAGTTTTGGTTTATAAGTTTGTGAATATTGTAATTTTTTTGGAAACAAAAATTAAGTTTCGTGTAATGCCAAATGCTTTGAGAAAGTTACATGCTTCTCTAGCTCTAGCTGCTATTCTCGAAATGGAATATTCTGCCAATTGCATTGCTCTGTGAATCACCGATTGCGGCGACATCATTCATTGACGTCAAAAAACACAAAGAGGGACTCTGTGAGCGTAGGTAGATGGCGCTGTGGTGATCTATGTTTTGAACGGTTTTGAAGCGTAAAAAATTGACAGATGCGCATAGCAGTAAACGCCTCTTGTTCGTTTTTTATCGGATTTGCATTGAAATTGCAATTTGTTTTATTAATCTCAGTGTTCAGAAGTGGTGGGTGCCTTTTGAAAAAGTGGTTATTGTATTTTTGAAGATACTCTATTCCATTTCCTTCGAGAAATCCTTTTGAATATCAATTTACCGGAGATCTAAGTTCACTCACATTTCCAATTGGATTAAAAACTTGGTTTTTGATCAGCATAGCGATTCATAAAACCTGTTTAATATCTCAATACTGAGTTTTCTTGCATTGATTCAATAATACGGTCACCCTTCACCTTAGCAGGTGTTAATTCAATTAATAAAACAGTTCATTAGTTCATGCACAGTAGAAAAACTTTTGCGCCGCTAGTTTCAATAGAAATGAGAAGAAACTAATCGTATGAAAGCTAAGCTAAGGCGCACCTGATTCATCAGAACCTGGAAGCATGTGAGTAAAGTTTTATATTATTGATTATAGATATAAGTCCCCAGATGTTTTATGACCAATATGACATCGTGAAATTGAAGTGAGTTAGCTAACTGTGTGTTAAATGTGTAAGTATTTTAAAAGCAGCAAAGATTGTTTTACAATTTAAAAATAGTATTATCATACTATAGCTGTAGCTATTGTATTTAGGTAATTGTCTTCAGTGCTGAATGCAGATTTTAAATATAAAAACATTTTTATGTTTATTTCTTCTTTGTAATATTTTAAATATTTTTGTATGAAAATAATACAAAGAAAAGGTAATAGGAACAATACTTCCTTTTCAATTGCACAGTTTTAGCAAAGTTATTCAATCAACCGATAAATAAAATCTTGTGACCATTGCAAATCCTTGAGAATAAATATCTATCATATGTGGGATTACTTACGCTGAACGCATGATGAGCCATTGTTTTAAGAAAACTACAACAAAGAAAAAACTTATTAACTAGGTAGGTACCTAGAAAACATATTTTCCTACTAAAATTGGTTCAAAAGCTATCCATATTGTGTTTTTAGGGAACGACAACATAACAGGGTAGATTTTGTGGGGGTGGGGATTTACAGATTGACAGTTGTCATGTTTTGGGGTTGCCTTTTGCCGGACTGAAATTAATTGGGTGAAACAAAGCAACTTTATAAAAAACACCAGTTTATGCAATAAGTACATTACACAAAACATTGTTATGGATATTTTGCACAATCAACAGATTTCAGACTTATCTCTATGCAAAGGTTATCAATTCCAGCTGTTATCAATTTATGTTTTCTCTTTATTTACATACAGATACAGATGTCCACCATACCTACATAATAATGTACTCAGCTGGTGTATATTATATGTAAGTTATAATTCTTTCTATCAAGGTTGGCTATGTTCACATACCTTGAGTTAGTAATTTAGTCTGTGGACTATTTAGTGCTCTTAACAAAGGTCTTAAGGTTTTATTAAATTTATAACATTAATAACTTCTGACCAAATTATTATTGAGGCTAGTTATGTTCACAACAATGTACAGTATTTATTATTATTATTGTTTTTGTTGGTGCATATTAATTCTCTCTTCCAACTCAGATCTTCAGATCAATATGACTCATCGACACAAACCAGCAGGAAGTCTTATTGAAACTATCTTCTGTAATGAAGCTTCTTTCCATTTCAAGATTATAGAGATTACACTAACTGGTAAAAACAAAATTATGATAATTTATGTACCTATCTCTCTTTTTCTTTTTTTGTCGGGATTTCGGAAAATACTTTGCGCATCGGTATGCGTGTTTAGCCAGTGGGTACTGACCGATGGGGCCGCCCTTTTCGAAGACGTTATGCTGGTCTCTCCACTGCCCACATGGGGCCTACCTACTAAAACCCGATGGTGTCCAACGGAACCCAATTAAACGACGCCGCTATAACTCGGACGAAGCTAGGACAATACCTAGCTTGGACATTCGTGCAACTCCGTTTCGGGCTATGGCTCCGGTTAGGGTTTCTCTCCGCCCGCGCCAGTAAACCGGTACCCTCCCCAGGACTGGCCGTCCCCTATCCGCAACCGGGTTGCGGTGACGCGTCCGATGGCAGACCCAAAACTGCACACGGAATCTCTTTTTCCTGTCATAGTTGAGATATTTTGTATTAGCTCACTGGCGACTTCCTTTTTTTTTTTTCATTTTTACTTTATTGGTCACTAGCTTTCCGCCCGCGGCTTCGCCCGCGTGGAATTTTGTCTGTCTCAGAAAAACTTTACGACGCGCGCGTCCCTGTTTCAAAAACCGGGATAAAAACTATCCTATATCCTTTCCCAGGACTCAAACTATCTCCAGTGGCGGCGTAGCATGGGTTGGCACCCGGGGCGATCTTTCTATTCTGAAGGCAACGTCGTCGTCGTTTTCGCCAGTATGTAACACTGTTTAAAATTAAATGTCAGTCCTTGTTTACTTTGTCGAGGTTGTGGATACTAAGCTAAATCAACATTGGTTTATGTACCTATTTCGACGCAATACGCAGCAGCAGTACTTTGTGTGTTTGGAAAGCAAAGTTTTGTAATCTTCATACTTGCTTCGTAGGGGAGACATCTTTTAAATTAAATGATTGAGTAAATAACTGTACTAGTAGGATTTTTAATTGAATAAACAGATGGATGCAGATCGGATCTCGTACTTAAAAAATTAGCTATCTACTAAAGTGTGAAACATACCATTTTATTGAAAAAACACCTAGACTGGGTGAACTGAAAAAGCATAAATTTTCAACAACACACGACACTCGACATTCGTGGTAAGTAGCTATCGGGAATGTCCTCATTACAGTACATTAAATAAACACTCAAACAAATTATGACACCCCATGCTGTAAAACTGTAAAAAGTGCAATGACCGGAGATAAATAATTATTTTCGTCGCATAATGAAATGGTTGTTTTTTTGTTAACTTAAGTAACCATTGCCGAGATTCTATCCGTTTATATTAGAAGACTAACGCCCGTATTCACAATCATCACTATATTCACTATGCACTATGAGGTCTCACATTGCGCGTGGACGCACAGGGAACACGATCACGAACCAATCACAGAGCTCTATTTAACGCTGTGCGTTCGATTTGCTGCTTCATTTAAGCAAGCATCGTTTGTGAATACGGGTGTAAGCAGGAGATTACTTAGGAAGACGCGGGATTTTAGTCTCGAGATAAATAATATTTTCAATAAGAAAATATTTTTCAATCAAGGGTCAACAAGTAACAACACCGGTGTCAGACTTTCTAAGCCCCCATAAATATGCTTCTGATATCACCGACGGCATATTATCATGCACTCCGCAGTAGGTAAATCTTACGTTTCATCAATGTCTGTGAGCTGTGATCCTTGTTTTTTTATAGGTGAAATAGATTATCATTCCAGTAAATAACATAAACAACAGTTTTACCTTATTATTATTTAATCCAAACATTTCGTTTGTTTTCATTCGAATTTGTAAACATTTGTTAATTAACAGAATGTTGTTGAGAATATGATCCAACCCAGTGGTTTTTGTTGATAAAGATGTTTTTGTTACAATGTTATCATTGTAAGTTTATATTATTATTCATTAATCATATCGAAAATGTTGCTATTTTTACTGAATGACATAATATTTTAGTTTAATATGTGGTACTACCTATTTGGGCTTACTGAGAGTAAATGAATTAAAAACTGAGAATTAATCACTGCATCCTCTGCAGTATAATAGATATAATGTATTCTAGTTATTACAAGTAATTGACCACAATTTCATTAAATTATAAACTCAAAAGTTACGATAACGTAAGTGAATCTTTAAGTCTACCTTAAAATCTTCTCTTTTAAAGTGGTTAAATCCTAGCTAGAGATTAACCGTAACATAAAATTGTAATAATGAAAATCTTATTTACCAGTAGCCACAGCAAAGTAACAAGCTAGCTCACTTTTTAATCCTTAATTTGGCCAAAAACATTTTAATAAGCTTTTGAACTTCGCTTTGTAAAGGTTTATGAATTTTATTAGAAGATCAAAATAACCGTAATATTCCTAAACGAATGAAGTCAAATGATGGACTTAACAAATAATATTATTTCTTGTGAATATCTAGAGATTTTGACGATAGATTTATAATAATCGTTTTACGTGTGCAGATATGCATACCAGTGCACACCTATTAATGTTTTTATCTACCAGGAACTATGCTAATAGTAGCTGCTGTATTCCACGCTTTGCGGAATTCCGAGCCGTGGTTGACCCAGTTATATGGATTCCGGAAAACCGTAATAGTATCATCACTAGAATGTGCAATACGACTATTGAACATTAAACAGCTGCTATGTTTCTCAAGCTTTCTTCAAACGATAATTAAATGAAAACATGGGCATTATCTGACTAAATCCACCATCCACATTTTCGAAGGAAATTCCTAGGTTACTTTTAGCAATACATAGTCTACTAATAGTAGACTACTATATCCAATTTCTACTGAGGGGGACACGCTTGTCTAGATAGGTACATTTGCACCCTTTGAACCTGTTTGGCCTGTGTAATGGTTAAATACCCCGTTATGACAATGTTAGGATATTTTAGCGTTTTATAGTTTTATATTATATCTTTTTCGTACAAATAATGGAATGCAATCCGCAGCTGGGTAAACAGATGGCTGTTGTATCTACCTACATTCCATATATGGAGTAAACCGCTTATTTTATGATTTAAATCTGTTATTTAATATAATAATACTTACATCTAAATATTAAATATGAACTGATGAGCTTAGATACATAGTTTTTTTAGAATATAAGCTACTAGCTTTCCGCCCGCGGCTTCGCCCGCGTGGAATTTTGTCTGTCACAGAAAAACTTTATCGCGCGCGTCCCTGTTTCAAAAACCGGGATAAAAACTATCCTATGTTCTTTCCCGGGACTCAAACTATCTCTATGCCAAATTTCATCAAAATCGGTTGCGAGGTTTAAGCGGGAAAGCGTAACAGACAGACAGACAGACAGACAGACAGACAGACAGACAGACAGACAGACAGACAGACAGACAGAGTTACTTTCGCATTTATAATATTAGTTGGGATAAGTATTCTTTAACTATGAGAGTTGCCGGTAGGTTCTATTAACCCTTTTCTTGGCATTGTGCATTTAAAGATACGTTGACCAAAACAAAAATATGGGGGAGAAGCCAAAAACTATTTTCAAAAGTTTTTTTAATATAACGTTAGCCCAAATACTACAGATTGTGTTACACAGTATAGAATCGCTACAGGCTGCATAGATTTAACAGTAATATACAAAATGTCAGACCGTTGACAGGCGTTTACGCACCGGCTGATAATTTTTATTATTTTCGGTGTTTTTTTTAAAGAATATTGGTGATTATTTGTAGTAATATGGATAGTAAATAAATGTTTCTTGATGATAGTGCTGTTTTTTCATCCCAAAACTTGTATAATTATTCTTGTACGATGCGGATTGTCTGAATGTATCTCTAAATGCACATTGTCAGATACGTAATAATTTACTTTAAATTTTGAATGTGTCTTTAAAGACACATTGCCAGGTTCTCGTTGACTTTATTTTATGATTTTTTCATAGATCTTATCGCATAAAAAAGGGATATGTTATTCGTTATTAATATTTAAAGCTGTAAATTATAATATACTGATATGTGTTTTAATCCATTTACTAAAGAATCGTTGTTTTTTGGACAACTTTGTGCTGCAGCAACAAAATCAGGCGCGCAAAATGCTGGTTATGGTTCCAAAATCTCGAACCAGGTCGAAAGTCAGTAGCGGTGACACTTCAGCTGATGAATTAGAAGCCGCACTTAGCCTCCTGGTTCTCTTGGGTGGTTATCTTCCTACTCAAACCAACCCAAATCACCCCAAAAAGCGAGCAGCCCGTCCAGGCTGCTGCATGCTTCCGGTTATAAAGCTGGTGATTGAAGAATTTTAGCCGGTTCGACTGCTGCATAGTTTCCCTGAGAGTTCTAGAGATGTTAGAGATCCATTTCCGCTATATTGCGTTTCCACTGTAAGATGGATATCTAATTATCTTCAATCAAAGACGTGAACACAGTTCGGTACCAGTTGGCATCAATACCCCTCGTATTTCTTTAATGGTCTTGCAAGATTCCCAAGTGTTCTTTCTGCATTTGCTTCTCCTGCATGGTAAGAGGGGTCCGAGGTTCAGGAGGTACTCCAACGACGCTGATGGAGTGGTTCTCATACATCCAAATGCAGCTATACTTACAAGGCGTTACAGACTTTGAAGTGTTTTTTTTAGATTGTTTTCAGTTTTTTGTAAAAGATATTTATTTATTTTTTTTCAAATAAGGAATAGCTTAAGGTTTTGTAGTAATTTTCATTTAAATAACTAATTTCTACTAACAAATAAACCATGTTTTAATTTACTAAAAAGCTGGCAATGTGCACTTAAAGATACATACCATATGTATTTCCAAAAGTTCCAAAACTACATACCTAAGATTTTTTTTCGTATTTTTTACATGATTTTTACTCGTCATAAATCCAATATTTATAGTGCAAATCACAAATATTAACCAAAACCGTCGTTGCCAAGTATAGGGTTAAAGTTTAATAGAACCTACCGGTACCTTTAATAATTAAACGAAGTAATAAGAGTAGGCAAATGATTTTCATCATCAAAACAGAGTACCGCGATAAATGTAATCCTTATTATTTCTTATGAAAATTAAATAGAAGTGGGATTTTCGCTGAGGATAATCACAACAATGAGTTTACGTTGTTTAAGTAAACGTCAAGTTTCAAAGGGACGATTAAAGTTTAATTCGAAGTTGTAATTGCGGACGGCTCATGCTGGGCAACTTTATAATTCAAATTCCTGAACACACTGTAATTATTACTTTGTGCTCATGTTTTTGACGGAAAATAACTACGATTGTTTGTATTGCCACTAAAATCGTTTTGATGAATTCAAAAAGTTTTAAATGTTTCAGACACTATAATCTTTCTTAAAATTAAGGATTCTACGTTGGCAATATCAAAAGTAAAAACTCTATTCTAAAATCATTTCTCCAAATACTCTTTCCGTCATCCAATTGACATAATATTTCATTGAAGTTTAAATAAAAGAATACTCCTGTTATTTTAGCAAAACTGAACTGAATATAAAACTTTTGCGCCACGTCTGGACGATCTGTTGGATTTTGTTCTATTTACCTTACATTTGAATCCGTTCAGATAAAAACTCATTTGAAATAAGTTTGGGTTGATTTTGTTATAATCAATCAATATCGTGCTATGTAAATATACTTTTGTCGACATATCGCATTGGTAGGTGTCGAGAAACTGTGATTATGTAGAGGCGTGGTAGGGTAGGGTGTCCCCCCGGCGGCGGTGTCGTGCGCTGACACCCCCCGCCCCGCGCCCCGCTCCAATCTCCGGATCAGTAGCACGCTTCCAGCCTTCAAAGCAGGCCGAGTGCGCGTTATGCCGTATTACCCGTCTGCCGCTCCATCATACGAATCTCGCACTTCCTCCTCGGTTCGTTGCATCGATGCATGGACCGCACTATATAGATGCTTGTTTGCACACCATCATCCATTATTCATGACGTAAACATACATCCTAATTGGACGAAGCTCATCCCTTTATTTCACCAGGGCAATCAAAACGGTGGTAGCTGTTAGATTCATTGAGATGTCTGTCATGGAGTTCATTGTCACGCGTAGTTTTTAGCCAGCTGAAGCAAAATCATTAAGCAATTGTATGTTTAATTAGAGGTCACTTTGGAAGTTATTAAACTTCACTGTGTTAGTGTTAGTTTAAATTAAATTCACGATCGTTTGTGCTACAAGATAGTTTACATTTTATTAGTTTACTCGAACTAAATAATGTTCTGAAAACAATTAAAGTCAGTGTCTTTTAATAAAATAATAATTATTATTATTTATCAGTTCACAAGAGCTAGTTAACATTTAATAATACTAATTAGTGAAAGACAAGTTAATCAAGTAGTTCCGTGTGGTGATAGCGTGATTAAACAATTCTTGATTTATCTTTACATTTATCTTGTTTGTAAACACAAGGAGTGAATATTTCCATTAGATTTACAAGTACTCAATAATAGGTAGTCTAGATTTGTGATAACACTAGTCTTGACAGTCACATGACAGACAATTATACTTACTACTACTATAATAAAAATATAATCTATCTAAATTATAAATATCATGTTATTGGAATCTTCTAATACTAAACTATGAAACTGGGTCTATAAAATAATTATAAGTCAAGCGTATTGTTGACAAGCTGTTAAAATGTGTTAGCAAAACAGCTGATCAAAACCCCACGTTGGGCGCCATTAGGCGGCGGGCAAGCGCGTCGCTGTTGCAAGGTCGCTCGGTGTATCGAGCGGCACCGGCCAAATATTTAACGAGCTATACTCTCCTAGACATTCGACAACAACAAAACGTCAGATGTATTTCTACTTTGACGAATATTTTCAATCCCATGCGGGTTTCGTTTTCATTTAACCCCTAGCGACATCGCTGTATAACATGCAGACTCGGACGCAGTACAGCGTAAACCTTTTGTTCATTTTTCTCACTCTCGTCCGTTGCCGCTTCGCCCGACGTGTGTTCCGGTGCAGTGTTTTATGACTAGATGAACAAACCCACCGGTTATATCTGCCCCTCGAGTAAAGGAAATACTGTTCATTATATAGGGCTTGTTAGTTGTTTATCTGAGTCCCAGTTGTTGTTTAACTTTCTGATGAAAAATAAAGCGCGCTGGGAACGTTCTGGAGCGGCATCCGCCGCTGACATTCTCAACAAGTTTGATTGATTACCTACTAGATTTAACAAGATTAAATTTCAAGTAGAACTCTGGCGCAAAATTCTGTTTTGTAGCAAAGTAATTTATTAGAAATGGTTGTTTTCTGATGTCTTTTAAAGAAGGAATAATGTGTGAAACGGTCCTAAAAGTTTAAGCGAGCAGGTCTTAAAGTTATTGGCAGGTGCTGGAGGGTCAGCAACTCGATAGGAAATTAACATGTCTACGTGCCGAGGCGATGTATTGAGGACAGTACGCCGGATATTGTCCTGTTCGAAACTAGGCCGGCGTTCGTGTGGCTCTATTTTATTTAACGTACTTTTTTGCGAAATAAAGGTAGAATACATTTACAAGCTGTCCGCCTACATTGAGAGAGGGTTATGTAGGAAAATGTTCTCGTCGAATTTGACCGAATTTCTTCTATAAGGATACAGAACTGTTATGCTATTCCAAAGATTATTTAAGTATTCCTGATTAAGTTAATTACAACAATACTTTTCGTTGTTGTGACAGGTGAGATATAAATTATTTCTATCTTGCATACACAGTAAAATGAATAAGAACTTTGCGAAAAAGGGTAAGCTTTACAAGAGTCGTCATTAAAACTATCTTTTAGAATTCAATCTTAATGGTTTTCCTTTGAACTCAATCTTAGCCAGCTGTTTGTCTGGCGAATACATTTTTACGGCAACTTCACCCACACTAAAGCTCTTCTCCGGCTGTAGAGTCAACATATTATGTTTTCCAAGAGCGACAAGGCATTCGACGTGACCCGGTTTCAGTGGGGTTCTATTTAACACCGTTAGACTGCCACTATTGACACGATAAGAAGTAGGGTGTCCAAATGGTTGCATAGGGCTCGTCGCCAAGGTTACGGGTGGGTACGATCAGCTGGACTTACGTAAGGTGAGCGGGGCGAAGGGGCGAGACGCGCGGGGGTTAGGGCCGATCGATAGCTGCCTTTGCCTCTTGCTATCACCCTACTGTTTGTATATTTGCTCTGACACTGAAATGTTCGACCATTCATGTATAAAAAATATATCGATTTGCACGACCACTTGAACAGTATCAGTGCCTTCAAAGACCATACTTCTTCGCAACAAAACACTGCGGGAAGTAACTGACGAGTACCTAATTGGAATTTAATTTCCATTTCTCTTAATGCCATGATAATAACCAATTACTTGTCTTGTATTGAAATATTCCCTAAACACTGGATCAAATCGAGAAATTCTTTTCAATATGAAATAAGTACAGAAACAGTAAACCAACCAGAATAACCAACTAATAACTATCATCTGTTTAAACATAATATAATGTCTGTATTACAGTTGTGGTAAGGAGAATTTTCGTTTTATTTTTGTCGTTCGAATTCGGCAATTCATGAGTTTATTTATTCAATAATATTTACCTAAATTAAAAAAAATCTTTCCCATCCGTTATATTTGTTAAAAAATCTCAATTGTATGCACTTGCAACTATGCAATATTACAAACTCACATAGTTTTGTGTTTCAGTAGCAACATGTACTTTAGAACGATCTTGAGTTTTCAAACAAAGGAATATGTGATTAAATTGCAATTTGCTTACTCATAAAGTAGGCCCAGACCACCGCACGGCAAAGCCTCGCAAAGTCGTACAATATCGATTATCCTTGGCTCGAATCAGTTTAGACAACATTAAATTAGGTCAAGGTACAATATCATTCAATCTCTACATTATGCAAATTCGGGATTTTTGGAACGTTCGCGTTGTGGTACTCCAGGGACGGGCACCCAATCGCGTTTTGACTTCCTCGCCAGTTTAATTAACGTTTGTTTGCGACTGTAATCAACTTGTACAGCCAGCGAACTGATTGAAACAATGATCAATTCATTTTTGAATTATTAACTTTAACTAGGTACGTACTTTGTACTTGTACCTACAGTTTAAACGTAAACAAACAGTTAGTGCGACAAATCGGTCGTTTTGTTTTGAAGTGTTAAAATCATGATTGTTTGTAATGTGCACAATGTAAAGGTTAAAGAGATATGGATAGCTAGAGCGGAGAATAAAAGAAATATTGAATAATTTGTTTGTGGAATCACTCGTATGCTCCGTGTTGATGGAGGATATTTAATATCTTTATGCAGGACCTCACTGACTACTCACGGCCGCACCAATCATCCAATTGGATGATACGCTTGGTTTGGTCAGTCTTCAAACTTGTGAGAGGTTAACTTAATCAACCCAATGACAGACGCATGGATCACAAACATCGTGATTAGACGATAGTTGTCATCGTTTGTTAGCCGTGCCCTCTTTTGTCTATCTTGATTGCTGAAGTCGCTCTAATGGGGTTAGTTGGTTTTGAACACCGATGAGGTCATTTTGGGTTTGTAATGCAGGCTTCTATGAGGTGACAAGTTTTTGAGACATAGTTACTCATGTCGGTCAGCGTGATAGGTGGACAGGGTAGTTTATTATAGTTTGGGATGTGCTGCACGCGACTGGGAAGTGGCCAGCAGATAACGTTGGCAGCGCGGAACACACTGTACTGCACGTACTGTATTCATGCATAAATGAATACGCTGATTGGCGACGCTCGTGCTCTTGTGGATATTATACTTTGTATGGTGGCGCATTTTGTATGTTTGCAAAGTTGCTGACGTAGTTTGAGCCTTTCCTGTTGTGAGGTTTTTGTCAAACTTATTCCTACAGAAGTGCGTATTTTAGATTAGCTTCAGAAATGCAATGATGTACATCTAGTCCCTAAATAAGATCTAACAATACTTAAATACATTTTATGAGTATATTCTTTCTTATTAGACTCAGAAATCCCACATCCAGTGATCAATACAAACAGTTGAAACAGTATTATATCGTTTATTTAATAATCGTTTTCACTAGACCTGAAAATGCACATCTTAGGTAAAGGCAAGCAAATATAATTTGAGAGTTGTGAGCGAATGTACGACAAAGTCCCCATTTCGTATTCGCATTTCATCACACGGCGCGCGCCGAGACAGGTGCATAATTTTTCTCACGTTCTGTTAGATTTATTTTGAAACATAAGTTGATATTAGAGGTGGGCGCCACGCCGGCGCGCCGCCGCCGCCGCGAATTTTTTCACGCCGCCGCCGCCGACGACCAGCTGTCGGCGCGCCGATACTGATACTGTACAAACTATGTGCAATTTATTCCTCTCCTATACTGTACTATAGTCTATCCAATATAGCTTGATTAGAATGACGGCTGTCAAACGAATGTGACTAGTGATGGGTATGTTTCGTACGGTTCACATAGATGTATCGATAAGTTTTCGAAAAAATGATATGAAAAAATGCACCCAATTTTTCTTCATATATCTTTATTCATAAAAATGACAATTATGATTTAAATTTAAAGACAGTAAACCTAAGTAGATGTACAACCTAAGTCGTAGTCATTATCATCAGTGTTCTTCAGTGGTTTTTTCCTCTCGCTAGAGGGCGGTGGGCATCTCTTCTGGAGCAACGGTGCTATGAATACCCAAAAAATTACCGGTGATTGATTTCCGATGTTTGATTATTTAAGAATGAAATGTTTTTTGGTTTTTAATAGTGAACATTTAGAAAAACGTATAACTTGACTTAAATGTGTTAAAAAATTAGTTAGAAAAAAATTTTGTTAAATATGTTAAAAGAATAGTTTTAATTTAATATGACATTTGTCGATATGTCCCAACACTAACATTTTTGTAACTCGAGATAACCTTGTAGAGACGTCGTTAATACTCTAGCTTGATTTTTATGTGACCTGGAACCCATCTCAGCGTTACTCTGTTACGTTTTCCTAGGGTATTCAGTCGACTCATGCAGTTTTCTACCAACTTTGAGGTGATTAAGTTGGAGTTTAAGGCCATCAGCGCGGCCTGACTGAGTTAATGTAAATTTTGTGGTTGGCATAATTTTTTCGCAGGTTAGCTTTCGCACATTTAATAATGGCGTAGACTTCTGCCTGAAAGATAGAGGCAAATTTACCCAGGATTTGAGATAGCCAAGCTTCGGCTGTTCTCCATATACGCCAAAGCCTACGTTAGGGCCCATTTTTGACCCATCAGTAAACCATATAACAGAAGAACTAACTATTCTATTTATTCTTTAATGCCGTTGACATACTAATAAATTGATTGAATTACTTAATACTAACTATTTTAACAGTTAGTCAAGTAAATTATTCAAGTTGCTGCTTGGTCTAGTAAATAATTGATCGCGAGCGGCACCGGTCCCTCTTGCTGTCAAGAAAAAAATCCCCGCCTTCGCCTGACAGACAACCCACACTATTGGACTATACTTTAAGCGAATCACTCACACAGAGATTGGCAAATATGCATGATTGGAATGCAAATGGGAACCGAAACCTCTGGAAGGCCACAAAGTACCTCCCTCAATGTTCTCCGCTTATTAGGTCCGGTAACACATGAGTGCGAACTGACAAGAAAAATCTCAGACCTTTGCTACATGACAAGCCGGTTTATTTAAACCCATTGACACTGATAATCCAAAAAATCCACAATTCAATCAAAAAAATAAGATCAAGCATTGGACTTGATCTGAGACTTGCAGCTATGCCTGCCTGTGATTCCTACTGATGATGATGATTCATCCGACCGATTTCGGTCATGGTGACCACTTCGACTTAGCTGTCTTAGCGGCGCTGGTGCGCCCGAAGATGGCTTACATAGCCGATCTTCGCGGCAAACTCCTCGCACATTGAGAGTAATTACCCGCCGCCAACATAATTATAGTGAATGGCGGCAGATGAACGGGATTTACATCATCGCGTTTTGCGTCGAGTTCAGTTGTGCGCTGCTGTTGTCGAATTCGCGGACTGGTCTCTACAAAACACAATCTCCCGCCATTCTAGGTGCTGTGCTGCCAAACCTTCCCATTGTGATTTGAGAGGGCTCATTTAGTATCTTTTCGTATGCTGTTTCTGGACATCTTTGTACTTGACTATCTGAGGAGTTGACCGCCATGTTTCCGCTTACCCTCCTCAAGTTCAAAGTAGAAGATTGATCCCTACTATGCTAATTGAGGACGAAAGACGCAGGAGGACAAAGTGACTGACATAGCCCACAGATCGCCGCCACTGCCACTTGACTCGCTGAAATCAAGTGGCAGTGGGCGGGGCACATATCTCGTAGAGCTGATGGCCGCTGGGGCAGTAAAGTTCTTGAGTGGCGACCACGAGCCGGAAGACGTAGCGTGGGCAGGCCTCCCACTAGGTGGACCGACGATTTGGGGAAGGTCGCAGGAAGTGCCTGGATGCGAGCGGTGCAGGACGTCTTTCGGCTAAAACGAAAGAACTAACGCTAAGAGAGATGGCTAAGCTAAAGAAATAGCCAAAATGGACCCTCGTAAAGCACTTGCATTTGATCTGGTCACCATGAAGTCCATGGTCTTGACAATGATCACACTGAGTGAGAACCTCGCAAGTCCCTTAACTTTGGAAATGATCCATAAGGCTGGCAAGTCGCCTAACGAATCCTCTTATCGCTCAATTAATCTGACATTTGTATTGTTAAAATTATGGGAAAGGATCATTCTTGCTTGTTTATTCCCTTGCCTAAGTATGAGCCATGTAATATAGTATACCCGAACATAAATTTTGGCAGAAACCATACCAACCATAATCAGTACAATGTTTGGAAAAGAAATAATCCTGTACGTCTGCTTTCGCTGCGGCTTCAGCTGGGTTTATCATAAAGGACTACACGAGAACCTGATCTCAGCCAAACCCGCTATCCAAATATCAAAGTATCTATGATCAAGAGAGCTAATTTACTAAGGTAAACCACTGCTCTAGTGGCTCAAACCCCAACCAACTGCAAATCACCTGATTAGTCTTGACGACAGATACTAAAAATGCAAATTTAAAAAAAAAAACCTAATGAACAAAGGTCAAACAAGGTCACGCCGCCGACGCCGCCGCCGCCGAGGTCAAAAAGTCGGCGCGCCGCCGCCGGCCAATTTTATATCGGCGCCCACCTCTAGTTGATATAGGGAACCACCACTTAATAATGACTAATTCGAATTCAAATCGAAAGTAGATAATAATATATTACCTACTTCAAATCTGGAAAACAAAATAAGATTCTCTTGAAACCACTGTAAAACGGATTCTTAGAAGTGAAGAGTACTTCACTAGTATCTTGTTGAAATATCATCAAATTCAGGTTACTGAAACGAAAGTGCAGCTTCAAAATTTTTTCCGTCTTAGATTAGATTATTGACCAAAATTTCAGGGATGTCTACTTATACTATAAGTCTGTTCCTAATACCTTCATAATAACCACTTAGAGAGTGATCTGTTAGTCATTCATGATACAAAAAATACTTCATGTTGTCATGATAAGAGATTTGATTGATGTGTCATCTCAGTCGTGTTATTACGTAGTATTATGGGTTCAAGTGTTTCCTTCGTGAAAAAATACAAGGAAAGTATTGAAATTTCCTCTTTTACGATCCAATTACAAAAATTTCTTTGTCTACTTTCTTTTAAACCCGTATGTACGTGGTACATCGCAATGTGGTACATTATTACGTTATTGCAGTTTGTAGACTTTGTATTAATTTATTAATGTGTACCTAGATAGGTACTACGTTTTATTTATTTTTATAGTCATGGTTGAGACTTATCTTAAACATTGATCAAATATTTATAACGCCTTTCAGTTTTCTGATAACACGTTGTGTGCAACGTGTGATATTGCTAGTGAATAAATAACAGGACTAACAAGATCAATGAAAGACGTAATTTCGTTATTATTTTAAATGGATAAACAATGAGAACCTCCTCCTTTTGTTGAAGTCGGTTAAAAAAGAGGTTAGTAAATTGTTTTGAAAATTTTCAATGTCTGTTTTCGATTCCTCCTCATCACTAAAAATATTAATCGATTCCCAACTTTGTTAATGTTTACACGTCCCCCTATTAGGTACGTATTTAGTAGATTCTTGGTTAGATCGATTTCCTTAAAAACACTGTTTTTTTAATAAGTTTATAATTACTCGAACTCGTGTTTAGAAATAGCTATTAGAGGTACTATACCTCTAATAGCTATTTCTAAACACGGTAACAATCAACTGCTTTCAGTAAATGGCACATGATGTTTTAATTAATATGATCTTCTGTTGTTGTACCTAGTTAGAAAATTAGTATAAATATTTGTAAATTAATGAATATTAAACAATCGTTAATATTTAAACACTAAATTGTATGTAGACAGTAGCTCAAACGACCGTAACTCGTGCATGAATGTGAAATTAATAATATACTTAATATGTAAGTATATTATTAATTTCATATAATATGTACATATATTATGTTATGATGTTCATTACGTCTTCATGTTCATTACCATTTTATACATAGTGTGGGAATTCGGTCATCATTTCAGTCAGGGGCGTCTTCGCCGCAAGCGCAATTAAAGTAAAATGGCAGCAATAAATTACTTTCCATGACATCATTTATCTCAAGAAGATCATGTGTTTACGAATGCGTGTATGTATAAAAATAACAATGTATGTTTTTCTTTATGGATCATTGAATTATTTTTACATAGAATGAAAATAAAGTTCGTAATGTGGAGTTGTGAAAATTATTGATGATATTTCAATAACTACGCAAAATCCAGATTAAAATTAGTACGTTTTGGGTGGATACGTACCTCCACAGCAAGTCAAAGGAGTTTGGGGAGGATAGAGACGATCGTCCGTCCTGTGGGATTGGTTATTCTACGCAGCCTCGCAATTTTTCTTTTGTTCATCCACGCGAATCATGTACCTTTTATTTTTCACGTTACACACTTGTAGCTTTGTGGCAATTTTTGCATAATTTGTTTTGCATCGATGTCTCGCTTCGCTTTACGTTTATTTATGTGGCTTTGGTTGTTTTTGTTGTGTTGCAGCTGAAGTGAATAGTGGTGGTTGGCGGTGCTGCGCGGTGGGGTGATGTTAGCGCGGGGCTGGTAGTGCGTGGCCTGCGCCCGCGCGCTCGGGCGGGATGTCTTCCCCGGCGCGCGCGCCGCCCCCGCCGCCGCCGGCCGCCGCTGTCCCGGCTGGCGCGGCCATGCTGCCGCCGGGCCCGGGACCCTCGCGGCAGCGCTCGCTTAGAGACCGCCTTAGAGAAGGAATCACAGGACCTTTCCATTGGCAGTAAGTTTCCTTTACAAGCTTAGCACTTTATTTCAGGATACGTCGTTCCAGACTCCGTTGCAGCAGTATTTTAGTTGTTTGCGCTTTATTATTCCAATGCTTTAGCAGGGAAAGCATGGCTTTTACTATATGCCGCTGATAATTATTGTATAAAGGGACTTTATTTGGTATTTTACATTTTTAACCTTCCTACAGTATGTAAGACAATTTATTTTACTCGTGTAATTGCGTGCGACGTTGTCAGTCGCCAACACAATTCAAATCTTGTCATCACATTTCGCAAGTTGATGATGATTTTGCGTGAGGCCACTTGCGCTTCCAAAGTTTCGTCATCGTTCAAAATATAAATGAATATTTTTGCTAAGTTATATCTACTCGCAGAATTTGTAACTTATATGAAAACTGCACGCGAAACAAAAGTTTATAACATGTTTTTTCGGGACAACAGAAACTTTTTCATGACACAATTTTTATTAACATTCTAAAGTTTATTTATTTATCACTTCAATTTGAACTCCAATATTCGAATTCATTCTTTATTCTGTTTCTTAACTCTGACAATAATACTATGCTATATAGAACATAAATGGGTAAAGAGCCTCTTTTCCGAATCCTTAGTCTTCAAACCTCGAAAATACCTTTCTCTGATTCCCGTCAGAACAAAACGCGATATCAAGTATGGTCGGGTCCGGATATCCCGAACAAGTCTAATGTGTTTCCTTTCGTTTGACGCTTGCAGCGTTGAGGGCCCGAGAACCGCCGTAAAGTTATATTGCTCCCCGAGAGAGCCCGGCATTAAAGTATCAAATCGTCTGTGGGCCGTGCGTCCGTAAATTCAACAAAGTACTCGTTTTGACGTGAGGGCTCTGAAGAGCATAACGCCGAAAAAGTAGAGAATGTGAACTTGCCAAAATTACTAGCTCAGCTTTTTGTCTCTCCTGAAACATAGCTTGGGATTTGGGATCGATAGTGTCCGTTTTACTACTTTTACCCTTATAATACACCATTTTACACGAATCACGATTCACGATGGAATAGCAAAAATATTTTACTGAAATATTCGAAGTGTAATGTAAAACAAAACGTGGTTTGATTAGTGACTGATATAGGTTATAGGCACTTTATTGAAATTTAGGTACCTATAGTTACATATCATAATTATTCTTGAAATTCTTTGTTCAATTTACGGCCAAATTTTAATTTAAAAGGAGTAGATTTTTCGTGGCTTTGTTACAATGTCGAGGTGGTCTTTCTTTTTCGTTTTGCATTTTTATGTCTTCCTACTATTCATACTCATCAAGACTAAGTGTTCAGGTTTCTTAGAATAGCCTCGTTATTATGAAAGTTTGAAAATAACATTGGAAATTTTTCTTTGTTCTCGGTTTTCTTGAACCCTTCATTGGTACGGGTTCCTTTTATTGCGAGCGTTTGGTGTTGTTCCGCTGTTCGCTCGTCGCCGTCGCCCGCCCCCCCCAGAATCCAATTTGTTCCCATCTAGGACGTGCAATTTGTACGAATGCATCCTGGCATCGCTGGCTGCTCCCCATTCGTCTGATGCTAACTCGATTTGTCACTCATGTGCCATGCCTAATGGGCCCAATTATAATCGCGTTTATGTAACAAGTTTATGAATTCTATTTACTTTTGTAAAAAAATTCCGTGACAATTATGCATCTGACGCATACGATTTTTCATTCAAATGTTCTCAAATATCGCGGTAGGCTACAAAATAACATTACATTGGTTATTATATTATTATTTTTAAGATACGTAGTAGGTCTACCTTTGGAAATACGAAAATAGACCTCAAAGTTAAGGCTCCAATTTTCAAACGGAACCAAGTGAACCCAATTTCTCTGTATTTTTTTTTTATAAAACTGATTATAATATCTTCTAATACGATATACAAATGACTTTAGAGGCAATAATTATTGCCACTTTTTAAATATTTTTAATGAATAAAATGACAAACATGCCACTGTGCACGTTTCCATGGACTCCATAGGCGTGTGAGGCAAATATTTGCGTTTCACAACACCAGCTATCTCCGTGTGTACACTGCTCATTATCTGCGGCCGTGCAGCCTCAGCCAGGAGACAACCTTTCAAACTAAACTAAATCTCCCTTGTTTACAGGACCCTTCATACCGTGATTTAATTAAAAAGCCCTGTTTTGGTCCGCTATTAAGGAAACCTTCCTTGGCGAAAAAGTTGTTTCTGTTGAACAAGCAACCTTTATAATTGAATGTTATATTTTTAGTCTTATTATTCACTTTCATGAGTTGGACTCTTCACAAAGACAGTTTTCAGTTGCTTTTTTGGGTTGATCACGTTTGAACAAAATCTTTTAAGCAGAAGTGATCCCTATCCTGAATTCATACCCCTGTATTCAAAATGTATCACTTACTCTTTGTCCTGTAGTATGTAATGTGTGGGTGTGATCGAAACATCTTGTGGCAGGGTAGGTATTTGGCCGCCCCAGTTTCCAAAAGGTAATTCATTCGCGACGGGCCCCTCATTTCCGAAACAGTCTGTTGCACTGTTGCGGCCTGCGCCGTCCTTGGCCGATATAAAACTGTTTAGGTGACAGCCGTCGAGAGCGAATAAAGAACCAGCCAAAGGGAGGATTACTCTCTGTTCCCGGCATTGTTCCCTTTGTCTGCCCTGTTGTGTGTCTAAAGACTAAGTCCGCTCTTGGCACGAAGTAGATGGCTACAAACAATTTAATTTGCCATTTCAGAACTAGAAATTGGTATTTAACCAAACAAACGCAGCTATTTGCGCATTCAGCAGGGTGGAAAGTTAATATTGTATAAACATTTTTGAAAGATAACAAGATGACGTCTGTTTGCCTTTCTCGAGAAATTTTCTCATTGGCATCCTTACATATTTACGTTAATACGCATCTCAGGCCTTCCCCAATTACAGGTGCAGATCGAGCTTTCTGGAAATCGCTCGAATTAAATTAATGACTCATGCAGTCATGCATGATCTCAATAAGCAACTGGACGTAATTTAATCAAGTAGGTAAGGTACACCCTTGATTAGTGCAAAAATAGTCTATTAAGGTCATCTCGCATAATACACAACCATGAGCATGACTTGATTCTGATGAATGTTTTAAAAGTTGTGAATAGATAGTGCAATTGCAATGACGTTTTTACGGTTCTCTTAGATTTTTTTTCTGACACTTCCAGCAACGGAATAAAAATACGGAATTTAGTCACGTTTTATTTTTTATCTCGGCTATTTTCAGTTTTAAGTTATAAAGCAGCGGTTAAAACTGTTTAGTATGTTGTTTTTCCTGATTGTTTGTTCTAATATTATTTGCGTTGGAATTGTCTACCATAAATGATTGTTATGGATGTTATTTCAAACGCTGTTCTTCTAACGTTTCATCGTTTGTCACTTTTATGCGACGTTTATGTGTGCAAAACATATTTGCTGCAAAATAACGCATCAAATATCAGTATAATAAGTTTTTCATTGACTACTCTAGGCAGGCATCATTCACTTCAAATTGATATTGGATCTGCTAGACAATGCACGATTGGCTTTTTTGATATCAGGAATCAGTATTAGAATTTCAAGACCAAAAAATAAAGAAACCTGCAATTCTTCTGATAAATTGGATGATATCAATAAGCCTATGTCCACAGAGGAGGCATTGTCAGCTGGTCGTGACGAGCTGACTGCACGAGGCCGCCCGCCACATTGTCCCATTCTGCGGCATAACCGTGCCGTCACGCGCACCCACACACACAAATCGCCACTCTTTGACGGGTAGATAGAGCATCCAAATCGATTTTACACAATCCACCGAGATACAGGTGTCCATTTTCCCTTTTCAGTATTCAAATGGTAACGTAAATGCGCCTATTACCGCCAGTTTAAGCTGACTTCGGATAAACATTAGAAAATTAGATATAAGACGTGGTGATAGAAAATACACTTTAATTTATTTATAACAATGATGAAGTAGTCTTTGAATTCAAGTAGTAATAATGAGTATACAATTACACAATAATTAATAAATAGCAATTTAATCTGAAAAAGCAGTTGTTTCTATTACCGACCTATAGACGAGGTGTGTTTCTATTAACGTTTTTTCTGTTTCTATTACCGACCGCTAAGAATATTGCTCTTCAATTGGGTATATTCCAAGAGGCACGGGTTCGATTCCCGCTCAGAGGCTCGGGAACCACTTGATTTTTTCAAGTTAAATTTGTTTTGCTTTTAGTTTTAGTTAAATTTGTTTTTTTTTTTTCAAGTTAATTTTTTTTATTCTTAAAAGAGAAAAGGCACGCTTCTCGAAAATAAATAAATAATCAAGCAGAAATAGTAGAATAATAAATTCCTCTATTATACTTGATGACGCGGTACCCGGTGTTCTAGTGAGTAGTGGGGGTCATTATTTAAATTGTATTTGAGTTTTAATAAAATTTATTTTTCATTTAATATTTTATTTTTAATTTGACTATAATTCTTAAATAGTTTTTGGTTGATGTTAATTGTGTGTAATTGTGTATTTTAATTTAAACTATGAACAATTGGACACTGTCTGTATAATTATTTTAAATTATTTTTTTATTATTCAAAAGATCTTAAAAAGTTACATAGTAGTTGTGATAACGCATGATTGGTTTGGTGTCATGTCATAAATGTTAGTTATATACAAAATACAGGCTTATAAGTCTTCGCAAGTGGCGTTATAGTTATGAGGCGGTAATAGAATCCACTATGAATATTACTTTATTCTATTAGCGACCGTAAAAAAAATGAGTAACAAACTAAAATATCTACTTTAATGAAGACGTGATCAGTGAAGTATCATTTTTATTAGGTTTTATTTTATATCAAATAGGTACTAATTAGAATTTAACAGGTTTTATTAAAATCTATTGCCATACATTATTAGAGATATTCTTTAATGTTCATTGCAGTTTTATGCCAAACCTATGACAATTAACGTATGGCGTTAATTGATTTAATTATGTGAAATATTCTTATGAATCGATCAAGATAATAAAATGGAGGTTAAATGCGTAATTAAAGATATAAATACTAAAATAAAAAACGTTATCAAAATTCTAACAACGCCATGGGTCGTTATTAGGAACCAAATTATTAAAAGTGTTTCTATTACCGCCCTTATTTAAAATTGTTTTTAAGCCACAAAAATACAGCGAGAGGGCTATATTGAGGGTTTATTAAGGAAACTAAAGTACGAATTAATATTGTTATGCAAAAACATGTTGGTATACTCATTTTAAATGTGTTAAAATCGCTAATTAATAACAAGGTGCACCTTAAGTAGCTGGGAGCGCGTCAGTATGAAAAGTGCGTCCGTTGCGGGCGCGTCCCATTTAATATCAAATAACTCCGTTTACTGGTTATTTACGAACACAAACTTTAATCGTTTTGATAGTCAATAAACATATCTAGATATTTTTTAGGTAACGTGTTTTCTGGAACCTGTTATTATGTCTTTTATGAAAGAAAGGAAAATAGGGCGGTAATAGAATACAAATTTTGGGGGGTCGTTAATAGGCGCACTTACGTTAAACTGGTTTATTTGATCTCGTAATGTAGCGTGATTCATTCAGCTACCTACATGTATGCTAGGTTCTCGTATAAACGATGGGTGTGGAAATATTTATTTGGAGACGTACCCAATGTTTAAAATTACTTATCGACGTATCTGCAAGGTAGAGGGCAAGAAGTGAAAACATCTCAATTCTATACAAAAAAGTCATGTTTTCATTTTTCCCTGAAAAATATCCGGTTGTTCGAATGGGTTCAGTGATTAAGAATATTCCAGATGGTTCTCAGTTTGCTTATGATATTTCAGGCTTTAATCAACTTGATTGTCAGATGGGAAAGATAAACCCCTGTTTCAGGGGATACTCCAAGATTTCGATAAAGCCACTGATATTAGCCGTTACGAATGACATTTCAGTAGCTCTACCCTAAAGATCCGTAGCATTGGAAATGATGTTGTAAATTCTGGTGGAACGTGAATTGATTCCCTGAAAATTACGACTTATTACGGAATTACAAGAAGTGCTTTGCATGGTTGTCTGTTTAATGTTAATATTTTTATGTCGTCTTAAAAAATTCTCAGACTGGTTCGATGTTTGTCTCATCACTCCTTTACCATGTTTGGCCAATAAAGAACTGGATAAGATAAGTTTATTATGCGACTGTCCGTTACCCGTCAGCGTGGTCTGACAGCTGTTGTTAACACGCCTTCGTTTTTTCAGCTAATATTTTTCTCTGAAAATAACTACGCAAGTAATGTTATCTGATTATTTTGTTATGAGGCTTTTATTGATGTCACATTAGTATTCACTATAGTTTATACTCTGCATTAATTAACTCTAACTATTGATTGGTTAATCAATGCTACAAAATATTAAATAGAATATCATTGGTTTTAATTCTACCGCATTGGTATCAATTTATGTACTATCGTGTTGCAGTCACGTGCGTACGTCTAAACGAAATTATCCGAGCTTTATTGTGAGCTTTTTAAATTTTGCTGCAGTGCTCTGGACAGTGTAGCATAACAATGTTGTGTGAAGTGTAGTCTTTGGTCGAGGACCGTATGTAATTGATACTTGATTCGTGCAGCGGGGAGTGCGATTAATTGAATGATTGGCGGCGGCGCCAGCTGGACACCTCTCGAGATGACGCTGCGCAGGCGCTTGCATCCGCGCATGCATCGTTACCCACTTGAGGGTCCCGGCTAGGGCAGCCAGGTCCAAAAACACAAAAGCCGGACTCTGTACTTAATTTAGCCGGACATTTTACCCGGACATACTTCTTTTGAGCTAATCGTAGCATTATAAATCTAATGTATACAGGGTGTTAGGTAAATGGGTATATGAGCTGACACTAGCCCATGTTAACATGGGCATATAAATGGTATGGTGAAGTCAGAAAATTGATATTTTCATTTTAATTATTTTAATTTTCATACAAATCGGATTTTACAAAATTTATTTTGTATGAAAATTAAAAAAAACAAAATGATGATATCAAATTTCTGACTTCGCCATACCATTTNTGGTATGGTGAAGTCAGAAAATTGATATTTTCATTTTAATTATTTTAATTTTCATACAAATCGGATTTTACAAAATTTATTTTGTATGAAAATTAAAAAAAACAAAATGATGATATCAAATTTCTGACTTCGCCATACCATTTATATGCCCATGTTAACATGGGCTAGTGTCGGCTCATATACCCATTTACCTAACACCCTGTATATCAAAAAACAAAAAATATTAAAAAAAAATCTCGCGTCATGGCTTTACTTGTGCACACGACTTTCAACTCTCGCCGCATTCACTTAGCCTAACAAAAAAACCGGCAGGCCGGACGACAAAATATTTAGCCGGACACGTCCGTAAAAAACCGTAGACACCTGGCAAGTCTGGCAACCCTAGTCCCGGCGCACGCGCTCCGGGATGCGTTTACGTCAGCCATCGCAAACGGAACAACTCAAATTAGATCTACGACTACAAATAAGCTGATATGCATTTATCCAATAAGCGAATCGTCGTTGTCCATCTTTAACACCAAACCCTTTGAAACAGTTTGTAGCTTCACACACTTCGACAAATTAATGTTTTCGTATGACTTGGTCCTGAATTTCAGAATACATTAATTTATGTGATTGTAATTGCAATTTGTAGAGCTTAAAATATGTAGCTACACTACATATTTTCTGGATATACAACGTGTCCCAAAATTCAAGGATAAGCCGGCGCCGCAGGATGGACATAGTCATGACTACATACCTTAGGAAAAATAAGAAAAAAAATTTTTTTTAAGTTACATAATAAATTATGAAATTCTTCGGAAATTGAGACCCCTTATGATATTTTACATTACCAGGACCACCATTTTTTAAATATTTCTGTTTTTTTGTTTGTATCGGCAACTTAAGTAGTGCTGCTGTCCACCCCAATTCTTAAAACTCCCAGAATCCTTGCAGTTTTTACACAAAAGTTAATCAAAATATGATATTTCCTAAAAATTTTGAACGATTTTAACTTTCACTCCACTTCGATTCGTCGTTTTGTAAAAAAAAAGTATGAACACTACTGCGGCAAGTTTTTTATAAAGTTGACGCAACTATCCAAGATTCCAAAATGGTATAATACTCTAAGAAGACTAGTCGCAAAAAAGATATGAGTGTAGGTACCATTTTTACAAGCACTTCGCTTGTTAGTTAGTGTGGGTTAGTGTGTTTTTTTTACAAAACGACGAGTCAAAGAGGAGTGAAAGTAAAAATCGTTCAAAATTTTAAGGATGCCGATACAAACAAAAAAACACAAGTATTTGAAAAATTGTGGTCCTGGTAATGTAAAATATCATAAGGGGTCTCAATTTTCGAAGAATTTCATAATTTATTGTGTAACATAAAAAATAATTATTATAGATTTTTTTCCTTATTTTTCCTAAAGTAGTAGTAAAGTAGGGCGGTCACTTGCTCCTAGGCGACCTTGTATATTTGACTAGTTAAAACTATCTCTAGTCATTGAAAATTATCATATTTTGATGTGAATTGTAATTTATCTTTGATAAATTTAATAATTACGTTGGTTATTGATAATAATTGATAAAGCGCCAGTCGATTACAATGCATTGATCTGATAAATTCGTAATTTTGACAAGAGTACCTTGTTTTATTTATGTGAAAATAGTGTATTAGTTCGTATTAATGAGTTTTTTTGTGAATTGGTTAGGAGGGTATGTACAATTCCATTTATTATTTCACTTTTGTCTTAGTATGCTCGCGATTCTGTTTACAGATTGAAAAAAATTCTAACGACAGTTCAGCCACAAGCAGCTGTCAAATTATTAATGTCAAGCTCATTATTCTTGTACATTTTAGTAAGGAGTCATGAGTTTCATGGCTCTGGATTCTATTACTAGAAAAGGGAAGTTTAATGTAGAGTTTAAGTTGATTAATTTTTGTTAGAGATAAGTCAATAACGGAATCGCGTCATCATCAGTGACTAACAAAATGATGATGCAGGAATTTCAAAAATAACAAACCGCGAAAGCATTATTCAAGTTAATGGCAACCAAAAGACTGATTTATTAAGTAAGACTCGAATGGTTGTAACAAATGTTCTGTCATTTGTTTTAAAGAATGTATGATGCATGATAATTTCGTCTGTCTTCGCCATTGTAAATCGTAAATGATGGGTTTAAAATATAAATTGATTTTTTAAACGGTCCATTGTTGGAAAATGCAGAATCGTATTACGGAAAAGTCTGTTTTATTACAGAAATATATTGGATAACTTTTACAGGCTAACTTTCTCTCCCAGTAACATTTCCAATTATCCTCGTTCGTTAATCGAGTTTTACCGAACTGGAGTACTTCCTGGGAAGGGTCATTCGGATTTCGTCAATCTAAAAGGAAGCGGCGCATGCCTATTTGCAGATCGTAAAACGCCGGGTACCTACTCGCGAATCATCATAAAGTTCCGCTGACATATAAAAAATGCTCGCCGAAGAGGACGAAGACGACATTTGGAGCACTGAGATCGAGTGAGTACTCGGTCCAAAGCGGAGGTCTTTTTTAATAGAGCCACTCGTAAGCTTTCTTATCATTTTCGCACTACAATAGAGCTATGGAAATCAGAGATAGTGAAACTACTGTTAATACAAGGTAAAACTTGGATGAATCTCATTTATCTGACACATGAAAATGAATTTCTGATAGCGGTACTATTTCAAGAGTATGCTAACAAATTCTCGGAAGCCTTATTTGCTACATTACAGTGTTATTAAGTAAACCTGTCAAGATAACGCGAAATGTTTGCTCAAACCGCGTTGCCATTGTTCTTGGACACCTATCGCATCGTTATTTTAATTTCATTACGGCAATCAAGTAGTTCAGTGGCACCGGGTGCCTCATTTTTGTCAACATCTGTCATTTTTCAAATCGGAACGTTAGTCGCCGACGATGTGATACATCATAATACGTTGCCCCGTGGTTTCAGCTTGAGTCAATCCTTATCACTTTCAGCGGACTCGCGCAACGCTCATCACTCACGTGTCACACAATGTTTGCAGTTTTCCATGATCTAGATAGATACCCTGTCTCGTTCATCCCGTCGCGTTGTGTGCATTATTTCTTAGAATTCGCGTTTAAAGCAAGCGAGTGGCCACCAGTTTCTTATAGTTATGAAAAACGAATTTCTTGATATTTCAGCTACGTAGCTCTGTCGCCGCCGCCCACGCCCACGCCCGAGTCGTCACCAGCCTGGCTCCGTCGCTCCTCTCTCGTACTGTACGTTCGTTTCACTCACATTCCCCTGAATATTCATATCATCAAGCTTCCCGGCAAATAGGTAAAGTGACAAATATTCACCGGCATGAATAAAATATAAAAGTCACACAGCGTTCATAAATCTCGCTCCGCATTGTAAGTGAATTTCGCGTTGCGTTTTATTTACATTACCTAATATCGATTCGAGCGTAGTTTTATGGGCTCGCTTACCTCGCGCTGCTACGTCACAACTTTATTGTGGTCGAGACAGTTTGACACATTGATGGATTCGTTTTCGACGAACAGTTACTATAGACAGTTAGGTAAAGGTTAGGTTAATAGAATTGAAATTGCTCCTGCTCTGTAACAATGGTTAGCATACAGTACTGTGTTTAGTTATTTGATGTAGGTAATCATTAATGCGCTTCCCAAGGTACGTTTACGATGTAGTCGCAGTAAACACATGATTGCAGGCGCGCAGATGACTCGCGTTCGCATGTGTTTAAAAGTTTAGTAAATATAGTTGTCCTTCGTGCTCTATATTGATATCTTGTTAATAGGCTTCGGTAGCCGATTGCCAATCAAACGTACCTTTCATACTGTAGCTAGGCGATTAAATTAAAGCTGGTCGATAATCGTAAATGTGTAATTGAATAGATAACATCTCCGTTTAGTTAGCGTATCGCCTTTTAGATAGGAAAACGAAAGCTCCAAAATTACTAAGCTAATCCTTTGTAAATTGTAGAGATCACCGCTGACGCTAACCAAATCAAAGTTTTATTGCATTTTATTTATCCTTTCTGTGATTGCAATCTTATCTGGAGCAGTGACCAAGTGCAGTTTTTACACAACAAATATTATCAGATAAACTGTCGTTACCAATCTATAATTAGATAATTGAATATTGTGATTATAATTTATTATTAAGCAATGATTCAATTTATAAAAGTTCCATTACATAACAAATAATGAAATTTTGGCAGAATGCATAATGGCCGTGTTCTTATTGGGATCACTAGGGGCGTGCTCGACGGTTTGGGCAAAAGGGCATTTTTGGCGTATATTTTGATCATTGCCTTATTTTTTGATTATCTCATTATTATGACAAATTGTGCGTAAAAAACTAGGCAGTATGATTTCTAACCCTTATGTATCCTTTTGCATTACCTACATCTGGTGTCCTGAAGATTTTTTCAGAAATTCCATAGGTACCAAAAACTAGTTTATTAATTTTCCCGATTATAATTCGAGTTAACACTTATCGTGGCTTATAAATAAATTGGCACCGTAAATGGCGATGTATTCATCGCGATGGGTGATTAACCTTTTTGGGGCTTAGCCAAAAAGCCTCGCAAGTTTTGATGAGGCGCGCGCGTGACAATTCCGGGCCGTAATTAGTGAACTTACAAAATGTTATCCTCATGTAATACTCGTACCTCACAGGATATTTTGGGAACAATGACTCATCATGTCTCTGAGATGTCGTTAACCGCTTAACACAAACACTAATTAAATTATATTGGACCCGTTCGTGTTATCGCCACTACAATGTACGAGCATTTATTGTTAGTAGAGGCTAGAGGGTAGAGTCTTATGACAGTGAATACAATCTCAATTAGTTTATTAATAGTTTCAATAGATAATAGAAAGCGATTGTAATATTATGCTGTTGATCAACGAACATTGAATCGCTAGTAAAATTAAAACATCCACTGCCATTGGTCCCAATATTGAAATTGAATCGATCTATCGAGCGAGTTTTAATCAAGTTTTGAGCTTTGTTTCATAATACGGACTTAAAGTTTCATGAATAAATTAAAGCTTGCAGATTGTTAATCATGAGAGAGAAAAGGTACAAGCTGTGCATACCCGCGCGATGGGCGGTTTTATTGAGCTTAAACACAAAGAGGCAGATTGCACAATAGCGAAGTATTTTTTGTTTCGTTAAGTGGCGCTGAAACATTCACCGATCTTTTTGCCTATCAACAACACTCGTACCTCTTGTAATGTGGCTCCTGTTACATTCAAGTTTCATAACCAAAACGGGTATAATTTTTAAATCAAGATATTTTTATCACGTACGTACTATTAAATGAACACGACGGAAACGTGTTTAAAAAAAAACGCAATATTGAGTGGAAATACAACTACATACTCGGGTACATAAAAGTAAGAAGTTTTAACTGCAATCCTCTCGGAAGTGCAGAATTTCTCATGAACTCCGGCATCTGTGCGGGAATGATATTAAACTCAGTTTATACTGTACAAGCTTTTATTACGTACTTGTGCTTATCTTTTAGCTGCAGACCTAATAACTTTTCACTTAGTATATCTTACATCAGGGAACTCTTATATTAAGCGTCCACTTAACTACAAACTACGGGCCCAACGCTATCTCTGCAAGCTTGTTTTTAATGGAACGTTGATATTAATTTAAAACTTCGCAATTTGATCGATCGATCGAAGCTACTTGATGTTAATAAGGGTAATGTATGTAATACAAGACCGATCATCCAATTTAGTATCAAATATCAGGCTACTCAGAAGCGCTTAGGGATTTTGTTCGCTGACTGCTTTCGTAGGTCAGTGTATTGAATGACATTTTTATATTTTTCGTGACTAAACTGTAAAAAAATAATTACGCAACCCATGGAGTTAATTTTTCAGGCAAAACAACGAGTTCAGAATTAGTAAGTTTTGCCAAGTCCATCTTTCTGTTCGTAGTTTAAAACTCATAGACACTTGGTACTAAAAAGCTGTAATTTGGCATGGTTTACATATTAATCACGCCTATAAAGTTGTGAAATAAAATTTGTGATTTTTTCATTCTTGTGTGTAGGATGTCGTTGGATAGGTCGGTCATTCACAAAGATTGGGAGTAGGTACCTGTGTGTCATCAATATTTTATTTTTATAAATTGAGTATTTTTGTAAGTCACGTGTCACTCTATCAAACTATTCTGGTGTGTTGATATACTTATTTTAGTACAGGATGTTTTTGGAGGTGGTGAAACATAAAGGATTAATTCTAGTACTCAAATATAACACATTTTCAGGATTAGTTTTCAGTTTTACACCGGTATCAATTCACAATCACGATAATCCATATCGTGAAATAAATTATGCAATTTTTGTGCCATTGTTCTATTAGGAGTCAGCTGGTTATGAGTCATCTCGGCCCATGGCGGCCTCATTACCCGGGAGTTTTGTTACATTTCGAGTACCGTTACTAAACACTTTCTTCCATCGGTCAATACGCCGTTATTTGTTCATAGAATCGCAACCAGCACAATACAACATGATTTATTGTTCACTTTGATGACACAAATTGACTCTTTTTTTTTGTAACTACATATCATTGAAATCGATTGTGCATCTTGGATTTATTCATGAAGCACTTACATCACAGCAATATGTCAAGATCGAGTTAAAGGGCAGTTGGTTGTGCAATTGGTTCGCAACCCGACCTGATATGGTTGGTTAAATAAATCTTAACCTGGTGACAAGCGGTGAAGTTAGTTCTTATCTTTCGGTTCTAAATACTAACTGGTGTACAAAAACACAGTGTCGTTTAATGAAAAATGTATGTGACATGTTTGCTCTAGTCTACTTTTATTTATGTATGTCATACTAGACTTCATGATAAAAGATATACGTTTCATGTTGTTATTGTTTTTTTAATATTGTACGCTGATGGAAGATGCCCTCCATACTGTGGTCTAGAAAGAAACTTCTTCTTGTGCCTAATAAATAATGAGCAATAATATTGATCTAGTGACAGGCCGTTCTATTTCCATTTCTGATAGCCGGAAAATCAATACGCAGTGTGGTTAACTGCACCGATGCACGGTCTCTAGGTTGGTATAATTTGTGCGATAATTCAGTACGTCTGCTGCAATATCATTGGGGCTCACGTAACTAAGAGAAATAGGAGGATGTAATGTGAATACAGTGACCGCAACTTGTTTTAAATTATGTTGGTTGCAAATTGCAATACTCCATACTGGCACTTTGTTGACACCTCTAAATTGGTTTTCGCGGAGCGCAATACCAAACTCGGTCGAAAATAAATGAAAAAAATATGTGACACGTGCATTTCTTTCATGGCTAGATATTCATTTGCGTCGTTTTATTTACACTTACTATCTAACAAATAGAGGGCAAGATAGAAATATTATGACAAAACAATGATAAAGAAATTAAACCGTCACGGAGGGTATTACAGAAGTAGGTCTCGCGAATGATAACCGCGCGGAGAAGAGGGTGGTTTCAGTTATCAGATGATGACGGCGGGCAGGCCGCGGCCGCGAGGGCTCGCAGGCGCTGCCAGTAGCAGTCCCAGCGGCGCGCGCCTCGCACGGCCAGCTCACGCGCTCGCGCACACCGCTCACAGTGAAAGTCGCGCGCGCAGGTTTCGCTACGATTTCGTGCGCCGACATCTTCGTCTAGTTATTCTGTTTGTTCGTTGCGCCAGTGCAGCAGGGAAAGGAGGTCGGTGCTTGGCCATAGCCCGTAAGAATTCGTGACTTGTGACAAATCGGTTACCAATCGATGTTAAATAAATAATAAATAAATAATAAATAAATAAATCTTTGGACAATTTCACACAGCGCCAGCTAGCCCCAAAGTAAGCAACTTAATGCTTGTGTTATGGGTGCTAGCTTAACGGATATACTACTTATATACTTTTTTTTTTTTTTTTTAAATACTGTTACTGTGATGTTATTATTTTTATGTGTGGTATTACGGCAACAATTTTATTTTTCACAAAAACGGCAATCACGATTTACGTTAATCCGTAAGCGTGTTTCTTTAACAATTATAATTGAATTAATGGAATTTGTTAAATTACAAAATCATTACATACGCCAGCTTTTGGGTCGGGAAGGCCGCGGCACATCAGTAAGCCGCGGTTTGTTTATATTACCTTTGTGTTTGTTTTTGTAAGTACCTCCACGTTTCGTTATAAATATTTTATGAGATACGATTTGGCTTAAGCTTAACCTGCGGTAATGCCGGGTAATTGAATTATAATCTGTAGCAAAAAGCGCAATTCGTGTTATGCTGCTACGAGCCGTCTACGAATTCGTAGACAATGAAGTGTCTGTTTAATATTCGCGGTTGCAAAATAAAATTGTTTTTGCAAATTCTTATTTTGATAATTTAGTTTTGAATGTAAGAAGTAGGTAAAAGGAACCATACAAATTGATGTAGTTACTGGCAGGCAACAGTTTAGCCGCTCGGCTGGCGCGCATTGACAACAGTGAAGTGAAATCGAGCGTGTGGCCGTGACCTCACATGCCATTTCTCTAACGTTGAGACAGCGCTTATTTCTGGCTTAGCCCTTTTTTATACGTTGGACATATAAACTACTTACCAGCACGAGGTCAGTACTTCCAACGAACAAACAAGTTACGTTCTAAATAAAACAGAACCTTTCAGCTTTGAATTCTTTTAGCAATGTTTTGTTGTCACTGTATGAAAATAGCACGTCTCAGCTATTTTCCGCAATAAAGTATACCTATAACAAATCAAAATCATTATTACTCCAACAGGATTTGCTTTAAAAAATGCTATCGTCAAGATAAGAAGTCGATTTCCACGTCGGTACGTGCTTTTGCAAATAGATTTCTGATCAAGATCATGCTCTAATCCCACAATAAATTATTTTAACTAAATCAGCATTTAAGATCTGTGGAAGTGATATAAGACATACCTACAAGATTTCTATTTTATTAAATAAGTTTTAAAATATATTTTTCATCTCGTAGCAGCGTAAACAGAATACATAAAACTTTGGTAGGTATCTACCTTATTACTTAATAAGGTCGGTAATTTTTTTCTTATTTTTCCTTATATCTTTTTTGATCTCATATGTAGTTACTACTCTTGGTGTTTGAATAAAAGTTCCTTATTAAATACTTAGGGTTGCCAACATTCTGTATAATATACTGATATAATCGATCTCTGACAAGTTTATAGCGTGTACAAATTTTGTAAATATCCGTGTATTATAAAAGTAATTTTAGCTGTCTACTATTTACAGCGTAAAAAAGAGGGGTCTGTAAGTATGGTAGATATTGTATCTATCCTTTTTTTATTCAAAGTTATCAGGATTTTTGGGCAACCCTACGTACTAATCCGCTTGTCATAGCTTGAGGCATTTCGGAGCCCTTTTCCTTTTGGTTCTTTTTATGGAATAATCAAGTCATTTAACAAGTTTGTGTTGTTTATGTACCTACGTATCTAATACATATCAAAGTAGGAATGTCTCAAATTGGTGTATTTCTAATCCAGTTCATTTTATTTTGGATTTTCTCAATTGTGCTGTTGTTGTAGAATCGGCCTCATTGCTATAGTTTTGATGAATGTAGTCGTAAAATGTTACATTTACTTGCATCGCACGATTAGCGGCACACTAACAGGGCTATGGAGATATGTTTATGGAATCGGAAACCGCATTCCACTTTGTTTTGCCAACGCCGGCGAGCGGGGCCCGCGTTGAGCAAGTCCCAATGCACTTTGAAATTGGACGCGCCCTACATTTTTCTAGCAATGGCTGTAACTTGAGCACGGCTAGCGTCGCAAGCGCAACGATACGCGCAGCAGGGCTGCTCACATAGCCGAGAAAAATTTCTTACATCTATATACAGTGTGAGTCACGTTAAAGTGTACATATGAAAATAGATAAAACTAAACCTATTTTTATCGACAAAAAAGAGGTCAAAAAATTTTTGAGATTTTTTTTTAATTTTTTATCGAATTTTTTTTCTTCTAATTACCTATTGTAATGAAAACGTAATAACTTTTAAACTAAGCGGTATATCCTGATAAAATAAAAACAGTAATAATGCTAAATAACAGGCGATACTAATAAAATACATACAATACACAAAAAATGCCAACAAATAATAAAAAATGATACTTTTTGAAAAAAATCTGCTTAAAAATTCGTGTTTTTTTGGTTATTTGATAAATTTCTCCAAAAAATGCCCCTATAACCGGTGGTTTTTATTACTTTGTATTATTCTCTATCGTATTACCTTCGTAAAACCAAAAATCGCATGTCCCTATCCCTATCACAACGTTTGCAATGATTGTTTGAACTAAGCCTCTCCGGGCGCGCCATTCAACGCTTCGTTAACAACGAAAATGAAAATGGCTCTAGATTTGTAATTTTGATAAAGACAAGTTAGATTTCAAATAAAAACAAAAGATTTCGAAGTAAAATAAGCATTTTAGTTAAAATTAAAATTGTCTCTACCTGTAGCGGAGAATAATGTTGTGGCAGGCCTTTGTTCAAACGATCATAGCAAATGTTGTGATAGGGATAGAGACATGCGATTTTTGGTTTTACAAAGATAATACGATAGAGAATAATACAAAGTAATAAAAACCACCTGTTATAAGGGCATTTTTTTGAGAAATTTATCAAATAACCAAAAAAGTACGAATTTTTAAGCAGATTTTTTTCAAAAAGTCTCATTTTTTATTATTTGTTAGCATTTTCTGGGTATTTTATGTATTTTTTCAGTATCGCCTGTTATTTAGCATTATGACTGTTTTTATTTTATCAGGATATACGGCTTACTTTAAAAGTTATTACGTTTTATTTACAATAAGTAATTGGAAGAAAAAAAATTCTATAAAAAAATAAAAAAAAATCTCAAAAAAAAAATTGACTTCTTTTTTGTCGATAAAAATAGGTCTAGTTTTATCTATTTTCATATGTACACTTTAACGTGACTCACACTGTATATAAAAGAAAGTCGTGTTAGTTACTTCGCTTATAACTCAAGAACGGCTGAACCGATTTAGCTGAAAATTGTCAGGGAGGTAGTTTAGAGCCAGGAGAAGGACATAGGATACTTTTTATCCCGTTCGAAATTAAAAAAACGTCTGCTTATTTATTGCCATTAAGGCGGAACAAAGTTCGCCGGGTCAGCTAGTACTCAATAAAATTGCTCTGCCACTAATGTTGTAGAAACCTCGTGAACTGCTGAAAAAGTAGCCTATGAAATTCAGCATCAATGAAGCTTTTGATCACTCAAGACAGAAGAACACTAGTAACTGTCCAATTATCTTCCCTTTATAGTTTTTTTTTTCATTTAGTTAATGACAGTCACTTATTTACGAAATTGTATCCAAGTTTTAGCGCTTTTCGACGCATTGTGTGAAAAATACTGGAAACAGGTGTAGGGCTTCTATTCGTCGGTAATTTTGGTGTATTATTTGAAACAACAAGAGGTTTAAAATCAAATACTTCTCCAAATGAAAGGCAACGGTTTAATTTTGGAACAACGTTATCTTTGTCAAATGCAACCAGAATGAAACTGGTGGCGCAAATCGCATGATATATTTCACTCATAAGTTCAGTGTAATAAGGTCGATAAAATCTCGAGCAGACGCAAAGTTATTATGACTGTCTATTTGCGTCTGGCACAGATTTGGGAATATTCCCAAATAACCACACACTACATTTCGAGAATTCGTGAATAAATGCCTTGCCGCAGTGACGTCCGAGATGACTGATATGGTTGTCTGTCTGCAGTTGGTTTGCAAAAGTAAATATTAAAACTCGCGGTTAATTTATTTCGGTCTAATCAAGCAATTAAATTCAAATAGATCAAGTGCCAAATTGGATGAGATTAAGTCGTTAACTAACACATAAATGGATGATTACCCAACAAATGCTCTACAAGCTAAATCTGCGCACGTTATGCACACATGTGATCAAATCAAATCATACATTTCTTACATAGCGGAACAGTTTCAATACTAACTCGTTAATGATGTCAACAGACCGGTCATAAACTGATCTATTTAAAATTCATAACATCTATGTGAATTGATTAGGTACCTTATGAAAATCATACTGGCGTTATTCTAATTTCATGGTTTATGAGATTCCAAATTCCAAAAGATTCTCAGGAAGTTCTCAAAGTTTTTACATTCATATACGAGTACATAAGCTAGGTACTTTTTGTCGTGAGAAAATTATGTATTTCATTATTGTAATGAAGAAAATATCTCAAGCAGAGCGGGCGGAGATGCTCTTTTTGAACAGAATCCTTCCACATCCTTAACTTGTATGATTTTTATCAATTAACAGTTGATTTATATTCGGTAGATTGCTAAATTTAGTAGGGGAGACTGGGGCTGGTCCTAACAAATTTTGATTTGAGCGTAATATTTTCTAAACTGCTTTAGCAAGAAACATGGTTTTTTGGTACGTGATTTCAAATTTAATGAACTTTACGTAAAGTACAACAAAATGTATATAATAATTACCATATCTGAGAAAAATCGAGTTTTGCCAAACAAGTCACTTGTTAGATCTTACCCCCGGTTTGGGGTTGGTTTTAACATCGCTGGGGAAAGTTTTAACAGCGGGGGTAAGAAATGATTTATAGTTGGGAATGGGATTTTGGCTAAGATAAACAACAAAATAATAATCAATGTTTATTAGAAACACTAATAAAATTAAATGCGGTTCCTTACCGTTCATAAAATAAACAGAAAACTTAAAATTTATTAGACTGACTCACTCAATCAGCATTACTCAAATCAAAGAACAAAAAATAATTTTTGATCATCAAAATTAAATGATCATTGAAATTCGGCTCCTTACCGTTTAAACATGTGTAATAAACTTAAAACTTACTAAATCTATCTTTATCAAATAAAATAACAAAAAAAATACTCCTCTAATAAATCAACATACAACTTTGGTTATAAAAGTCAGTCTTACTCAATGTTCGAGGCAAATATTAACGCGTTAGAACCTACCCCGTGCATTTTGTTAAAACCAACCCCACGACCTCATTTTGCACAAAATTATTGTTTTTCTTTTACCGGTTATATTTTCGATTAAAACTTTGAAATTAATGAAAAATACAATAAATTCTGATTTATGCAATACCAAAGCCAATTTTCTACGATACATATTTAAAGAGTAATGCAAAAAATTAAACACGTAAAAAAGTTCATTTTCCTGTGAAATTGGAGACGTCTGACGCAACCTGCTCCCGTGACGCTTGACCGGCAACTGACAGGTCGAGACACGTTCGCGCTTATTCGTAGGCACAAAGTGCGTTGGAATTAGCGTGGTAAGTCGAATAGGTTCTATGTAATTACGCTGTTAGTATTTACCCCTGTTAAAACCAGCCCCAGTCTCCCCTATTAGAATTTTCTTTTATTAGGCACCAACAAGTCGTCAGCAGTCGTGACTCGCGACATGTTGTTTTGGTGATCGTATGTGTTTGATATCACTATTCGTCTTAAGTACGTAATGTGACGTTGAAAAATAACAATTAATCTTCATTGTTTGTAATTGGTTTTGATGATTCAAGCGGATTGTTCAGTGATATAAATAGCACGTAAATTTTCTCTCGAATAGAATTGATTTCAATTCAAGAAGCTCGTTCATGACTTACATGCAAACAATCTAAATGTTGAGAGTTCGTAAAAGAAGACCATAATATTTCCTAATATGGGTTAATATTTCTAAGTTATCTTAGAACCCCTCCGTAATGCAGCGATTAGAGCTCTAATCGCTGCATTACGGATTCGCTTATAGAAATCCTAGGGGAAGGCCTTTGTCCAACAGTGGACGTCATTTGGCTGACTGAAATGAACGAACGAACTTTCTTCACTCGCAGGCACTGGGTCGATCGATACACAGGTACCGTAAATACACTCTGTATCTGTTCCCAGCTTGTCCAGGAGTTACAGGGTATTGCAGGCTTGTATCATCAGCCAAAAAGAAATTTTATTCCTTGCCACGGAGGGCACTTTATACCGTTGGTTCCGATTGAGTCTTGTCAGTCGCCTAAGGGCCAGTTGTTTTATCACTACGATAGCACAAGAATTCGTGATCATGATTGTAGAATCATATCTGGAACGTCCCCCGTTTGTATCCTTATTACTCACCTCAAATACGGTACTCCCGTTATTTTCAATAAGGTTAAGTAGGTAATTCGTCATGTTTCAGTTTTGTCATCATTTCAACGTCATGAAAACGGTTATTCGGTGACATATTTTTTATGAGAGTAATATACGTTTTTCTGCTTTTGCTCTTTCCGTTGTTGTATTGTTTATTTGTGGAGAACAATAATTATACTCATCAACATACATTTTAATAGTTCCTTGTTCTTCTTTGTTTCATGAGATTGAATTATTTATTTTATTAACGTCTTTGTGCGGCCGAGTATTGATCTTTGGCGGGTGATTAGTATTCTGTGTGCGGTGGGTAGTGCCAGTGCTACTCCTTATTAAATATGCGTTGTTTGTGATGCACAGCAACACAACATAGGAAGGCAGAGAAGACACGTGCGAGTATACTAGTTTCTACTTACGCAGTCACGTGGATTCAATTCAAGCATTGAAGTTGTCTTTTGTTTTGATGTAGTTCCATTTCTTTTTATAAGTATAAGCTGTCAAAGAATATACTAAATTGAACCAGTTTGCGTGTAGTAGAGAGCGTCTACACTTCATGGCTTTGTTGTGACAGCCTCGCCAATCCTTCCATCATTATGTCTATCTATTGTGACTCCATATTATTGTACGTATTCTCCGCTCGCTCTCGATAATGTATTCCCTCTTATAATGTAAACAAATGTGCCGAAGATCGCGTGTCGTGACACCAGAACAAGCTCATTAAAATACTAATTAATACATACTTGAATATAACAATTTATTTAAGAATTTCCCAGGAATTTCAAATGGAATATTCACAATTGCCAATTCAAGAAAAATAAAAATACAATTTGAAAATAATTTATTATGCTATGATTATTGGGTTTGTAATACATAAATCAGAATAAATTTCAAATAACATCCGTCTCAGGTATAATTTATATTTTATGTAAATAGCGAAAACGGAGTAAGACATGACATGACACATTTTCGTCCTCGTGTTAGCTAAACTATTTTCTATTTTTTTCTGCCGAAGATCACAAAGTGTTGATTGTGGAATCGTGCTCAAGAAATTCACACGGTTAGTGCCTCTGACTAAATAAACGCAATAAAAGCAATCGCGATGGAATCAAACTTGTCTTGATGTGTTTTTGATGCGCAACATTGCGACTCGGAAGTTTCTTGAAGTTGCTCTTATCAGGCTATTAAATCTCGCCTCCATGTTTTTGTACCTTAAACGATGAAATCAGACATTTATCGGGACTAAATCAGTAATAAAAGTATGATTTCGTTATAAATATTTCCGCGTTTAAATTGCTATTTGATTGATCAATCATACTGAAAGAATTGTTTAAATTGCTAAAATGTGACTTAATTTCATGCTATAGAAGTAAATTTTTATCAACCTTCATTGGCGATGACACGTTCTTAATTGTTATTTCCTCAATGTGATACGAATTTTGATGACATAGTCCTTTTAAATAGCTTGTATGTTAAAACTAATTGTTACTCATTATGCGCCAATTAAATCTTGAGTGCCGTGCAGCTGAAGGTTCCAGAATAATGTTTGAATATGATTTTGTTTTCTCTCAGAACGTGCGATAACAGCAAAGGCGCTAGCACTGTAAAGGTGCTAACACATTTACGAGCGTTAGTGCGTGCTCTATCATATTTCAGGTTATTACCATAAAACCGCGTAATGATTTAGAAGCTACATGTTTTCCATGTGTATAGCTGTGACTTTGTATCCAAGGTCTTATTAGTTCCACCCTAAAAGTTGGTGGTTATTTGTTTGCTTATATCTACGCATTGTTATCACTCTTTACTGTGATTAGGTGGCGCTTTACTTTGTGTGTTTTACTTTAATTTAAACCGGTCGAGTGACGCTGTCTCAGTATGTCGTCTCAATTTGCTATGAATTTATTCTACGAGTATGACGTTCAATTACATTATTCTAATTCTATACATACTTTTCAACGTCATAAGATAAGGAGACATGTAAAGAGCCCCTTTTTGCTGATGCTAATAGGTCATTTTGGTCAAAATTAATTTAAATTTTATAGGTATATACTTGTCTCCTCTTACGTTTTCTGGTTAGCCATTAATTTTAATTATAAAACATGTAAATCTTTTGTTTCATAAAAAGATATTTAGTTAAACTATCCTGGATGCAGTTCATGCAGCCCATTAGGTGGCCACGCTCGATTTGGCTAAAAATCAGATAAAATCATAAGAATCGTTCAATTAACTAATTTAGCTTTTATATCTTTCCACATGGCTGTAAGCAAGTTACAAAAAAGGTTTCATGTTTAACTTTGTAAATCGTTAATCAAAGAAATAACATTTTCAAGCGTGAGTTGGTACTTCAAACGGAATGTAAACGTCGTGAAACATCAAAAGGCTTTTCGAATTGCGATGTTCCGTTTGAGAAGTCGAAAAGACGTTTTGATAGTTCGATGTGCTTTTATCTTTTTGCCGGATAGGTTTTATGCGTCGGCGGGTCGCGATACGTCATGTTTATCGTTGTTTCGAGCGGGGAGGATTGATGGTTGCCGATAAATCCGAGTGTCGTATGTGGAGTGGTTCGGGGAGAGTTAGTGCGGTTGTTATCAGCACCGGGTCGCGGTGTAATTAGACACTGGCGGGGGTCGCGGTGTCAGCTCGGAGGCCAGAGGTTAATCTTCTCGGTGACATTGGGCGGACGTTTCTCGTGGCTTGATTGACATTTGTGGGTTAACTTTCTCATTAATTATACACATTTTGATACGCGAAGAGCATTTTCATTTACTTCATTAAAACTCATTTAAATGCTGCTGGAAAGGTAAATAGAACTTAATTGTTATTGTAGTTTCGATACATATCATATCTAAAGTTTAATTAAACGGATGTACACAAATCATAATAATTAAGCCCGCGTATGTTTTGCTTCCATCTAACAATCCCTGAACAAATAGTATTGTTACTAACGTTAGATAGTATCGATTGTTCATTAGTAACGGAATGTAAGAGTTGTAAGATTTGTTGTAGAGCAAGCCATAATATGGATTAATAATACAGCTCTAGATTATCTCAGTTAATTGTGGGTTGAATATAAGAAAAATTGCGTAGGCAATTTTAAATTCTCATAATTGTTATAAAATTGCTGTCTAAATTTGTAACGTTGTTCCATATGTTGCGTACAATTTACGCCGGTTAATGTAATTACGATATAATTTTAATGTTGGTAATTACAGCTAGTGTGGGTTGTTAATGATTTTGCACCGTCATTCTTCGCGCGTACCTAACGCATATTTCGTTACAGTTGCTTGACCCAGATATAAATTGCAAAATGTAGCTTTCCGCAGAGGTTGATCGGATTACACCGTATTTGTATGCATTAAGTTTTAGGTATTGTCAGTTTGTTGTGCACTAGCATTCTAACTCGAAGTTATTTGTAAAGTGAATGAGTGTCAATTAATGAACACAATTACGCGACGACCTTGATGTATTGAGTCTAACGACGCGGCTGATTATTTTGATGACCACGCCAAGCTGAAGGAAGTGCGGAATAGTGTCAACAAAGTACTCATGGCAGTAACGTTGGTGTTTTACGAGCGATATTAAAATGGAGTGGATGTGCACGCTTCCGCTGAATCCGTATCTTGGGTCAGATCCAAGTACATGAGCATTAGCCATTGAAAAGGTCGCGCCATCGTGGCGATAATGAAACCGACCGCGGTAAGAAACGGCTAGGCTATTTATGCAAGACGGTGGCAACTTTCTCCGCATTGGCGCGGTGCGCGTGAGTCGATCGCAGACTGCAGTTACGAAAGCTGCAGCAGCCACCTGCTTATATGGCATAGCGCCGGAGCCGCCACTATAAATATTCGCAGCGATCTGATGGGAAAAGTATTGTTTCCTGTGAATATTTATAGATGGCTTGTTTGTCCTTAACAAGATGATATCAATTTATTTCTACCCGGCCGACCGGATTGAAGTTAGTTATGCCAGTTTTCTTTTAATTTTATCGGCGATGCATGAAAATGATTATAATTATCTTGTCTTATTGATTTATTTGATAATGCTTTTCCTGCCAACCCGTATCTTATTAGATGTCTACATAATAATAGTTCATCCCCAATCGGCAATTTAAAGAAACTAGTTTATGTCCAATAGGTTGACATTGTAATGTGGTTCAGTGTCTACAATTCTGCATACAATGTACAATTCTCGGTCACGGAACCATGACACATAGCTGCAGTAACTGCAGTTTTTGGCAGTCAGGCCAAAGTGCTTTCAAGGTACTCGTAAATGTCATGCCATCCTAATTAATAATCTATAATATAAAAATGAATCGCAAAATGTGTTGGTAAGCGCATAACTCAACAACGCCTGGACCAATTTTACCAATTCTTTTTTTTAAATGTTTGTTGAAGTCCAAGGATGGTTTTTACAGCGAGAAAAGTTTGAATAATTTCCGGGTAAACCCTAAAAAACTCGAAACTTCACCCCTAAGGGTAAAACGGGGTCCACGCGTACGAAGTCGCGGGCGGCCGCTAGTAGGCTATAAAACTTTATGTATAATTCGAATGCTAAAGGAACTATAAAATTAAGTCTCGCAAAACATAATTAAACATCTGCGTTTTCTCATCTGTTTACTTTTATCTTTTTGATGTGCCTCGGGCTTTTTAATTCAGAGCTCGCGTCTGTATGTTCGCTCTTGGAAAAAGAACGCTGGAAAACAGAAAATATTTCTCTTTTATTTATGCAGCAGGAAAACAAACCGTATAGTTATATCGACGAACCCGTAATACCACACTAGAATTAACATCGAATTCCGTTTTGAAAGAACCATTTGTTATCCACACAGGCATTCAGCAGTGAACGAAACTTCAGAACAATATAAGTACTCGGACAGTATTTTTAGTGTTCTCGAAGCTTTCAACATGACTGTCGAAAATGTTGGAGCCGTGAAATGTGATTCAGGTTCCGCAGTGTGAAGTGTTAACTGTTAAGTGCGAGTGAAATCGAACAATGAGTGGAAGCGAGCCAACGTTGACGGAGTCGCCGGTGCCGCTGGCGCTGGCGCGGCTCCAGGGGCGCCCGGGCCGCGTGCCGCGCGGGCTGCGCATGCACCGGCCCAGCCTGCCGCTCGCCAGCCTGCAGGAGGCCGTCGACGAGACCCCGCGCCGCTACAGCGAGGAGCCCGCCTTCCCCGATACCGATGACGACGAGGCCTTCACTGACCTCGTCGAAGTCGATGAACTACCGCGATCCACTTCGAATGGCCGCAGAGCCTCTGACGCTACTTTTGCTGAACGATATAGAAAACTGACCGATTTTGATGAGCCCCCGCCGGAGATGCCCCGTCGGGCCTCCTTGGCCGTGCCAGGAGGAGCCGAGGGCTACGGGCCGAGCGACAAGGGGCGGAGGCGCTCGTGGGCAGCCCGCCTGCAACTCGAGCGCAAGAAGAGGCGAAAATCTGGAGGGAACGACACCGACGAGGAAAGCGACACACCGACGACATACGTCCGCCAAAAGCGTCCCTCCTGGTGGAACGTGTTCGTCCCTGACAATATGCTTAAAAACAGGTATAGAAAAAACAGTATTTACAATACGTGACATCATTCCTAAACGTGGATAAATGCGATAATCTGCATTCATTAATTGTTTGACTGACGTGTCAGTACCTAGTTGATAGTGAAGCTTATTAAGGCGATTAGTGTCCTCAATCCGCGCTAAATGGGCATTTTGTAAAGCCTACTCCTCTTTTACTGCTGGACAGAAATAGTTGAAAAAAATGTATGTTATACAACAGTTCAAGGACTACATTTGTGACGTTTGAATTTTCGCTACGTGTCTTTGTTTTGGATTAAAAAAATAAATACGGGACATCGATTTTTTACTTAAATTCCCTACTCCTCCAAAACGGCTATGTTAATTTAAAAGATTTTTGCACGAATAGATTGGGAATTCTTTAATCTTTAAATGACACGTTGCGTTTTTCAATCGAACATTACTTTCATTCATAAATTTTACTTTTGATAAATTCCGAACGTTTTGCNAATAAGATAAAGTGGTATTGAATTGTTCTATAGAGCTTATTAAAAATTTGGATACTCATTACAAAATTAGCCATTTTCGGAGTCGGTGTCGGTGTCCTACCTTTTGGTGATTAGAAGATGAGGCACATGACGTCAAGGCATGCTTAAAAATGTGGCGATTTGTGTCGTCACGCGGAATTTCATCGCATCATATCTTAGTAATTACTTGTTTAATTGACAAATAAAAATATCCTGTGTCCAATATTTTTTGATAATGTAAAATTGACGGACCAAAAGTCTTTTTTAAAGAAACTAGCCTATTCCTATGGCCACATTCCAGCTCCATCATCAGACCCTGCAGTTTACCTTAGAGAATTGAAGACTCAGTGAAGGTCAAAGGCCCAAGGTCATTGAGGACGCTAATCGCCAGGACACGTCGCGTAGTCGCTGGCTTTTTAGATTAAAGTAAATGAAGGTAATCAATGCAATGTGAGAATAATGCAGGTCATACGACATTCTCGAAGTATGGGATTAGAATGGAAAAGTGTTACACTGCACCATGATACCCGATTTCCTTGACCTAATGCTCTAAGTCCGATTGTTGATGTTTGTGGACTGGGTGTGCTATATTCAGGGTTATTTTGAGTAATGCTACACGTGTGCCACAATTTTTCTAATTTTTATTTTGTAATGACCTTATCAACGTTCAAATGCGCCAAATTCATGCCAAGACATCCTATTTGTATTAATTACTTACATTTCGATTGACAAGGTAATCATTAACAGCTCTAAAAATAATTATTTAATTAGTAAATGTGTAGGTGTTTAGTTTATTTGAAATAAATGCTAAGCCTAAATGTTATGTAAGTGGTGAAAAATTCCACTCCGTAGCATAACAATGTGTTTGATTAGGTTTTCGTGATTATTCATGAGACAAATTTATGATTTTTTTCATCCTTATAAATCAGCGGTAGCGTTATCTTACAGATTTACGTACTTACATGCTTAACCGTTATCTTAGCTATGGTATTGTTGTTCTCGGCGTAATTACAAACAAATATTAATATAATTTATAACGATTATTTGCAGATAATTACAATTCAAACGATGTAAAACCTTGCTTGATACGTTTAACAGTTTTTAGCAAACAAACACTTTTTGCGTCATAACTGATGTAACATGTGTATTGCTGCTGTTCGCTAAAATCTAATATTATTTACCTCAATAAATCAACAAATATTAGACAACCGATATTTATTGTATATGTACTAATAAATAAAATAAATAACCCGAATGGGATCTAGCTCCGTGCCAGCCTGTGGCCAGGTGGTCCTTATCTACAATGAAAATCTATCATCTAAGTTATGAATTAAAGTACTTTATACTTAGATATCATAGTGATTAATTATATTGGTTGACCTGACTAATATTTTAAATGACTTTTAAAGTTAGAGAGTAATTTTTACATGAATTGAAGTAATCAATGTACCTCGTTTCCAAAAATATGTCACATACATTAGATTTGTGTTGTCCAATAAATTTCACATTGTGCTTTTGTTTAGTCTAGGAAAAAACTATGCAATCATCACAACTACAACTTGGCCAGTCCAATGTAAACAATACAATTACAGCCAAATTGGCCACCCTATGATATTATTGTCTTCGTTATATCGTAGCAGTAGTATTAGTGGCGAAATTGTCTTCTGTTTTGTCCTGGGGCTTGTCGATAACATTAATTCGAAAACTTCAAAGGATTCTAGTGTCGGTATTAAACCGCAAGCGCCTCATATTCGAGCCGGGTGTACATAATACTCACGGATACACACATAATAATCTCCGCTGATCCATATTAATCTTAATTCTCGACACCGAATTTGATAACGAGGTTGCGTTTGCGTTTGTATATTACGATAGATGTGTTTACATATTTCATTTTGCGGTAAATCTCGATAGTTATCTATGCACAATGTTTATTCACGATTTCTTTGGGTCATAACAAGTAATACGTGTAAATCCTATTTGTGATGTGCGAAACTTTTCACCTTGACACATGTGTATGTGTCTACTCCGCTGCGAACACGTACGAATTTCGTACGACAGTAACGCTTGTAACACCCGCCTGGCTGATTCCCGATTCAATTTGGATAAAGGTCTCGGGAGATCCAATCCTTATAACAGTAAAATACCATTTCTGACATAAATACCCACATGTCAGTATAATATCTCATTCCTATTCTAACGTATAACGTTCGTCTTGGAAATAATATTTAAGGTTAAGCTCCAGTGTGAGCTAATATGGCAAGTTTTAATAGCGACGATTATTATAAATGGTCGTGAACAAGTTGGGTGTATATTTATTAGCCTCCAAATTCTACCCACTGATATTATTTCCGCAAACATGATTATAATGTCTACACAGGCCAATGCAGTTTTGACGATAATATGTAATAAAGTGGGCGTGACACCACGTGCTATTAATTAATTTGTTAGTCATGCGGAAAATAGTTAAGTTTGATTTGAATCGCGACGTTGTGTGGAGCCACAACAGCGCGGCGCAGTTTCGTCATCCGCCGCTTGGCCTCCACCTGCAGTTTCCGCAATCGTACATTCACCTTTTATTTTCTGTGCAATGCAATAGATCAATCTGCTCTTATGCAGTTTGTTTGCATATTATCGTCGGCATCGACGCAGAATCTCTTGCTTGATAAGATTTATTTGTTTGTTTGTTGCACAAACGTCCTGTATAGAAAATTTTAAAAACAATGTGCTTAAATGATAAATCTTTGAAAATTTTCCGTATTCAAAAGGTGATAAAGTCATCTAAGTATACATATTTAATTGATAATATCGCTACCTACTTGATCCTGAGCAGATATGAACAAAATGTTCGGTAAACAAATCCTAAGCGGTCTTGATTATAAATTCAGAATACAAAGAGCAGTTTCTTAAAAATAAATGCCTATAGGGAATTTATTAACAAAGAACCGTCTTTAAGAAATCAAGGTATTACCAACAACGTCTCCATTAGTTTGTCAGCGTTAAAAATTCTTTCAACTTCTTGAGATAATGGGTTTGACAGTAAATAAATGTACTATAAATTCGCGGTATACGACTTTTGACGGAGCAACATTTTAAAAATAAACGGATAATATTTTTGCCACATTTTATGTATGCGGAGAGCACGAAATCCACACTCAGCAGTTATAAAAAATGGTTTATAAACTTTGTTACTAAATTAAACTTTAATATTCTGTTTTTAAAACATAACTAGTTTTAAGAGTTACTAAATGAGTCGTACGTGCTTTGAGGACCATTGCAAAAATCGTAAACCAGACGTTTTGAGGCTAATGCATTTGAGATAATTCGTTTCTGTTGAAGAATTATTATTTCCAAGGATAATATTTAAACTGGGAATACTGAACTCAATTTTCGTAAAACATTTTCAATATTTTTTGAGATTTATTCGAAAAATTTTATTTGAATAGAAAAAAACATACACTAATCGATCGAATTAAATGAGCTGTAAAGTGGCAACCATATAAAATAATTTCATTAATTTCTGATTTAATTATCACGATAGCTGAAATAATTTATAACTGGAGCATAATACTCGTATTCCTCATTAATAAAGCTTTTCCTGCATCTGCATAATATGGCCGCACAATCTTATCAAGACTTACTACTATATTTTTACTGTCCGAGAAGCTTTTTCTTATTTCGCCCGACTATAACGATATCATATACACCTATAATATATCAATGTTCCGCTCGCATGTTATTAAACATGCAGTCACCATTAAACGGTCCAGAGTTAATGTCGGAGATGTGCCAAACGACCCACACTGTCTATAATTTGAGACGTTTGCATTCCGCATTAAAATCAATCGGTTTCATTATCTCATTTATATTAAAACCGCACCATAAATAAGTATGATTTATGGTAATGTCGAATGATTCCACGGAAATGTCTCAAAAGTTCAAAACTTATTGTATTTTGCTGGAGTATTTTGTGGACTAGACCTTGGTTGTGATGATTTATTTATCAAAGTTGGCTATAAGCCAGCGTATTCACGCGGACTTTTCCTAGATCACCAGCATAGTCTATAACATTAAAAATCGCGAAGTGCACGAAAAATAAATAGCTTTATTTATTTAACTTACCATTTTTAAAAGTCAAGCAAAAGATGTGATATAATTATAACCATGGTGTCATACCTTGACCGCCGTAAGGCGAGCATCCTTTATCAGGTCTGGTGACAGCCAATTCATTATCAGCCACCTGCAGCAATAGATCAATAACGCTGCCACGGCCAACAACGCTGCCTGTCAGATAAAATTGGTCTTGTTGTGAATCCTGTGCCCCTGTTTTTCCTTATTTTTTTGTTATTGTTCCTAACACATATGCGCAACTACATACATGTTAATGTAATCAAAATTCGTCGATATCTTATGATCCGCCGCAGACAAGAGCAATGTTTTTACAAAAAACACTGGAAGCAAAAAACTTTAGCGTCTCGCATACATCTGTCTGGCACACATTTGTTTTGTCTATTTCAGTATGTTCTTGCGTCGTATTTACATGTACACATCTTGCAAGTGACTGACCTTCAGTCAGGGATAACTCCTCTTTTATTGAGGACGAATGCCCAAAGCCCACGCATACCATATTCTGTCGACTCATGGAGACCCAAATGGTTCTATAGTAGGATTATACGGCCAAAGCTATCCAAGTTTGCGGAAGAAAAAACGATGAAATGTTCATGTTTAATAAAAAGCTGAGATTAAAATATTAATCTAGTTCATCTGGCTAAGTCATAAAGTAATAATAACTTATGCGAGTCAATCGAGATCATAGTTATATTGATCCTAACGTCGACCCTTATTATGTTCTTTTATTCACCCTGTCAGTATTTCACTACTAAGGTAATTGTGATTTATTTTCTACGCTAACATGCATTTATGCTAACATGTGTCCGGCCAGAGAGCCGTCAGATAGTCGAGCGACATGCCCGACTTAATGAGTAATCATGTAAGCACGTAGCACAGGACTCAGAAAACTGTTGCTACCATAAGAAAATATAATTTCATTTAAATATCACGTTTATTTCCATGTCGACACTAACTTTATAATAATCAGTTGTATGCATGACCATAAAGGTTTAATGTAATTTAATTTCCATGTTAGTTATTATTTCTGTTAAAAGGACGTCTTTTAACTAAGTAACATTATATTCGGTGTTTCAAGTTCCAACGGGAGGGTTGTACTTTATACAAATTATTAATGATAGTGTGACTGGAACAGGCGTTGGCGGGATGAGGGATCTCGATTATAAATCCGCTTTAAGTGTCATCCACGTCGATGCCTCCATTGTGTCGGATGATAGGTGGGCCTTAAACCCACACCCGTGTTACCTATTGTATGACAGGGTCGCCAGCCAAACCCGCTGACACGGACCCAAAGTCAACCTTATCAACATGAAAAATACCGCTGATATTACATCGGATCTAAATCGATCAATACCAACAGTATCCATATATGGGTGGGTCTTGAATGGTCTATACAATGCGTTATATGCGGTCAACCAAAATGGAGCTTTTAAAATGCGCAGGACAATACAACCTTTGTTGAGCCAACGAAATGGTACATAATATAATAATGTCCAAGTTAGACTTTGCCATGTGACTAAACGTTGATTTCATACAAACAATGACAAATTATGTTAAGACAATAAAGGCGCGATATGCATAGGCACAGGTTGTACAACATATCACACGTTTACGGGTATGTTCTGTTAGCGTTGTGTATTAGTAATTCTCTTTACATGATTGCGTACGATTGCAGGTCTGCTATTTGCATGCTAATAAATGTGGTATCGATTGTGCGGATGTGTCGACACGCCTAAACACCCAGTTTCCTTCCGAAGTGTCGACAAAGATCTAGTCTGCCAATGATGTAGGTGCAGCGTGATTCTGAGGCAATGTCGCTGCGCCGGCGCAAGGACGGCCGCATTTGTGCACTCGATACGAGTTACGGCCGCATGTCGCATTGGTGTTTATCTCATTGTTAATTTATTCGCGTAGATCGGTCGTCGCGTTCGCTGACTACTCTCGACAGTTTATTTATAACGTGATTGTCTCAGCCCACAACAAAAACATACTAATTAATTCCTCTTTGAAAATTCTGGCTTGTCGTACCGTAGATAATAAAATTAAATATGAGATAGTCTCGCTTTTTAAAACTAAATACGCTGCTTTAAATGCATAGAATCATATTTATGTCATATTACCATAACTAATTTAGTCTTTGTAACTAGAGGGAATGTGATTGTTTCGTAAGTCGAAGGCTGGGTCCAGTACAACTTTAAAATTTCCTTCAATGTCATATCGTGCAGTAGAATGATTGGTTAAAGTAGGGAATTTCGAAACAGCAACGCCTAAATGTTAAATTTCTAGCTGACTTGTTTGTTGATCAGAAAACCATATTATTCCATTGTTTCTTACAAACAATGACTATATTGATCTAAATCACCTAAATTACGTAGTCACGACTGTATACACTCTAATAGTTATTTACTCTTGTTACTACATCAACATCTTCACTGTTATTGGATAACACTTGGAGAGTTATTAATTGCTTTATCCTTAAACGCTTTTAAATGAAATCGTATCATCGTGTGGACAATCACGTAGTCCTTATATCTACTGTATGTGTAGGTATTTACGAAAAGAACCTATCCTTGCATGAATCATAAGTCGCGCCGCCCGATTGATAAAACTCATTTCCTTATTATCGTTTAGTTAGTCAACTTAAATGTTTTTTTTTTCTATTGGAAATTGTTATTCTATTGGAATTTTCTTTTGGCATTTACATAGGTAATTATGTAAATCGATGTGTTTGGGGTACTCTTCTATATTTGTTGGAGTTACAACATAAATGATGGGCTTTATCTTATCAGGTGCCGCTTGTGTACAAAATCGCCCAAACTATGTTTCACTTGGTAAACGTTGCAGAACAGCTTGTGACTTCGCCAAATAGCGCGCAACACGCGTGTTTTGTTTCTTCACTTTTCTTCACGACTAACTTTGACAGTCACGAGCTCAGCATAGGCGCTTGATAAATTGAGTTTTGATAATATACGTCAAATAGAGCGTCAACTGTAATCAGGTGAACGCATAGCTTTATAACGATTAGTATTTAGTTCAGCAGCTTGGCCGGCTGCGGTTGCCATGCATAGCGTGGTCGCTCGGGCTACGAGCACATACGTAGGTGTTCCAGGATGAATGCCCATTTCCTCCCCATTGCGCCAATTGCGCTCGTTTGCGGACTAATTGTAAGCTCCGCAATTAGCTTGATGGACGAATGCGCACCTCGCGCACGACACGAACATATTCGATTCAGATCCGTCTCGTGTGTATCAATCATTCTGTATTTTGAGTGCGTGTTTGCGAACACCACTCTCGTGGACTGATTCCGTTGCGCCGTAATTAAATCTGACCCCTTTATTCAGATGATATGTTATTAATTATTCCATGAAATGTTTCTCTTTCTCGGTCTGAAAATTTCAGGTACCTAAATCGCCCCAGATATTATTATGGAAGGCACGAATTTAGGGGGGTAATTTGCTTACGCTGCAAACTCTAAATACTATACGTCCGGAGAATACATAATTCGTGTTTGGATCAAGTTTATGTCTGACGTTCTGACTTTTACGATTTGGTAAATAACTTTTTTATCTGTCATTACGATTTCCTTGACTTTATCCAATAGCCGGAACCGTTCTTCACTTTCTTCCTTATATTTTTTCGCATTTGCGGTTATTCCTGTGTCTTTATTAACTCGATGACGTGGGTGTCTCGTCACGGCGGGGTCAAGGAGATCGTTTACTCATTCTGCTGGTAAAAGGAAATTCTGCAACTTAAGTGTTTTGCCCTTTTTAAAAAGTTCAACATAACAAGCGACCATTGTACCTAAGTGTAACAAACCATTGAGTAAATGTAAGCTATTTTAAAAGAGTATACTGATACTTTCAACGTTTCAACCATAAGTACGAGTCTACCTACCTGCTTTAAAAGTTTTAAGCTTTTGTCTTCATATTTAACTGAACATGAAGACGAAAGCTCCCAACTTTCCACCCACACCACATCCATTTTATTGGTACTGTGGGAAGTTACTTGAAAGACAAATGATTTATGTCATACTTTATCTTCAAATTCATAGATGCAAATATTGCGGTCGTCATTTTAGAGCAGATGTTTCCATAAATATTTTGGTAACGTCGAACGCTTGTTGATAGATCGGATGCAAAATATTGTTTATCTTGTTCGTCAGTCATTGATCATTGTTATTAGTCTGATTTCATCGTGCCCCCGCCAGCCAAGAAATAGACATAATTGATAGATATATCCGCTGGCAATGAGCTGCGGATATTTAATGTACAAAACGTCGTTTTGTGTAACGGCCTGTCAGGCCGCGGCCGGCGGCCCCGGTCAGTTAGTTCCCTTGATGACGGTTTGACGTTTCCTAGACCAAACAAATAATCTATGAACAACCTACCAGGCGAATATTTAATAGAAAACTTCATCTCACAAAAATTCCATGTGACTAATTTCACTGTGGTACTAAATGTAATTTTCAAAATTTTCCATGGAAAATAAAATTATCTATTTAAACTATACTTAATTAATTTGAATTTCAATTACATTGTACAAACCTATTTTAGGAACTACTTGTTTTACTTGATAAATGACGTGATAACTAATTAAGACATTTCTTATTGGTTTTCTCCACCGTCTATCCCAAACAATGGCTATCTCTGTAGACATTCATGTTGATTTACAACAAGTAATTAGGTGTAATCTGTATCCATAATGTTCTATCGCGGTTATAACGGAAAACTAATAATGGAAGTGTTTTTGCGATAGCGGTCTTGACTAAAAGCTGAGCTTATTAAATTCTCTTTTGATTTTGCTGATTCATACTGAATCGATAGCAAAATCTATCCGGCAATATTAAGTTTGTTCTTCGAGCTTACTTACAAATAAGGTTAAGCGGTTAAACTCTGGTGAATAATAAATACTTCCGTATCCGTGTAGAGGCTGTACTAATCAGATGCTACGTGATCTCTGACTTACGGTGCAACGACTCGTTTTGTTCCAGTCATTGCCCTGTGCTTGAACTCTTATTATAAACCCGACCTCTAAGGTACAGATAACACGAGGTCTCTGAAGTACTACTAAATGTCCCCATAGCGTAGTTTGTGCAAAGCGTCTAACATTTACGACGTCGGTGTTCCTCTTTATAAATATATTAGCTCTGTTTGTTTAGGTAAAAACGTCACGAGCTTGTCTAGCAAATAAAGTATGATGGATCTATGCCAGCCAATGATGTCACGTCAGTAGATATTTTTTACGCATTTCCAGTATATTAGATAGCTACCAAAATATACTGTCTCCTATTTCTTATTTTTTAAACGCATTAGAATGGACTTATTACGACATTTGTTATTAAAGCTCTCCTTTTGATGTAAAGAAATTATTTTATATGCTCGTAATATCAATAGTAGAAATTGTCGAATCTTATGCCACTTTGTTCGTCTTAGATTTTCAGTTCATGTTTTTGACATTATTGAGGACAACTTTTATGTTTAATTTTATTGCATCGTTTGTTGTTTCTTACGAGTGTTGCTGAAAAAAAAAAAATTTTAGCGCTCGCATCTTCTAATTCCGCCTTTTTACAGTTGTTATTTTCCGGTGGTTATTAAGTGTTAATGTTTTGTCAGTTTTATTGCTCGTTGTCTTGATATATCTACGTGTATGTATGTACATGTACGTACATAGATCCTTAGGTTGAGAAGGCCGTTGCAGTCATTAGGGTCAACTAGCACATAACACCAGCGCCGTATCACATGGCATTCCCTACGCTATGATCATTTGTATCAAGTTTTATAGTTGCCCAGCAATCCTCGTAAAACTATAAAATCTTCAATGCTACAGTTTCAGTCACAATAGCCACTATAACAATAAAACATATTGCATGTTTCATTGTTAAATCTATGAAGAAACTACCACACTTCCAACTGGGTGGTCAAATTAAAAATATTACTTTCAAAGCATTCAAAAAGGGAGATATTTTTGGTTAGTAGAAAGAGACAGGAAATGTAGAGTCATTTGTTTATCATTGCTTTTAAGGATGCATGATGTAATTTTCAAGTTGTAGGAAATATGATAATGACTGTACGGAAGGATAAATAGCAAAAAACATTTAAACAACTTAATTCAGAACGACATACGCGTTAATTCAATTCATAATTTCACAGTGGCATCAATTTTTTCGGAAAATAAACAAGCGAGAATGATGTTAATTGCTGTTGTTATTAAGCTGTGTTTAAAATAATGAGGTGAGTATCTGGTTTTCGTGAAGCGGTGTCGTAATAGGTGTAATTTTGTATTGCACCAGTAGTGCGCTAAAGTGTAACGTGCGGTGTGTTCCGTCCAAAGCCTTCTCTACAATAATGCAACACATTGAGCGGAATGATCTACTATCATGCATTTATACAAAACAGTATTACGTTACGACACACTAACTCCGTAGTATGTTATTAGTAGTTCTTTTGCTTTATAGATTGCATAAACTTAGTTGTTTGTTTTTACCTCCACGCTAGGATTAATTATGATTTAATGTTGCATCAATCTTTAATGAATTTCTACGTCTGTCGTTCATTAATCTTATGAACGGAGACAATGCAAGCTATTAGATGTTATTCCCAGAGCGGGCCGCACCATCATCCGGCGGTTCCTGTGGGCTCCAAACCTCTCTCATTCTATTATATTTTAATAACATCATGTTCCTATAGAAGTGTCCCTGATACCTATTTCATTTGGCTTATTGAATTAATCTAATCAGTGCCCGAAGACGTTGAGTACGAGTAGCTATCATAAAGTATATTTTCCATTAGCTATAACTTATTAGGTTGCTATTAATATAATTTTAATTATGGAAACTGATACTTAACATTATGGACACTTCTCAACATACGCGTTCCACTTAAAGATACTGATGTTCTATCAAGTACATAGTCCTCTTTAGCGGTGTAACATCGTGTGATTTCTCTGCACGCCACATTCTATACGCTTCCTTGTGTTGTGACATTACATCTTATATCGTTTTCCTCATTGATTTAATTGCTCCCATTGCAGATATGATAAACAATGATTGATTATTCAGTAGGTATGTACCTCCTTCTAAACAAAGCCACGTTAACGTTAAAGAATCACTTTTAATTATATCTAACATGATATCATGATTTCATGATAACACGTGGCTCTTGAACTCCAACAATCAAGAACAATAAAGATGGTCAGTGGGTTATCGAAAATGAGCACGTTGTACTATAAAGTGGTAAACAAACACCTCTGACAGCTGGATTACGATGATAAAATTCAGCTCTATCAAAACACTATGAAAGAGTAGAAATATTTAGTGTTGCAAGCCAGTAAAGTAGAACAAATGATACGATATCGATTTAACACGCTCATTCATTGCATGAAAGTTTTATTTGGTTCTGATTGTCACCATGCCACCGCGGTGAGTCGATGGAGTTGAGGATGACTGTAATGCGACAGAGGCGGTGAGCATTGAGCAACCGGCCGCGCCACGCCTCCCATTGACGGCGATCCCGCGCCGTGCTGTCTAAAAAATGTCCTCATTGCCAATTGGCAACACCTGGCTGGCTGTCGATTGGCGATTACGGTCTCGTGTCTGAGCCAAATTATGCAGCTTATCCGTATCTTAAATGTCATGACATTAACTGCTGGGCCCAATTAAACCATTATTGGTATTTTCGAAATCTAAGGAGCATTTTCTCTTTGCATTCGAAAGGTAGCGACGCTATTATAATTTATTAGTCCTACGTGCGCGTACGCGCGTAGGTTGCTTCATTATTTCACAATCACAACGAATAGTCCAACGACCTCGCTCATATGTAGTTTAGAGTTAGCGGCGTTGTTTTACATCCTCTGATCTAGAAATGTACTTATCTTTATCCATCATAGATCATTCTGGTATTGCGTCGATTGCGTTGTCAGCGATCAGGTGATATTTACGACATAAATCATAAATAAGTTGCAGTAACAACAGTTGCTGTTAGGTAACTTTTATCCTGATTCTCATGCAATATACACGCATTGTTGCGTTCCGCGCCGTTATTCAACTTAGATGTAAGAGAATGCAACACATACGTTCATAACTCTCCGTTAATTGGCAGAACACATAAAAATCTATCTTTTAACAGCTGTTTTGTTTCATGACTTAAAATATTTATAATTTCTTCGGATGTCGATTTCATCGTTGCTTAGCAATTAACTTAATTAATGTACTGTGCAACAATAAAATACGTTGTGCGGTAAGCGCAGGCGCAGCGTTATTTACAGAATCAGCACCCACGTGCTCGAGCAAGCCGAGTGTGACGCGCAAATATCTTACCGATCTTTGTTTTTGTTCGCGACGCGTTTGAGCGCTTGACCCACATATACAGTATTCTTGGACTTTCGCTTTGGTTGCTTCTTAGTATCACGCCACGGTCTTAATTGTCCCATACATATCTCAATTTGTGTATCAATGACGTTTTAAGGTTGGACAGGCGTAAACTACATTTAGGCAGAATAATAATTAGGTAGTTTGTATTTATAGTGGACGGGTTTTATCAAGGAGAATTTTCTACGGTTAAGGTCATTTAGTGGAAGTCTTAAGTTATTTTAACCAGTTAAAATTGCAGTCATATATATTACTTATCATGTAGGTAATTACTCGCATATCCTTATGCGCGAAGCACGTTAGATTCGTCCGAACTGACGGAACTTCCACGACGCGGTCGTCCTTATAAGCGCCTGCGCACCAACCAGCCACTTCCTGTATTCCGATGCGTTTAAATATTACCCGACATCACTTCCGATTATTTTTGTAATTATAGATTTGTAATAAACGTTCTCACTGAGGCAGAATTTCAAGTTCATCGAGATCTGATAAATTATGGTAATTTAAACACATTAATTACACTTTTGTGTTACTTCTACTGCCTGTGAATGACCAATTTGGATATAATTTATATCCGCAACTTTCTCTTTCATCAATCAATCGGAATTTGTGTTCGAATATTGCAGAAAAAGTTATTTTGACGATTTATTAAGAGCCATTTCACAAAAATATTCCGCGCGAATTTAGGTAAAAGCTGTCAACGCAACGTCAAAAGAGTAAAAAGAACGCTGAAATGGACAAAAAAATCTTGAGCCGTGACCGTATTAAGACTTGATTTAAGTTATTAATTTTAAGGTAGAATGAGGTATTCAAACTTGATTNTTAAGCGAAAAACCGAAAAGTGGTACCTTTAAACCCCCTTCTCCCCGCCGGCTCAAGGGCTAAGGGCGGGGACTTTTGCTATGTTCACCACCTAACTATGCTAAATAAAGTCCCGAGGTCAGAAATTGTGTTCCACGGATTTCTCTCTACACCGTCGTTAAGGCATTCATTGACTGGACTATTACTAAAATTATAAATACGAAAGTTTGTGTGGATGTCTGGATGTTTGTTACACTTTTACGAAAAAACTACTGAACAGATTTTGATGAAACTTTACAGTACAGTACAGCAGTACTAGGCAGTCTGTNTTATTTTATTGTAATCTGACCTTGATTTTTCAAACACGTGTCAAAATAAAAAAAAATTAAATCAATCATTAAAACAGCAAATAGTTCAGGCATACATGGATATGGATGAAACCTAATCATTACCATTGTATGAGTTGGATATGACATAATTATGACACAATTGAACAGATTTTTTTTTCTTTTATCCTTTTATTCTGAAATCCAAACATCACACCTTCGTCTTTGTATTTCCTGTTGTCTAGGAGCTTTCTATCCTCGCCATGCGCCAGCCAGCACATCTTTTTTTATTTTTGCTTTTTTTTATCTGCATTATTGTTTATTTTTGTAACCTAAAATAACAAATTACATTATTTATTCTGTTGTTCCTACACACTTAAATTAGCTGTGAGACTCTGTAATTGGCTAGAGTTATATAATGTACTACTCTGTAACATGTAAATTGTCGACCAAGCTGTTGAGTTTCCAAATAAATAAATAAATAAATCAAAAGTACTAAGGAATATTTCATTGATATCAACTTAGAAACAAGCACAGATCACAGAAACTAAAGGGAAATGTGACAAGGGACAAATTGGAACATATTGCTTGTGAAAGCAATGATGACAGTAGCGACGTCATTATGTAAACAGTTTATATTGCTTGCATAGTACTAAAGATTATTCGAACGTTGAATACTGATACCGCAATGGATAATGAGCACATAATTTGATTTCTTTGTGTGTGTGAATTTATAATACGACACTGAGTTTCGAACTCTGCGCATTACTTAGCATCTCTCTATATTTCTATGGAACCAAGTTATCTCCAAAATAACATTCCACACCTTTTTAACCTAGTCAGGTAATAATTTTAATAAAAAACGAAGCACGTCATCTATCAATAGGATATATGTATATTTTAGAAGTTGATAAATTATGCATAAAATATAAACACTAGAAGTTTAGTTAAATCGTAGAATTTCTGAAAAACAAGTACTAAAATCGTACTGAAAAAAAAAGTATTAACATGTTATCTAATTTATTTATTAAACGTCGAATTTTATCAAAGATTTTGGACTAAAGTTTTTGAAAATATTTTATAGGCTACATAAAAAAAAAATTAGGATTCTAAATCGTGAAAGAAATTTTTTTCTGAGCCTATTGCCTCCAAACAAACAAACAAACAATTAAATCTTTCCTCTTTTATTAGTATAGATTTAACAACAAAACAAAACGCTTCTTTTTCTTCATCACGAAACAAAACTCAAAGCGAATAAATAAATAAACAAATCTTGGGCAATTTCACAGCGCCATCTAGTCCAAAAGTAGGCAACCAATATGCTTGTGTTAAGGGTGCTATCATAATGGATATACTTTTTTATCNAACTTGCACGGAAAGTTAGGTTTGTATTCTAATTTTCCGTATTTGTTTGTGGCAAGTCGGTCAAATGGACGAAAACAGGAGCTGGACGGAAAACCGGCGCAATTACCCTACCTAATAGTCAATAGTCATACTAGTATAATATTAACTTCCGGTTAATACTTTTATGAAAAATAAATCTTTTCATTGTAAACATAATTAATGTGCAAATAAAGAGTTGCGTATGTACCCACAAAATATGAAATTTCAATTACTTTTCACTCATGAAGAATATTACTTGGATAATTTTTTTCAGGTGTATTATTTACATAATGTAATCAAAGATCACTTTTGTCTGTTTTTTCTGTTACAAATTTTTAAATTAAGTAATTACAATAATAAACATACAAAATCTGTTCAAAACAATTTATTAAACTTTTATCATTCTTCACTTCTTATGTAAAAACAAAACTTGTTTTCAGGAATTACTTTCAGGATCAGTGGGTATATCCCAGTGGATATCGTTTCCAGAGACCTTACCATTACCAGATTAGATAATGCAGCTAAAATTACGTAACACAGCTCAAAACGTGAAGTGTCATTGTAAACAATCCCACAAGCAGGTAAACACGACGCGACGCGGCGCAGGAAGCCGCGTGCGCGGGCGCAGGCTGTGAGAAACGCATTGTCCCCGCACCGAGTGTGGAACCGATCGCTTCCTCCGCTCGACTGTTGACGATATATCACCAGTTTTGATGCTCCGATTCCATAAACACTTGACACTTGTAAGTTTAAAATCGTCATCTTAAATAGAGTGGTTCAACCCTGTGGTTGACTAATGCCGGTTTTCTATAATCAATCCTTCGTCAACTCCGTCCGTCAACTGTCAAATTTCAATGTTTTTGGTCGAAATATCTACGGTTTCCGATGTATAAAAGACTTTTTAAACAATTTAAAAATATAAAGACTTTTAACTTTTCCAAAATTATGGATAATTTGATCGAAAACGGATTTGGAAAATGATTGATTTAGGAAAAGCACCAGATCCAGATCCGGTTGCAAACACATTGAGGTATCTAAAATGCATTTAATCGTAAATCGGGGTGGTTGACTACTTTTACGAGTATGAGCTGTATAAACGAAACCTTCCCATAGATTTTAGACGGTAAAATCAACCTATGATACCACTAGTTAGTGAATTCAAATTCACTTGACTAAATGCTTTTTTTTTTTACTGAAAACGCCGATGTCTGTTTTCAGGGCTAAAGTGAAATTATTTTTAAAGAAGTTGTATCTTAATTATGGGTTTTCTGGTGTCAACTAAAACTAGAGCTTGAGGGAGAGCTAGCTGAAATAGGACATTACTTTTTTCATAATGTACGAGTAACAGTTTTTAAATATACCTACTCAACTTACTAAAGAAAGAAAAAATGTTTATTCAGTATCATCGACAATACACTTGCAACTACGTTTCTTCTTGTGTTAAAATGTGTATTAATGGATGAAATGAAAGCTTACAATAGATCATAGAGACATCAGACTATANATGGTCAACAACAAGGATTGACCTATCTTTCGCAGTTATTAAATAATCTCTGGGTGTTGCTTAAGATAGTAATTCATGCTTCCAAAATCTTAGAAATTCGCACGAAAATGTAAAATGGCTCTTAACACAGTCATCTTTAAAAGCGCATTTAAATGAGGTTTAATAAACGTTGTTATAAACTTATTAAAAATTCTATTAACCTGCAAATATTATGTTATCAAAATTAAGACAAAAATAACAAGACTATAGGTAAATAAATAAATAAATAAATAATAAATAAATATCCTTGGACATTTACACTGCGCTTCTTGTCCCAAACTAAGCAAAGCTTGTACTATGGGTACTAGACAACGGATATAAACATACTTAAATACTTTTTTTTGTAAATAGGTACATACTTATTATACATAGAAAACACCCAGTCCAATACAAACAAATATGTTCATGCACACAAATGTTTGTACTGTGCGGGAATCGAACCCGCTACTTCCGGAATAGTAGTCCGTTTCGAACCACTACACCAAACGGCCGACAAAAACGGCCGGTACTTTTATGTCCGCTCTTTATTAGCAGTATTCAAAATCTATACTTTTAGATAAACACGGAGAAGCACTTATAATATTATGCGCCATGTTATGTGTATGTTCTTAGTGCTTTTCGGAGCATAATTATCTTTAGATTATGTACTATTTGATTTTATTTGATATACCCGAATGTTTTTGTTAACCGATATTTTTCTCACATGATGGGAAAAAAACATACAATGTTACATCCTAAAAATAACTTAGTTACTCGAACTTACGATGTTTATCCTGTTAAGTTCCCTCGCAAAATATCTAATTAATATGTATCATTTTAAGTGTCTGCCTGCCCACACGTTACACGTGTAGGGTTAATCCCACAAATAGGGCGCTCTTACCCTTTACGTGCTACTTTATTTGTTTATTTTGAACTTAATGCGCTTGAAACAAGGTTGAAGAATGGAGCATATTTTTCTGCGGCTAAAATGGTCCCATGTGACGACGTCTGACCCGCTCGCGACTTTATGGTGTGGTCAGAATATAGACTGAAATAAAGCAGAATTTTCAAAACATGCACTTGAAGCTGCGAAACTCGGAGTCTACTTCTCAATGGGAATTTTGATTCGTATAGCTCTATTGTGGCTCTATGTCCTTTGAATCCTTTCATTAATGAAATATGGGTACAGTAAAAATAAATGTACAATCAAGCTTGCGATCGGTCCAGATATAAAATTCACAATTCATTACAGATTTGACTGTAAGCTTGACTTTGAATCAAGTTTTGAGCTTTTTTTTTCTCCGGTATATCTGTCAACGATTATAATCTTACGTAATCTATGACTTACGTTTTTTAGTCGTGTACACATTTTGCATCATTATTTATTTAAGAACATTACGTGTAAGCTGTGAAATTGTCAAAAGAACATACGTGCCTAGATTGAAACATAATCTTAGTTACATTTGTTTAGGAATGTTTTGACTGTTAATGAGTGAAATATTTATCCTGCTCCATTATTTAGGCAAATAACCAGGTTTATACACAATACACATACTTTTACTCAAAAGTTAAGGTAATATCCAAGGAATAACGTAATTATCAAATGACGACCGGTTTTAATATAATTTTATAGCTTAGTATTGCAGTTCTTGGCTCGGAAGTATCATTTAAATAATTTCCTGCGGAAGACCTTAAAGTTTACGACTTGAACATTTATTTTCTATTGTTTTGTAAATTGTATGAACTTGACCCGTAAGATATGTTGAATGAAACCATGTGAATACGATATGCCTCGTATAAAACTATCATGTTCAAGCTCCATTCAAGTTGACAAAAACAAGAACATCAATATTATAGTAAGCCAGGTTTCCAAGTAGAGATAGATAAAAATACCTTAATTGTCACAGCCGTATCTGATGTTACGGATCTTGTTTCCGACACGTTGTGGATATTCCGTATTAGTTTACTGCTGTATCCGATAGTTGTACGTTAGCTTGGGAATGTAGCAAACAACAATACCAATTTATCGGTTATGTCATAATTTCTGAATGCATTTTAAGTAACTTTGATTAATTATTGTACTCTAAACAATACCAATTTATCGGTTATGTCATGTTTTCTGAATGCAATTAAAGATAATTTTGGTAATTTATTATTATTGTACTCTAATATAATAAATGCCTAATTGACTTGTAGCAGTCTCATTAGAACACTCAACTTATCTAAACCGCTAATCGAAATATGTAAACAAAGCGTGCTAAATGTATCTACAGCGTGTTACAATTTATGCATGTCATTAAAGTAAACACGCCAATAGAATATTAAAAGCGCTATGTCTAAACGCAATAGTCTAGACGCGATAATCTCGCGCTGCCAGATACGCTGTTAGTAAATACGCGAGCCGCCCGCCCAGTGTCAAGGGCGGCTCCCCGCGGCCGGCGCAGGCCCCCAAACATACGACAAACAGAAGTAGCGAAACATCTCTAGGGCTGCGGATTCTGTTTTTGTTATTTCTAATGAGATTGAAGATGTTGAGTAAAATATATACTACGTCTTTACTTTTAGTAAAGAAAGCGGCATAAGAGCTTTACATTTGTTTGTAATGCCCGTATCTGGAGCGATACGTCTGACTCTGTATTGTGAATCGGATGATTCTGATATTTTTTAACCCAATTTTTTAAGCATTCCGGTAATCTATTATATTAAAATATTACACTGTAAATTAAAATATTTCGAAGGGTATGACAAACGATAGATCGCCTTTATGCTCAGAAAATGCCTATTCTCTTTTAGCCTGGAGACTTTTTTAATGCTAGAAATTAGGGAACAATGACGTAAGAAATCTAGTCACCTAGATTTCGTTCCACGCACGATGTGTTAATATACCTATTTCGCTTTTCTTCAAACAGTTACCAAAAAGTAATTTTGCGAACAGTCGGAAGTATTAATCACATCTGAGCTGCCCCTCGTGTTTCGTTAGCTACAAACTACGAGATTGCAATTTCCAGGTACAATTAAATTGCAATGAAACTCCATTTCAACGTATCCTCATATTCAACGGAACAGTTTAATTTTCCCCGAATAGCATTCAAAGAGACAGTTCGGGGAAATCTGTTCGCCCGACAACCCTGATGGGAGAATGCCCACCCCCGGGGTAGAACACCCGGCCAGTTCCGGGTGGGGCTTGCACTGCCTTTATGTAACTTGAAGCGTTTCAACTTAGACGTCTTCTTTAAATTAACGCTAATAATTCACGTAATTAGGGATCTTAGACCAGGTCGCGGATTACATTAAGCCCTTTAATTAAGAGCGATCTGGTTCGCGTCCTTTACGTCCCTTCAAACGATTTCTGCGTTACATAATGGTACGCATAAATTGAACAAGCTAAGTGCCTACTCCAAGGATTTTGTTGTTTTATATTCGCTCTACAGAGCTGATATTATTATGGTGAATGTTTTCTTACTATCTTCGGTTATATTATTTTATTAGACGTAAAACAAGACATTATTTTAGGTTATAAATGATTTGATTTCTCTTTACTTCTTTGCCAAAAGGTTGTATAATATGTTTTATGAGAAGTCTTTAAGTTTTTATTATTTGGCCAAAGTTCACGGATTTACATTTAGATCTTCCCAATTAATAATAATAAATATAACGTGCTGAGTCATATAATAGCAATGCTTAGATTGCTATCAAGCGGGCAGAAGTCGTTTCGACTTGTTTGGCAATTTGTCCTTGTGTCGAATTAATACATGGCTCGGATTTTTGACAGCAAATAATGTTAGTTCTGTTAAGACAAACTAGTTTACAAGTTAAAGGATACAACTTCCGACATTGAGTGAATAGACAAGGCGAGAGTGAATAGGCACTTACAGGGCAGGTATGTACCATCCTAGACTGCATCTCACTTAACACCAGGTGCGATTGCGGTCAAATACCTGCCTTGGCTAGCATAAAAAAAAAAAAAAAAAGAGTAGGTGTTTTTTATTGGACAGAATTTGAACTAGTACAGTTTCCGGCTAAATGACGTTGCATAATCGCTAAAGGGGATTATTAGAACAACGTTAATACGCTTTTGTTCGTATAAGTGGATTAAGAGCTTTAGTGTTATGGAGTCGTGATTGACCGAGCGAGTAAACATGATGAGTTTGTTAATACCCAGCTGCTATATCGATAGGTCATGCGAAATATTCGGCAAGGACACACGTACCCAGATTTTATCTTTTCTCGAACGCTTGATCTTATCGCCGCGAAATTAAAAACTGCAATTTATTTATGTAGGCGATTAAATCATTCTTTCAATTACAAACCTTTAATTAAATATGCATTATTCTTATTGTATTCATTGAAATACAATGACCCGAAGTAAGTAACAACAAAGAAATTATAGAACCTATTGAAATATGTTTTTTTTTGTTTGCGAACATGCCTTGCAATAAAAGTTATTTAGAAAACGCACGTAAACATTACCAGCAACACCCACCAACACGTGTCTTACATTTTGTATGAGTATTTTCATTATTTACGCATTGCATGATTCCAATGTTGACCCATCGCATGAATCGATGTGGCATTTAAAATTTTTATTTGCTGTTTTACACCGTTATGATATTTTTTATTTATATTAATCATGTTGTGTTTTGGTTTGCCAGATACACTGTTTATCGAGGTTTTCACACTGATTCGTAATGTGTTTTTGTTTGTAATCAAAATATGTTGATCAGTTTCACGAAATAATATTGTTTCAAAAATATTTTCCAGTAAAAGTTTTCATTTCATATAAATACGACTTCGTCGACATAAAGTTTATAATACCAATTTACGAAACGTGTGAAAGCCAATATCATAGAACACAGACAATTTTCGTCCCTCAACCAGCCTCTAATATCATTCAACTATTAAAATTAGGGTAAGTCCAGGATAGATGCCCCACTTTTTGAAACAGCTCTGTAACTCAGTCAGTAAGTTTTTATCAACAATTTGACCTTAGTATCTGTAAACTTTGGTCTTTCGTCTATGATATTACTATAATTATTTTAGTTTAAGTTATACCGATTCTGAGTAAATACCATTTTAATTGACCTCTAAAAAGTGGGATAGACGCCTAATGTGGGGGATAGAAGACTCACTGTATGATTGCTTCAAAGGATAGATGCCTGATGCAGGGATAGATGACTCGTTAATACAGTTTTTTAATTCTAAGGATCAAATTCATTTTGAAATCAAATAAGCCAAGTATTATTATTTAAGATTGTTTGTTATTAAATGAATTAAAAATGAAATTTAATATTGTTTATTAAAAATAATACTACTCCTTCTAGCGCAGTCGGGTAAAAAGGTAATTCGATCAGAAGGGCACCCTATTTATTACTTTCCTAAGGTTAGCCGTACTACATTCTTTTTTTCTTCTTACTTGCTACCTGTGACAAAAAGAGCAGGTTAGGATAGATGCCCCTAGGTGCATGGGACATGGCCCTAAGGGCATCTATACCCAAAAAAAATTAGGCAACTATCCTTTTACCATAGGATAGGTGCCGTTTTTAATAAAAAATATAATAACAATTAAAATCGAATTAAACATATCTATCCCGTATAATTTATAAGATAGTCTATCAAATCATATAAAAATCTGCTTCATTTTACAGCTGACAAAAAAATTATCCCTTAAAAAATACTTACCAATATTATTTCGACGCTCGCAAAGGTCTGGCCGCGGAAGATTTTTGCTCTCACTGTCTAAACGAACGCACTCTTTGATGGTTTGCGAGGCGAAAAGTGGTACTGGGAGGTCCCTTTCTATTATACGTACTATAACTTTAGGCTAAGTTGCTTGTAACATAGTGTACTTAAAATCGCGGCACCTATCCCACTGGGGCATGTATCCTGGAATTACCCTACAATTCCGAAGAAAGTTGTCTGTGTTCACCTAGTTGTTTGCATGCGTTTGCGCTGTCTAGACTGTGGTTCTTGCATGCAGGTCTAGGCGCGCGTCGCAGCAGCTGTCGAGGAGCGCCGAGAGCATCGACCAGTCTTACAAGAGGTACGCTGTGTGCTTTTTACATCATTTTTTTTAAATTTATTTTGACTCCTCGAAGACTACAGACTTTTAGTCGGCTTCTTCTTTGTATGAGGAATCGGCCGATACTAAATCAATGTGCGCACTTCCATACATGTTGATACTGATTAACAGCCCCATCACTATCGGCCGACAAAAAGTCTAGTCCGCGGGGTGTGGTTCTGCTTCATCACACCTTTATTAAATTGTTCCGTTTGTAACTTTACTTGTTTTAAATCATTCTTATGTTTTGTGCACGTGAATAAAGCTGAGCTGAAGCAGATACCATTATGTTTTAGGTAAGCTTTTTGATTGCATTTCGATGTGTCACCTGCAAATTGTACACAAACTACAGAGGCATTGAATGAAATATCACAGAAGAGTATGCATCTGCATAACATTTTAATATCTGTTACATTTGTGACACGTCTACATCGCCACACGTTCTAGTTCTAAGGTAGCCGAAGCGCGTGTAGCAACGTTTGCCTTTTCAAACAACGCATATGAAAGACAATAACATCATTATATGGATGATCACGTATCACACTATTTTCCATTGCTCAGCCTTAATAAATCAATCCATTCATGTCTGGATTTGCATACCTATAAGTTCTGCAGAAGTCTGTGAAACATAATACCGTGTTGCGTCACGCTCTGTAGGTCTTCTGGTAGAATCGAATATACGCGTCAATAGAATTCATAATAAGTACTTGAACTAGATAGAGAGGTACCTACTAGTGTTTTAATCTTTCAGACGGCATCTTATCGAACACTTATTGTCATCATTTGCCAACCGCGTCGCGTGATCAAGACCTCCGCTACCATATTTCGCATTGCGTACCTATAATATTAAATCTGAATAACAATACACTCGATAACTACTCAATGTGATAGAACATAATTCGGATTTAAGAATCTTGATATTCAGATTACGTATCGTCTGTAACTTTATACCGCCGAGATAGCATATCTACAACATACATATAATACATAGTCATACTACTGTTGCTTCTGAAAAGAAAATAGCTTGGCCATGGCACGAAGAGAAAGTTCCTGTCATTTAACCGACGTAACTTTGCAAGTACGACAAAAATGTTTTAGTTCCGTCATCCATCACACGTGCATATTTTATGTTGGGCGAGTTCGGAATGTCGTTGTATGTCTTACAAGCTTCACATAACTCACGTTTCAAGGTCCACGAGAAAAGATTATGCAATTTATTCGGCCTACAAAGCAAAAGTTAAAAAGATAACTGTAACGAGGAAACCTCAAGTTCGGACAGATACTTTTTACCGATTAAAGGATAGGTACGTTTTATATCAAATTAAAAATTCGAGCTAATTTAGAAAGGATTGTTCTTTGATGGCTGATGTGATTCTTTCATATTCATTGCATTGAACAGTTCCCGGAGGCTATGAAAAAAGGGTAACTGAACCGATACGCTTGATAACCATTGACCCAATTGTGCAATCCCCTGTACTGTACCGCCTGTAACTACCCTTTGGCGATTTAACCGTCAGCCCTATAGGTGTCTCTCAAAGTCCCATTTTTAACTTTTCTTTCAGGTCAGATTTTTCAGAAAATGCTACACTATTTACATTTTGCGAGTCATTAGAAGAATCCAGTGTTATAATAATAGCAGAGAATAACAATGATCTTGCGATAAATTTCAGCATTCATTAGTAAATTTTGTGTTTCTGATGCCAAAATATTTGCAACTGCGCGTCGGGAAAAAGAGCAGTTTCGAAATACTCATTTTACCCCAGATATAAGTACACATTATTTACGTTTACGTGTATGGATCTGCACGTTTTGCTGAAAGTATGTTAATGTTTATTGGGAATTTTGCTTTTTTAATGAATATTAAACTCGTATTTATGTCGAAAATGTTCACTTGAGTAGATTAATTGCCCTGATTTAAGTCAATGTTGTTTGTTAATTGCTCTGTTGTTTTGTTTTTAGAGTTACATGTCTAGGAAATGATAATGCAAAAGAAAACAAAAAGAATAGACATATAAAAATCGGAGCAATACTAATACTGTATGTAATAAAAGTTTATCTGTTTGCAGACATATAAACTGGGGGTTAGTTAGGCCATTTTCCTGGGTAAAAAAAAAAAAAAAAAGGTAAACAATCTACGATAGGAATTTACTATAGGAACGTTTTCGTAGGATTTATTGAGATTATAAAAAGTTTTCAGAAGCTCCGTATTATCAAGATAACGTTATTAATCCATATCGTATATTTAACCTAAAATGCTCGGTTTCGGTTTGACACATTTACAGAATGTCTGTGCTTATAGCAAATCTTGCATAAAGGCCAAGTATTAGATAGACTATCCTGATATCGTATTCCCAAGCGACTTCTTCAAAGCACTCATCTACTGGAATTTCAAGCTTGACTCGTTTCGTAGCTATCCCTTGTGTAATCAATCCAGGATCAACTAGTATTAGCTTCCCGACTCTCCCATCGATCAGTTTCGCGTCGTTAGCAGTGGCTCCCGTAGTCCCAATCAATTCTGCACTGGCAGGAGTAGGAATGTCGCGGCGATCTATTTGTGTCAATCCTACAAAAGATATTCGGGACGATTCTTTTACGAATGGGCAATTATACGTACATTGACCCAGAACGTTCCGATATCTCCGCAGGTCGATACTCGATTCTGGACTGCTCTGGTGGAACGTGGAATGCTCCGGTATTATTTTCATGAGTTATCAATAATATTGATTACCTAATTTATGTAAATAATATCGCGGTGTTCTGTTGTGTAACTTTTTGCCTCTTTAGTTATAAAATACAAGATTTGATTTGACCACCAAAAATAATGTCCACAAAGAAATAATTTGGTGCCTATTGTTGTGCTCAAGTATTTTACTCGTTACCTGAAACAGTGTTACTAATGGGGTGACGAATGGGGAAAAACGTTTGCATTTTTACGAGGAAACCCCCATTTATCGTCGTCACCTCAGCTGTGATTCGATTGTCTTACATTTTAATTGTATCTGTATCTAAAATGTATGTTTTGCGTATTACAGGTCTAAAAGCCGCTCCGTGGACCATGGGTTCGCGGCGCCCTTCGACTTGGAGGCGCTGCGTTCCAAGGTCGAGGGGAGGTTCGACGCGGTACACAGAGGTGAGGACGCTTTCACAAGCACTGACTAAAGTACAGATTGTTGCAAAATAACCTGTATTGCAATGAGATAAGACGCCACTTTGTTTAGCTTGACGTGCTTTCGTCTGTACGCTACCCTTAGAAGGGTTTCTTCATGAATATTCTCAGTCTCACCTAAGTTGACGCAATGTTTATCTGCGACACATTCTTAGAATACTTTTTGAGATAATACCGAGAATACATTTACACGAGTTTTCTATTCAGTACCATGAAAAAAAAACTATTTGTAGGTCAAGTTTGACTTGCTTTGTGTTTAATAAATTCACACAGACATCCTAACTAGGGCTTCGTGTCTAGTGAAATATGATTCTGGCGAAATAAAGAAACAACCGTTTCTGCAAAAGTGGAAGTTAAAAGCTATTGAAACTACGTCCGTAGCCACGTATAAATCAAGCTTTTTGTTGGAAATGTGTAAACACAACGAGGGGCTTTCCTTAAAGCCCGCAACTCGAGTTCAAGGGGATTTTATATCCTCGACATGGGGTTTTGTTCTTTTCATAAATTCGCCAGCGAAAGTGAATCTGAAGGCCTCTTTCTTTGCTTATATCTTAAATTCTATGAAAGATTTTGATTGGGGTTTAAATACAAAATATAACCTAACCGACTCTTGTGCAAAAGTTTGCATAACAAAACAATGCATGCAAAAGGAAATGTCTCTTTACAATTCTTTCTGTAAAGAAAATATTATGCATTATCCTTGGTTGGTTGGTTACTTCCGGTCAGGGACATTTGCTTTGTTAATTTATAATATTTTAGTTTCAAATAATTCCATTATTTAGCTCTCCCATTTTCGCATTCAGTCTACAGCATAACTGGGAGTGGTTAAAATAAATTTGTTTTACGTTACTCTTACTAGATTATTTATGGAACAAGATAAACTAATATTGTTATACAACAATGAGTTTTTTGAGGACCCAATTCCAGTTTTTACGTAATCTCCAACTCAAACATCCAGATTTTGCGCGTCGAAGGGATTTATAGGAGTAGGATTTAATTCCAGATAAGTCTTAAGCAAACACTTCGATGGATTAAGACGCTGCTCGCCGTTATGGCTGGTTCCCTGGAACCCTCGGGATCTGTTGCTGGATAAACACCGAGTTATAAAACGCCATCCAACTGATGCTCAAAGTAATTAATGCCAGAATTCAGTTAAAACTCCCGTGTTTATTTACCGGCTGCGCAGCTTACGGGATCTACTTGTGATTGCGGTTTAATGCGACCAAGATTTATTGCCGCGCTTCAGATATTAAATTATACATAGACCTGCCGCGGGATGATTTCATTTGAACGTTTAAATCTGTGTACCGGATATTTTAAGTGTCATTTAAAATTTAACTATCACATCTAACCTTAATTTAGTGGCTAAATATTTTTTCTACTAATATTTATTTTCTTAACGTGGGATAGGTACCTACCAAAACACGTGTCGTAAAACCTTGAATGTGTTTTTAGAAAAATGTGATGTGATGACGTTCATATAGGCAAGTGTAATAGATTTATGACCTCGCTGACTTAAACACGTTGTTATGGTTCTGTAAAGATAAAAAAATGGAACCCATTACTATAAGATCACATTACATGTCTGGCTGAACGTGGGTCACAGACAATTTTCTCAGAAACAAGTTGAATAGACTTGAAGTTCAAAGTCTTGAAACATACGAGTACATAGATGTAGTTTGGTGACCCAAAGGAGGAAAATGTAAATGGTTTTGTAAATAAAAAAAAACCTTGAAATTGAACTCTAACCCATCTATTACTTGCAATCGGCATGTTTTTTTTCTATAAAGACAAGTTTTCTGTTTTCCTAGTGATCAATAACTACATTGAACCTGATAAATAGAAAGATAAATGGACTCCTGCAATCTTAAAGCAGTCAATCAATTTTCACATTATAGCTTTCAAAGAAATTACCGATCTATAAATAAAGTTACAGCACATTTAGAGATAAGGTGTGGGCATATGCGCAGAAGTTTTATGATATTGTCGGTTGGACGTAAACTTGACCCGCGCGTAGATGGAGAAATGACCTGGATACCCTTATATGGATAGACGCAGGTGCCAGAAAGGAATGCACGAGCGCATTCCATGCCAGATTTGATTGGCATGTGATTAGCTGTCATTTATTAAAATGTTTTAATGATCATTTATTAAAATGTTTTAATGATATTATTATTGTAATTTGATTCTTAAAAAGGTTTAATTAATTAACCTTTGTTTCTTTTTTGACAAAGATTTTGGACTTCTTGATTTGTGTTACTTATTTATAACGTACTATGATTATTATGATGTCCGTATTAAAAGAAAGGGTTGTTTTTATAACTCGTGATATGGATAAAATAATTATGATCTGATCGATTTATTAATATTCGCGAGAATAATTCATAACAGAAGCAATCATATCTTCCTGAAAAAATATTACGAGCAAATTCACAGTACAGCAAATAAACAGAAACTCGAACATGTAGGCATTCCACGTATAACGATAATATTATTATTGCTTTAAATTTAAATATTTACTGATAATATTTATTTTGTTCACAGATGAGGACGAACAAATTAAAAGACTACCCCCTCCACCCCCTATCAAGACTATGACTTATACGGTAAGTAAAGAAAAGACGCAAAACAAAAACTATTTACTATTAATTATTCAAAAGTAAAAAACTTCCACTGCATACCGTTGTTATCGAAAGTATGTTAATTACGGGCAGCTGTTTGGAATAGGATACATATTTTATGTTAAGTACCTGCTGCGTTTATGTATTATTCGTACTGACGTTGTTTTGTTTTCGCCTAGGTCCGTGACCGTGACACGCTGACCTCGCTGGCTGCGCGCTTTGACACCACCCCCTCTGAGCTAACCAAGCTGAACAGGCTGGCTACGCAGTTCATCTTCCCGGGGCAGACGCTGCTGGTGCCTGACAAGAGGAAAGGTAGGCGTTTAGTATAATGTGCTAAGTATAGGACATAGGGGTGGTGTCAAACCACCCCCTCTGAGCTAACCAAGCTGAACAGGCTGGATACGCAGTTCATCTTCCCGGGGCAGACGGTCGGCGGATGACATTTCGCGCTTTGACTATTTACGTGATTTGACGGAAGAGCTGTGTTACGAACAAGCAAAGCCCGCATTGATCATCGGAGTTGACAACTGGCACTTGAGTGTTCCGCTCGCAGTACGTCACGGTTCTAGGTGTCAGCCGGTTGCCACTCGTACGCCTTTGGGTTGGGTTCTGTATGGATTCTCTTCCAGTAAAACAAAACCGGTTGAATTTGTTAACCATTGCAATTTTGACGAAAGCGAATCCGTGGAGACACTGATAAAAGAAAATTACAAGCTAGACTCAATTGGAATTGAGAAAAAAGATTATCGTACTAAAAGTCAGGCTCGCGCTTTGGACATTTTGGAAAATACAACTCGGCGTCTTCCCGGAGGTCGCTTTGAAACTGGTCTTTTGTGGCGAGATGACTTAAAAGATGTACCAAATAATTTTGAGATAGCCTTGTCGCGTTTTAAGAGCCTGGAACGGAAATTTCAAAAAGAACCCGAGTTCGCAGAAGCTTACCGTCTGAATATGCAGGCTACTATAGATAAAGGTTACGCGGAAATTTGTACTAAGCCGCCAAGCGGCATCACTTGGTATTTGCCTCATTTCGGAGTCTTTCACCCCCAGAAGCGTAAGTTAAGGATTGTTCACGATGCTGCAGCTAAGTTTCTGGGAATAAGCTTTAACTCTATGCTTCTGTCAGGTCCTGACTTGCTTCAAAATTTAGTCGCGATTCTAATGCGTTTTAGAGAAGGCTGCGTAGCGTTAAACGCGGATATCCGGGAAATGTTCCCTCAGATAAAAATTCGAGAAAACGATCGCGACGCGCAGCGCTTCTTGTGGCGCAGCGACCCTTCTTCACCAATCGAAGTATATAGAATGTCCTCAATGATTTTTGGGGCCACTTCCAGTCCGTGCACTGCACTGTATTTAAAAAATAAAAATGCACTTGATCATCAGCACCTGTATCCTGATGCTGCACAAGCCATTGTAAATAATCATTATATGGATGACTATTTGGGAAGCCTGGACGACGTCGACGGCGCCGCTCGTCTGGCAGCCGATATAGTGAAGGTACATAGCTTAGCTGGCTTTNTCATCTTCCCGGGGCAGACGCTGCTGGTGCCTGACAAGAGGAAAGGTAGGCGTTTAGTATAATGTGCTAAGTATAGGACATAGCTTTGACACCACCCCCTCTGAGCTAACCAAGCTGAACAGGCTGGCTACGCAGTTCATCTTCCCGGGGCAGACGTTGCTGGTGCCTGACAAGAGGAAAGGTAGGCGTTTACTAGGTAATGATTTTTGTTTTCGTCGGGAAATGCTTCGCACATACTCATTGTCGATGGTGGCGGTCAGTGAGCCAGAAGAAGAAGGGTAGGGGCCGGTAGGGCCTACCCACTAAAACTCAACGGCTAATGACACGGAGCCGTGAGTTATTGTCCTAAAATTGGTCGTCCGCTAAACGGCGCACTAAACACTGAGGCTGGTTTTGGTGTCACGCGGACCGTCAGTGCGGATCGCTCCGCACAGACGATCTGTGTGAACTGCTAGGGAGCGAGCGGTTCCTGCGGACCGCATTACTCTAAAACGCTAATACGCTGGTGCGCCCTGGACGATGGTGAATTGGTGACGGATCACAGAGGCGTCAGCCGAGACTAACATAGAGGCCAGGCTAGAGCCAATCCGAGCAGGTTGAATACAATCCTCTCTGAATTAACCAAGCTGAACAGAGCAATACATATATCAGTTAGCCTGTAGTCAGCTGGCTGATGCCCGATAAGAAGCAAGTATAAGACGTTTATGACCAGTGTCACATTTGTCTTGTGCTGGCTTGCTGACTAGTTTCTCCCATGCGCATTGTCGATACCTCAGTGGTGCCGCCGAATTCACACCATAATCTGTGGTAGCTGCTGCTCTTTATAATACACGTTCGGGACTGTTGGGGTTCAAATCCCACCGGACTTCGGATATTGTATGCTCGTGTATTAACTGGCGTTCTACATAGTCCAGTTTAATTTTTTCAATACAAGTACGAATATAATTTAAATAGCGTTTCCTTTATTGACTAATTCCGCAAATCACGTGAGTGCTTTGTTAAGCTGTTTCACATTTCACGCAAAGATTTGTACAATAATGTCCAACAAAAACAAAGTTAATTTTTAACCGTGGAAATCGTTTATTTATGTTATTGAATAACGTTGTTTGTTCGTAATATTATACACTCGTGTTCAGTTTGATATCGAGATTGGATTTCAGTTTTGTTGTGAGATTAAACTCCTGAAAGTAGAGTAACGTGCGGTGGGCAGTACATCAGATTACATTTTTATTGTAAAATAGCATCTATTATAATAGCACAAGATGCTCTTGATGTGCCGTCGTCTGTACAATATTTTAGATTTTCAATCGTTGCACTCCGTGAGATAAGTTTGTACACCGTACTTCAAGTTGTGGTGAATGACCGACTTGCGTGCCACTTCATAACAGCATTTACGGCGTTTCTTTTTAAAAGCTCCAGTTTTCATTTCAGGCATCCATTAAAAGTACGATGGCATTAACCATCGACTTCAATTTTAAACCATAACCAGTTTTGTAAAACTGTATTATCTAGACGCTGTAAAATGTCTGTGTTACGACTGTATGGTGCCGCGGTTTAATAAAGTTACTAAGAATATTTGCTCTCTTTGAATTTCATGTAACCTTATATTGTAGACAACTTCTTAACTTAATCCATTTCAGCTGCATGCATATTACATGCTTACCTATATTGCGAATAAGAATGTTGATGCGTTTTCATATTATCTGATTTTATGTTTTCTTTAAGACATTATTATTGGATCTAAAATTGAGATGTCACGTTTATGACCAAAAAGAACTACAACAAAACTGTCAGTAAATCAAATATGAATGAACCGTGACGGATTGTTCGACGAGAAAACCAGTTTTACGAAACCTGGCCTTCGCGGCAGACAGCTGTTTACCAACTAGGGACAAATTAATAGTTCCTGCTTTCTTAGTTGCCCCATGCTGTTGTTAATTACAATAAATAAGCAATACGTATTGTATTTTTAATGATCAGGCCTTTCAATATGACTGAAATAGAAGGTAGAACCGCAGTAGGTTGCTGTTTGCAATGGACATAAGTAATTCATGATGATTTCTTAAAAAAAAACTTACATATAAATTAAAAAAGTAATAAATATACATCACTCAGATGAATGTGTGAGCTGCTACTTAATCGCGCATAAAGTTTTTAAAGACAGGAAAAAATAATTAACATTCATTTAATTGATTAGTAGGTTAAATATTAATAATCATCAACAAATTCGTGGAATGGCAGCGTGGTGCATGCTCGATGCACTCGGCGCGCGATGCAGCATTGTCCGGGCTTAAAACAAAACAATAACACTCAACCTTGGTGTTATTCGTTCGCGCGTGACGTAGATGGAACAAATTTTTCTCGTATTTGCACCGCAAACAGCGGTTACACCACTCGTGGCGCGATAGGCAGACGTAGCCGCGCCAGCGCCACGGCACCACGCGTTCAAATTTATTCTATTTTAAACCGCTACCAAACTGCATTCCCGTACGACAACGCCGACCCGATTGTTTTAATTGCACGAATCAATCCAGACTCGGTGAGCCCAGAGGCGCCAGACTAGCCGAGATATGGATTCGCTTTATCGTACGCGATAAGTGCCGATAGAATGGACCTTGTATCACTTCACTTCAAGAATGTTCAGTTTTGAATTCCTGAAGCGCTGGTATCACGGTGCGTTTTCGCTGTTTTCCACTAATTTTAATTCGCGGATCGCGTGACTTGTGGCGTGTTGTAAATAGCAACAGATTGTTCATGGTGTTATTATGGTTTCGCAGATGGAGATAAAGACTCGGATGGGCCGTCTGAGAGCGGCGACAACACATCTGAATCAACACAGGCTACGAGCGAGCCGGCACAGGAAAAAGGTATCGTAATATTATGTATCTAAAATAGTTTCCTACTAAATCATTGCTCTGACGCAAAGATTTCGTTCTTGGGATATTTATATACAGCAAAAAATAATAGATTTGCATAAAACAAAACTTTCAACCTCAAAGTCAGACAGCCAAACTCGTATGTACCTACATTGTAACAAATCATTATTTTTTATTACGTCGATAAAAGGCACAGCTTCGTGTTGGCTTTTACTGTTTCCGATGTCATTATACCACCTCTACGTACATTATTAAAATAATAGGATAACGATATAAACTCGACATTGTTTGCAGTATTTTTTAACAATAAAACAGCACTAGGTAAACGTATGATTAGGATCAACGTCAATGAAAGGCTAACCTTTTGAAATTGCACAATAACTCGTTATCAGATTAAGGCTAGGAACATTTTACTGGCGTAAGTGCGCCGTAAGTGAGTTTACGTCAGTCTTTTTGGAAACCCCACTGTGCATGTGCAGGATAATGTAAATTCTACAGCACATCAGACTACATTTTTGTTGAAAAGTCGCTCTTATCACAACCACACAAGACCCCAGAGTGTTAAGCTTGTACAGCTAAACAATTTTTGATCATGCAACCGTAAATACCCTGCAGTAATGTAAGAAAAACTGTTAGCGGCATGCGAATTGCAAATTATGGCTTTATAAACCCAAAGATTATAATCAATACGAACTTCGAGTGGTAATTGCGCTCATTACGACGTCTGCGTTCGAACACGGCTAATGGTTATCGTCTACATCTCATGACTCAAGTTTATTTATTTTGATACGAGCAAACATGTAAACAAACAGTCGCCAATCGTTTGAGATACACTCTATTTGTAGAAAGTGATTCAATTGCTATGAACACAATCAATTTATAATGTTAGTAAATGAATGTGTCGCCATTAGAGAAACATACTCTATAGGTAAAATATTTTTGACGTTATTGTTTTTTCCTGTTTTCTTTTGTCATGTATTAATTCAGATTAAATATTCCGTGCGTTTACATTGTGAGAGTCACTGACTCTACAACTAGCTCGGATAAATTACTTTACTAATGATACATATTTTTTATATAAAATCTTTGAAAATATCGCGTTAAGACGATCTTTTTCGCGTTTAGAAATTGGCAGCATTATTAATAAATAAATAAATAAATATCCTTGGACATTTTACACTGCGCCGCTAGCCCCAAACTAAGCAAAGCTTGTACTATGGGTACTAGACAACGGATATAAACATACTTAAATACTTTTTTTTTTTTTGTAAATACATATTATACATAGAAAACACCCAGTCTAATACAAACAAATATGTTCATGCACACAAATGTTTGTACTGTGCGGGAATCGAACCCGCAACCTCCGGAATAGTAGTCCGATTCGAACCACTACACCAAACGGCCGATTATTGTAATCTATCTGTCAATTTGATATTTTATCAACGCTAATTAACACTTTAACTGGATTTAAATGGAAATACATAATTATGTCAATCATCCACATGTATTTTATTTTATTTTATTTTATTTTTTTAACAATGTTTCAACAGCATTTAATGGTACATAAATGTGCAGGAAGATACAACTTGAACATAACGCAGTAAACGCATAGTTTAAATACTTTATAATCTATTGTAAGATTGGATGTAAACATTGCAATGGTGAAGACACTTGAATTTATTAGCTCAAATGCTCCAAATGACGTCAGCCGTACGGATATTGAGTTGAAGAGAAAATTACGCTCTACAAAGCCACTTCGAAGCATCCAGTTGGTTATGCAATACAATGGGAATGATGCATTCGTCGTGTTCACTTGTCAACACTGATATAGATATGATACGTGTTATTTATTACATATTTCTTGGATTTCTATTAGCCACAGTATAGTAGCAATCTAAGAAAAAGGCTTTTATAATTCATTCAATAGACCAAAATCGCAAAAGTGCCGAAGACAAAAAAAATCATTAGATTTCGAAAATTGCAAAAAGGATTTTTCATTTCTATCTTCACAGTATAAAACAAAGTCGCTCTCGATGTCTGCGCGCTTAGATCTTTTAAACTACACAACAGATTTTAATGCGGTTTTCAGCAATAAATAAAGTGTTTCAAGAGGAAAGTTTAGTGTATAATACATGCCCTACCATACATTATAATACCCTGCGAAGACGGGGCGGGACGCTAGTTGTGTTACTATAAAAACGATTTCTTTCTAGACCCTATCTAAAACTTTATTGTGCCCATGAAGAAATATTGTAAGTATGCGATTTATATTAAAGTATGTGTGAACATTTACAGAGATCCTGGACAGCCTTCGGCCGGTGTCACCCGAAGCCCCGACTAGTAGCAGCGCCCCCCAGCGGTTCCTTAAGATCAACGTGCGACACATCACTGATGGACAGGTGGGCTCACTTGTTTGTTTATTTCAAAACTTATTAACCAAAAAGTAAGGTTCAGCAGAAATTAGTGTAAGCGGTACATAAAGTTATACCTTTTGTGTTTTTCAAATGCTGAATGAACTGGCTCTTGAGGGTGCAATGTATATTAGAAAGAGGTTTTCTAGAGGTTGCTCATTTACTTGTGGTTTGTTGAAAGTCTTGTATGAAATTGGAAGTAATGGCATAATGACATACTAGAAACGATAGGTATCTTAACTTTTAATTACAGTTTCTTTACATGCCTGTACAACATCGATTACGTCAATGAATACCTACTAAAAGTATCTAATGATTTCGTATTCATTACCTGTATAGTAGCTGCATACTTAAATACATTTTTATCGTCTTTGTTCTACTTTCCAACTTAGTACTCTTAATTAAAGTTACAGTTTGTAATTTTGTCTACATTGGTAGGTTTTGTTTTTTATCTTCGGGTGTTATTATCACCAAAGTCATCCTTAAGACTTTAATCCAGCTTTATATTGTGTATCTACTGGTTTTTGTACAGAAATTAAACGTATACGATTGCGCTGACTTATAAGACCAGTATACACAGCTGTTTGTAAGCCATTCATGCATGACCGCAAAATTGTGTTTTTCATAGGAAGTTGTGAGCAAAGACAAAGCCTTGTTAACCTTGCGAACAAAGTGTGTAAATGACAATATTGTGAAATATAATTTATCGTTTCTTTGCATATTACATTCAAAACAATCGGTTTATTCAATAGACTATTAAATAAAGAGAATTTACTTAGCTTATAAGAATAAAAAAATTGTTTGAGACTGGTCGGTATAATAGAAATGCGCACGTTATGTAGCTGTCCTACATTACGTATCAATATGACTTCATATCTCCGTTCATGGCCTCGTTTCGGCAAATGTTACCTAGGCTGCAACTAGTGACTGCAATAGGTTTGATGGATACCTAAGTAAACTCCGACAAACGTTACCTACCTCGACATTACGACAAAGGCGAATATCCTTTGTCTGAGTAGTATAGTGACGAAGTAAAGTCATGTCGATATTCAGAAGTGTCGAAGTAACGTTTGTCGGAGTTTACTTAGGTAGCCATGTTAGATCAATTGCCATTGGTCATCATTATCATAAACCTATATATAGCCTGACCAGGAACATAAAAACCCTGGCATAGAGGCGCGTCAATCGCATTTGATAGTGCAACACTGAGTACAGTCGTACCTGTGTTAAATTAATAGGCTAACTTTATGTATCAGGATTCAGGATTACGGGCTAATTTGATATTTTCATAAATTAACCAAAAAATATTATTATAGGTAACCTGGTTTAAATAAATTAAATGAAACCATCAATCGAGCTAGTAGGATTTATTTTATTATTCATCAATAATCAAATTCAGAACTTGAATATTCAACTGCAATGTTTGGTCATGAACGCTTCAAACTCGACTCGGTATCTTTCCCAATTTCATAAAATTCAACACTTAGAAAGTGACAGAAAATTTTAAAATAGGTAGTTGAAACAAACCACAGCTAATTTTCATAGTGGACTGTACTATACGATAAACATGTCAGTCAATTTGACAACCTTTGTCGGAAACATTATTCAATGAAAATATTATCCGAACCCTTAGTATTTCTCTTCGACAAATACTTTAACACATTGTGAACCACTTTTCTTTCACGACTATAAAAAGATTTTAGCAATTTAATTCACAAAATCAATTGCGCACATTTAAAATAAAGTTTGTTTACACTTTGACAGCAATAGACTGACATGCAAGGTGACATGTCAATGAAGTTTTCAGTTACTGTTGCCATTAAAAGAAATTAGTACCATTAGTTTTCCGCAACATGGCGAGGGTTTTTATGTTCCTGGTCAGGCTATAATAGCGGTCTACTGTTTGAGGCTTCTTCCCACAATATACATCATTTAACCCTGTCTTGTCTTCGGGCTACAAACTACCCTTTCACAAAGTCCTATTATTATTCATTGATCATAATTTACAGTATTTTGGATGTTTCTTTCAAAATAAATATTTATATAACAAAACGTATCATTTACAGGGCGTGGTATCCGGAGTGCTGCTCGTAACACCTAACGCAGTCATGTTCGATCCCAACGTATCTGATACGCTGGTGATGGAACATGGACCGGAGTCGTATGGCGTCATCGCGCCCATGGAGTACGTCGTCAACGCCGCCATCTTCTACGACATCGCGCATATGCGCACGCATGGGCCCGACCACCACAACGCGCACAAGTGAGTGTCGACTCTATGTCATATGTGATAGAGGCTGTATTCCTATGACCTGCACGTGTCGGGCACGTTCGTGATGGAGCACGGGCCGGACCACCACAGCGCGCACAAGTGAGTTTCACCTCTATGTCTTGTGTGGTAGAGGCTATATCCGTATACACCCAAACGTACTGCCGCACAATTTATAAACGCAGTAAGTACCACTTACTGCATTTATGATTGTTTTGAATATTCTGAATCCTGACATCGCGATCTATAAGAATCAAAGACCCGTTTTTTTCTATCTATCTTAGAACGGAAGATACATATTATCATAAATGCAGTAAAGAGCATATTTTAGGCTTCTTCACATACTATGTTAGCAGTAAGAGCACATAATAACTTAATATTACGTGAATACTCGCGCTTACTTAATTTGCTACACAGTAATAGTGCAGTATGTGCCAATTACATCATTCTTATTATGTTTCTACAATTGTTAAGTTCACCTTGCACATAGTATATGTGCAGTAATTCCACTTAAACACACACTGATATTATGTTTCCATAGGAAAAACAGATGACTCNAAGTGGTACTTACTGCGTTTATAAATTGTGCGGCAGAAATGTGTCATAGTATGACCTAAATATTACAATACATAAGATCCCGCAGTGTTTTTTAACCTGCTAACGTGCTGGTTAGAAGCGGAATTCCGAAGTAATAGTAAAGGACCAATTTATATTTAAATTGTAGTGTTCATTTGCATTTAATTTCCCTTAAATGCGATTTGAATACTTGTAAAGTATCCTTATTGCACGTGGCGATTGACGTAGATAGGCATAAATTTGCGTTATGCCATTAAAACTCGTAATAAAATATACAATAGCATATTCTACAACAAACTACCCGTGTAAATATGTTTATGCAGTTAGTTCTGCTAAGTTATAACGGATTTTGATACGGTATTCACTGTCATGTAATTTCTTCCGGATGATTTAACATACATGCATATTTAGAGACATCTGATAAACCGAGCGAAGCGGGATACTGAACGTAGTTTACCTATAAAACCTGTAACTTCATGAGTACTTTAATCAAATGACAAACAGATGCTGCTGTCTTAATTCCCGAACTCTATAATCCGGCCCAGATTCAAGGCGAGAGGGAATAAGCACTTAGGGTATGTAATATGTATGTATTGTACAATTCTGACTTAGTGTACATCACACTTAACATCAGTGCGATTATGGTCAAATAACTGTCATAAAAAAACAATGCTATGCAATGCTATAATGATGTCATGTAACTGGTCTGATGATAGAGCTGGAAGGTGGCCATAGGAACTTTGGCGAAACCACGAAACCCTCCCTGTCGAGTTGGGCTCGTTTGATTTGTCTTCATAAGTACCTACTCGTCTTGGAGGAGTATTCAGGGTTTATTTATTTATTTAGGAAAACCAGGGTTTTACATTTTATGAAGCTAAGCTTGAAAAGGGTTTTTAAATATTTATTTACTTATTATTATGTTTTAGCCTGTGGTCTCTTATAAACTCTATAGTAGAGGTGGGCGCCACGCCGCCGCCGCCGACGACCAGCTGTCGGCGCGCCGATACTGATACTGTACCAACTATTTGCAATTTATTCCTCTCCTATACTGTACTCATTTGTGTTTCGAATGCAGGAGAACTATTTTTTTATTGAGTTGAGCGGCTATTCTAGTTTTATAAAGTCCTAGTATCACTGCGACCGGTACCGATTTAATGTGATCGCCGCTATTTTCCTTACAGTTCGTCTCCGAGTCCTGCATCCATTAGGAATTGCAGTATCTTTTGGGGGGCGATATGTATTACATCCTGTGGGCTTAGGATGTGTTTGCCCAGGTGTAAGCTCCGCTTGCGCATCAAAGGTCCGCAGCCGTGAGAATGTGTAGTGGCGTTTCATCTGCCTCTTGATACATCCTACGCGTTCTTGATTCGGACAGTCCCATAGTGGACAAGTGCTTGTTTAAGCTGCAGTGTCCAGTGAGGGCTCGAACTAAGATGCGCATTTTGGTCCTACTCAGTCCTATGATCTGCTTAGAACATTTTCGGTCATAGGCTTTTATGAGAGCTTCGGAATGAATGCGTGTCTGACCATGCCTTAACCCTTACACGCTTATAACTAATCCAAACTATAAAATTATTTTTTCTTTAGTCATATCTATTTATTTTAGTCTAATTTAACATAAAAGTAGTACAGAAAATATATGTGCTATGTATTTCAGTGTTTTTCAGTAGGGGACACATATGTCCCTATATGCGTTAAGGTATACATTGCCTCATATATTGGAAATAAAATACTTCGACGCTTTTGTTGCAAAATAAATACAAACCACACTATAAATACAAATGAAATTTAATCAATAAGCATAATATTAATATTTATAATAAGAAATTTAAAATAGATAGCGTCTTATCTTACGTATTTTTATGTTTGATCCTCATCTCATCATAGACCTTTTTCTTGAAGTTAGACCTACCTAACTTGACTGTTGTTGTCCAAAAACAACTTTGAGTGTAGAGTCCAAACCTTCAAAGGAGTGCTGTAACACGATATTTGACATGTTTTTTTCGTCTTGTCCATATTTATTTTGAATCCCATTTATTGGGAGCCTCTACTGAGGCCATAAAGCATTGATTCTAGGTCTTCCAAGGTCTCAGCCGTGACTATAATCGTTGAATCTTACTTGGGGGGATAACATCCGAGAAGCTTCGCGACATCTTCTTATCAAAAATACCACGATGTCTCACGACCTTTGATAGAAAGACTTTGACCAATGTGTGTTGGCTGTGATGGCGCACGGAACGGAGACGTGTTCCTTCACTATGGGCCTCATGAGAAGGCTCAAAGTCACCCAAAGTCTGATGAGGAGATCCGCAGGAGAGCCAAAGTAACAGACATAGCCCGCAGAATTGTCAAACTTTCGCGGCAGTGGGTAGGGCACATAGCTCGCAGAAGTGAGCGTAGAAAATTTCTCAAGTGGCGCCCACATAAAGGAAGACGCAGTGTGGCAGGCCTCATGTTCCTGTGCTTCTCGTATACATTTATGTATACGCGCAGCACAGAAACAATCGTTGTGGAAGTCCTCAGGGGAGGCCTCTGTCCAGCACTAGACGCCCTTTTATTCAGGAGGAAATCATCCTCATTGTCACTATCATCAGTCATCATGACTTCCAAAATTTCGTCTTTCCTGAGCGAATTTTTTTATGTCGATTTGAAGACAAATGATTTACAAAAAATGTATGAATATTATAATAAACATCGATATAAACATACAAATTATAACAACGCAAACAATATCCCTAGTAAGAACCAAGTTTCCCTTGACGCATATAGGGACACCTGTGTCCCAATTAGATTTTTACCTATTATTCCTAACTTGTACGAAGATAAATGAAAATATGCAATAAAACGATAATTATACTTACCATTGAATGTAAAATTGGAATAAACACAGTAGCAGAAAGCCGATAAGTAATCTATATATATAAAAATGAAACCCGTTTCGCGTTGTCACGGCATCACGTGTGAACGGCTGAACCGATTTCGATAATTCTTTTTTTTAAATGTTTGTGAAAGTCCAAGGATGGTTCTTACGGAAAAAAATATTAAGAAAATCTCTACGCTAAGGCGGTACGAAGTTCGCCGGGTCAGCTAGTAAAAAAATAATATTCAATTTTGACGTCTAACGAATCTTTTTTTCACATGTTGTGCCAGTACTTTTTTACACATGTAATCGAGTTTTTTATTATTTCTAGCGCATAATCATAAAAGGTAATAATAAAATTTAAGAATATTAAACTACAAATGGTTGAACTTAACCAGTATTACTGTAAATCGTGAAAACTATGTGGGGACAAATGTGTCCCATATGCGTGAAAGGGTTAAAGGATTTGTTTAAATAGATGTTCTCCAGGGTCATTCGAGCGAGACTTTTGGGAATGCCACAAAAGGGTTCTGGACCATATTGTGTTCCCTCCGCTCCCGCTCTGGCCAGTTTGTCGGTATTTTCATTGTCACGATTCCCGCATGACCTGGAACCCATCTCAACGTTACTCTGTTACGTTCTCTTAGGGTATTCAGTCGACTCATGCAGTTTTCTACCAACTTTGAGGTGATTAAGTTGGAGTTTAAGGCCATCAGCGCGGCCTGTCTGTCTGAGTTAATGTAAATTATGTGGTTGGCATAATTTTTTCGCAGGTTAGCTTCCGCACATTCAATAATGTCGTAGACTTCTGCCTGAAAGATAGAGGCAAATTTACCCAGGCTTTGAGATAGCCTAAGCTTCCGCTGCTCTCCATACACGCAAAAGCCTACGTTAGGGCCCATTTTTGACCCATCAGTAAACCATAGAAGAACTAACTATAATATTTATTCTTTAATGCCATATAGATTGGTACACAAGCCGAACTTAATACCGTTAATATAGTAATAAATTGATTGAATAACTTAATACTAACTATATTAACAGCTTATTACATTATTCAAGTTGCTGCTTGGTCTAGTAAATAATTGATCGCGAGAGGTGCCGGTCCCTCTTGCTGTCAAGAAAAAAATCCTCGCGTTCGTCTGGCAGACAATTCACACTATTGGACTATACTTTAAGCGAATCACTCGCACAGAGATTGGCAAATATGTCTCGGAATACAAATGGGAACCACAACCTCTGGAAGGCAACAAAGTACCTCCCTCAAAGTGTTCTCCGCTTATTAGGTCCGATAATACATGAGTGCGAACTGACAAGAAAAATCTCAAACCTTTACTACATGACAAACCGGTTTATTTAAACCCATTGACACGGATAATATAATCCAAAAAATCCACAATTCAATAAAAAAAATAAGATTAAGCATTGGACTTGATCAGAGACTTGCAGCTATGCCTGCCTTTGATTCCTACTGATGATGATGATGCATCCGACCGATTTCGGTCATGGTGACCACTTCGACTAAGCTGTCTTAGCGGCGCTGGTGCGCCCGAAGATGGCTTACCTAGCCGATCTTCGCGGCAAACTTCTCGCACATTGAAAGTTATTACCCGCCGCCAACATTATTATAGTGCATGGCGGCAGATGGACGGGATTTACATCATCGCGTTTTGCATCGAGTTCAGTTGTGCGCTGCTCCTTGAATTCGACTCGCCTCTACACAACACAATCTCCCGCCATTCTAGGTGCTGTGCTGCCAAACCTTTCCATTGTGATTTGAGAGGGCCCATTTTGCATCTTTTCGTATGCTGCTTCTGGACATCTTTGTACTTAGTTATTTAATTTTTAGCGTTAAGAGTCGCATCTCTTTTTATTAGATTACTTTAGATTTAGCGGAAGGTCGTGGGTTCAATTCCCGCCTTAGGCAGTTCGATTTTTTCAAGTTATTTATAATTTTCAAATATTTGTACTTGACTATCTGAGGAGTTGACCGACATGTTTCCGCTTACCCTGCTCAAGTTAAAAGTAGAAGATTGATTCCTACTACGCTAATTGAGGACGAAAAACGCAGGAGGACAAAGTGACAGATATAGCCCACAGAATCGCTAAAATCAAGTGGCAATGGCGGGGCACATATCTCGTAGAGCTGATGGCCGCTGGGGCAGTAAAGTTCTTGAGTGGCGACCACGAGCCGGAAGACGTATCGTGGGCAGGCCTCTCACTAGGTGTACCGACGATTTGGGGAAGATCGCAGGAAGTGCCTGGATGCGAGCGGCGCAGGACGTCTTTCGGCTGTAACGAAAGGACTAACGCTAAGATGGCTAAACTAAAGAAATAGCAAAAATGGACCCTCGTAAAGCACTTGCATTTAATCTGATCACCATGCAGTCCATGGTCTTGACAATAACCACACTGAGTGAGAACCTCGCAAGTCTCTTAACTTTGGAAATGATCCATAAGGCTGGCAAGTCGCCTAACGAATTCACTTATAGCTCAATTAATCTGAAATTTGTATTGTTAAAATTATGGAAAAGGATCATTCTTGCTCGTTTATTCCTTTGCCTAAGTATGACCCATGTTATATAGTATACCCGACCATAAATTTTGGCAGAAAACATACCAACCATAATCTGTACAATGTTTGGAAAAGAAAGAATCCTGTACGTCTGCTTTCGCTGCGGCTTCCGCTGGGTTTATCATATAGTAGTCCTATATGGTAAGCCCAGCGGAATTAAAAAGTACCTTCTAGCACACTTCTACTATCTGCTGATGGATTCTTATCTCAGTGACAGACAGTTTTAAATCAAACTCGGTGACAAAATCTTCTCTTTTTAGAGCAGCAGAGCTGGAGTACCTGCATTAATATCCTGGACCGTAGGATAACATGGAAAGACTATAAATATAAATAAAACAGAACTGAATTAGTATTCCACCGACAGTCAGCTAATCCAAAATTAACTATTTGTGCCTCCAAAGAGCTCAAAAATACATGTTAAGGGTACTTTTATCGGCACATTGGTACGCTTGCCTTTAGGAAATATACGAGAACCTGATCTCAGCCAAACCCGCTATCCAAATATCAAAGTATCTAATTTACTAGGGTAAACCACTGCTCTAGTGGCTCAAACTCCAAGTAACTGCAAATCACCTGATTAATCTTGACGGCAGATACTAAAAAAGCAGATTTTTGAAAAAAAACCTAATTAACAAAGGTCAAACAAGGTCACGCCGCCGACGCCGCCGCCGCCGAGGTCAAAAAGTCGGCGCGCCGCCGCCGGCCAATTGTATATCGGCGCCCACCTCTAGTATGATGTAAGAAAATAAAGAAAATGGTGTACTAAATACTGTGCAGTATTTAACTGTCTACATAATAATAAAAACACAGAATGTACTTTTTTAAGTTGCCTCAAGACACTGAGAGGTAAATAAGTAGTTACAAATACAAATACAAATATTTTATTTATGCAAACACACCGTTTACGCATACACCTTCAAATACAATTGGTAACAATAAAATCATATTAATATTATTCATGATATTTCCTCCGCCATTTTCCGCAGTTTGGCACCTCACGTCACATCATTTTACCGAAGTCAGCCCTTTTGTCGGCCGATAGTTTAGTCGGGCAGTTAATCATGCGCATGTATGGAAGTGCGCACATTACACCGATTTGATTTTCATACAAATTAGAAGCGGACCCAACTATCGGCCAACTAAAAGTCGGTGGTCTGCGCATAGGCTAATGCATAGTACCTTTCAAGCTGTAGATCCTGGCTACACAGGAGTTGCAGCGGTGGGAACCAGAGGTGGGAATAGTCCAGTGTTTGTCAGTATAAAGCAAACGTACCGTTCATATAAAGCCACCATCCCTGCACAGAGGGAGTCCCCGCTTCATGCACCGTCCGCGTCTGTCCATCAATGGGCCGGCCTCCGGAGTCCTGCAGGATGTATAGAGAGAGCACCCTGTTGTGGAGATCTAGCACCCTCTCTGCGACTGCCTCTGACATTGTTACGTAGCGTTTGTAACAGGCCTGTAAAAAAAAACAACAATCTTATCAATAAGCTAGCTCGATTCGTCTTTCGATAATACAACTAAAATAATACAAAAAAGTTAAACCCGGGACGAACTTTGGTTTAAAATGACAAAAAGTGTTCGTCTGAATAACTTAAGTAAGATCAGAGAACAAATGAGTAGGTCATAGTAAGTGGAGAACTAACAGTTCTTACAAAATCAGTCAACATTGAACCTGAGGTGCATCTTACCAGAGTAAATACAAATGAGTAGGTCATCTTCACAGAAACGCACCGAGCGCGGTTTGTATGTGAGCGCGCGCCAATACGTAAGTATGAGGCGCGCACGCACATACTGACAAAATTCAGCGCAGCTCACCGCTAATCCACGCTAAATTGAGAATGAAGATGACCTACTCATTTGTATTTACTCTGGTAAGATGCACCTCAGGTTCAATGTTGACTGATTTTGTAAGAACTGTTAGTTCTCCACTATTCCAATGATTGAATTAGGCCCGATTCGACCAAACTTTTATCCGAGAATAACTCCTGGTATAACTGACACATTGATTGTATTTATCTTTAGAAGTAGTTTTCACTCCTATGACGAAGTGGTTACTTCTAACTCTATGTTTTAAGGTTGACTCTATGGAAGCAACTTTGAAGACTTATTGCAAAATGTACCTATACTTAGTCGAGTGAAAAATGAACTACATTTTTTTTGGAGTTTAAACCATATTACATTAGAATAAATTACATATTAGTGCTTGTGACGGAAATATCTCTAACCTGCAGCAAAGATAGTCTCTCTGAGCTGCCCATATCCTCAACGTGTTGCAGATAGCAGAACAGACTGTTCTTCAGCAGGGCAGCTGCTCCAAGAGTAGCCGTCAATACTGGCAAGTCCGCGTGATCGAGAGCTTCTTGGGCCAACATATGCAAGTGCTCTAGAAGTTGACAAAAGAGACTTTGTGACGTTGATGATAAGGGTGTGAAAAGTTAAGAGAAACCCTGATCAGAATAGATATGTAGAAACATGCAAATATGGACCTTAATGCTGAAGGACAGATGTTCTGAAAGTTGACAAAAAACATGAATAAAAGAGACTTTATAACGTTGATGATAAAGGTGTGGAAAGTTGAGAGAAACCCTGATCCCCAAAATGCTGGAGGTGTTAGTACAAAGGACAGCAACAAATCAGTTTAGGTTTTATTAGCACTGGGGCATCTTATGTAGCTGTAACAAAAGCGNTCAGCAATTATTTTGTAATACTTGTTTCATTTACCCCTTGGTCATTTGGGAAAGTTCAACATGAAAGCGTTATTGGCTTATGATAAGCGCAGTAAAATTGTATTATTACTGCGCATTTAAAGTTTTGATAAATTATTTTGATTCACACTCCCACTCATAAATGCAGTAAGTTGTAAAGATACGGCGCATATATTACGTTGTAAGAACTAAAATTTAAATCAATCATTTAACACATGTACCGTAAGTAACGAAAACTACTGATAAACGCAGTAAGGAACAATCATACTGCATTCATGGGTAGTAAGTATCGAACGAAAACTTAGTTAATCCATAACATAAACAGTTTTTTAATAATTTTAAATACAAAATATTAATTAAAATACAAAAACCTCATATCAAAATAAACTTTGAGTTTAGCTCTATAAGCCCATATATTTTTTTTTACAAATATTTGCGTAACTAATTGTAGACACCCCAAAATAAAATTTCAACTTTGATCGCGATTTTCTCGAAACTGTTCACGTGTTACTTACTGCGTTTATAAATTGTGCGGCAGCGTACGACATCAACAAGCGAAAAGCGTCATCGCGCCCTTGGAATATCCCGTCGGAAATCAGTAGCCTTTCTATTATTTACGTAATAAAGCCTAGATCAGTATAACATTACAGTTTTCCCAGAGTAACATTCAATTTGAATGCGAGAATGTGATCACTTCATTACTATCTAATTATTATGATCAAATATTTTGATATTAAGAACTTTGGCAGAAAAGTTTTGTTTATAAATGAGTAATAATATAAACATTTTGTTTACAGAGCCGAGTCAGCTGAAATCTACTACATGAATAAGTCGGAACATTCACCCGGAAAAGATTCCCTTCTAGTCAAAGTAAGAATGCTTTCTTTCATATACTTTAAATTTGGTTTATCTTAGATCACGGTTTCCTATTAAATGCTATACGCGGCGAACGACGTCGGCTTCAAACGTTCCTATGGACGCCGACGTCTGATAAAAGACTACAATAGTACATTTTCATAGTTAGCATTATGACGTGGCTTACAGCGTGACGTGACGATGTACGGGGCCTACGCCGTTTATTGAGTTTATAGTACCCAAAGAAGTAATCTTTCGGTTACGAAATTAACCTGCACCACGTTTCACCTTATTACTCAATGTGCGTCTTTAGCATTTAGGCGGGTTTTAGAATCGCGCTGACCGCACGCTGATCATCGGCGCTGACAGATCAATATGTATGTAATTGAAGGGAACGTTCCTGAGTGACGCTGATCGCTTGGCGCTGACGCTTCATACATTTTGGCTGTCAGCGCTGACGGTCAGCGTGACTAAAACTAGCCTTACTCACACTGACACGTTTATTTGCAGGACGAGACGTTCCCTGAGCTGCAGGCGGCGGGAGCGGAGGCCGAGGAGGGAGCGGAGCGCCCGGCCTCGGCCGATGCCGACGACCGCGGCGGCGCCGCCTTCCCCAAGGCCTTCGATAGAGAACTCGTCACGCCCACCGCGCTCCAGGTAACTACTTAGGGCAGAAACTGCGTTCATACAAAGTGCTCCGTCGCGGGCACCCCGCGCGGGGGACTTTCGTATGAAACCGCGCCGGAGCCGCTTAAGGCTTGGTATTTCTGCTAAAGTAGGTATTTCGCGCTGTCAAAATCTGCGCGCGCAATACTTCGCCGAAGACAGCGCGCCAAAGAGCTCTCGCGGCTACACAGTATAGAAATACCAGTTGGTTAGGTTAGGTTGACTTCCTTCCGTTCAAGCGTCACACTCACAGCACTTTCTAATACAAATCATATCCAAGTGATACAAATTAAAACAACTTTCAGAATTTTTGGGAATATATTTTAGAATCGAATAAATATAAAATATAACTGCCAAAGTCACCCGACCTATCGTTAGGTCCTCGGGAGCTTGAGCGATTGGAAAAACATTTTATGATCAGTTACTCTTAGTAGCGATTATTTAGAGCTTGGATAATAAATTATAGTTGTTGCAATTCACGAAACTTTGCATGTGGTTAATTACATTAATCAGTACACGCATCAATTTTGTTCAGTCTTTTTGTCTATTAATAAATAAAAATATCATAATAAAATTGCATACATATTTTTTTGTATTGGTCTGGGTGTTTTCTTTCCATAATTTATGTATAACGTATGTACGGGGCTCTGTATTGAAAATCACTATGAGCATCACACGCGGTTACCTGCCGCAGGCACCCGCTCTGAGCACTCATGGGAGTTTATGCAGAGGTCGCTAGAGTTTGACTTTGAGCTTTGTTTATAGTCATTACGAAGCAGATTTTGATGGGAAACTGCACTGTCTTGAATTGGAAAGGGTAATTTGACGGTGTTAGGGGAATTCTAGGAATAAATGCAGAGCCTCCTCATTGAAATTGAGACATTTCAATTTGAGATTTCACTTGACATTGATTGCAATCTGACATGGAGTTTTCAAACACTTGTAAAAATAAAAAGTAATTAAATCAAAAGCAGTAAGACTCCCAAAATAACTTTCTACCCCTTTTACACGTTTGTCATAAATTATAATATTAAGGAATTGTTAAGCAAAATTTCAAGTAGATTGAACCAAATAATCACTGTCCCATACAAACTTTGCCCCCTTATTTCACCCCCTTCATTTCTTGACCCCATTTCGGAAAATCGGATGCCTACGTCATACAAAGAACACACCTTCCAACTTTCAGGTCTCTACGATATCCGTCAGTCATTTAGGACTAAGCATTTTTATTAGTTGTCCAATACTCTATCGTTCCAGGTATGTCATTGACAGGAGGGCGCTACTATCTTAATGGGTTATTTATTAGTCCCAACTTTATACCACTTGACATTTCAGAATCGTTTGACTTTAGATACCTAAGCGATTTGATATTCAGAGTCCCTTAATGAAATCAAGTTCTAAAATAACTTGAGGTGTTGTACCCGATCAAGCTTTTCATTGCAGGACAGTTAAATAGTTTTATTATTAGTTTCTTCTTTAAGTCTTGATTTGTCAGAGTAGGTAAAGGCTCCATGAGAGCAAAATTTAGCTTTATAATAGTTTTTAATTTTTTTCTTGAAATATTTGACGCCTTGTAATCTCTCGTTAATATAGGTCCACACAAATAAAGAATGTTTGACTTCGACTTTAATAATTATGCTCTTACATAATTAGAATAATATAAGAATAAGAATTTTTCGGTTTTTATATAAGGTGTTATTTTTTTAACTGATCATATTTTACCAACACATCCTATTACCCCCTATTGGGTTAGTAGTAGTTTCGCACGATTTTCCTTCGCACGAATATGCGAAACGTCCCCTTTCAATAATAATTTTTTTTTAGTAGGCGTTTCGCCCGGATGTATTAGAAGTATTAAAATCGCGTGCGAATCGACTCTTTTTTGAACTAGTAGTATGCGATTACTAGTTCTCAAAGGGGTCGATTCGCACCCGTTCGATTGTGAAAACCAAACTAATATATTTACTGTAAGTAAATGCTAAATAGTAAATATTAGTTTGGATTGTGAATATCCTATCCTACTATAATATTATAAAGGCGAAAGTTCGGATGTCTGGATGTCATGATGTCTGGATGTTTGTTACTCTTTCACGCAAAAATTACTGTACGGATTTTGTTGAAACTTTATAGTATTATTGTTTATAACCCAGATTAACATATAGGCTAACTTATGACGATATGTGACAAATAAATTTCAATAAATAAATAAGACGTGTCTAAAAAGCGAACTCTACCTATCGTCATTGGTTAAAATCTACAGCGCTGGACAAACTACTGTATGACGTTCGTAAATATTCATTCGGGGGAAGCCGTGAAACGCCATCTATCAACATGATATCTAACGGGGGTAAAACGAGGTCCACGCGAACGAAGTCGCGGGCGGCCGCTAGTTTATAATAGGTAGCTTTCCCTCCGCAACCTTATTGGTATTCCATGTATGTGTCTTTTAACTGATTTCTGTTAAACATTTCATGTAAAATTTGTCCAGTTATAACTCCATTTACATCTGCATCTGTAAACAAGGGTTCATGTTCTCCAGCCCAGATGCCGAGTAAACAGAATCGTCTTTCAGTGACGTGCAGCTGCCCCTATATTTGACCCTCTGACCTAATTTTTTATTATTTATTTGTATCAGTGTGCTCTTCTAATAAGTGTAAGACGATTGTATGTAGGTACTATTAATATGTAATTTTAACTCATTGGTTTTGTCTCATATTTAAGGAATTTACTATGTATCATGAGTAGAGTCTTCGTTTAAAAGGATGCGAACGATTTAAATTTCAATAGGTAGACAAAATTGATAATTCTTAATTATCAAATATTTTAGCTTTCTCCAGTAACACTGATATTATTATACTGTGACTCATCAAAGTCATCATTGTCAAAAATATTGACAAATCGCGAACTGTCACGTCCAAAAAACTGACACGCGTCCGTCCTCCGTAAGCGCCACCGCGCGACTGATTGAGATTGTCCAAGCCGTCATGGACGATTTTTTCCACATTTTTTAACATAGTAACTAAATAAGACGCAATATAAAAATTCCATCCGTTAAAAGCCCTCAAGTTATTTCTGAACTTTAGTTTAGTAAAAGATTTAGAATCTCAAATCGCTTATTTTAAAAATAAAACCATAATTAGAAAACGAATAGAGGTAACTTTGGGAATTTATTCTATCGAGTCAACTTCATCAAATCGTGTTTCCATCCGTTAATAGCCCTAGAAAATATCCTCAACTATGCCCAATAAAAATCTTAGCCTTTAATTTTACTGTTTAGTACCTCAAAAATGAAAAATGAAAACCTCATTTTCGCCATTTTCTCTGCTACCCGGCCTTAACGCAGTTTCGGGCCTTACACCTCCACCAGACTAGGACTGCCTGAAGTCATTTTTACCGTAGCAGTTCAGGCACCTAGACATGATTATATCAAACTGTACTTTGTATTGTGTGAGTGATCACCAAAAGTAGTCAGACAAATAACTTAAAAATCAGTACAAGAGATGAAGTGTGACAGATGCGCGGTGGACTTGCGTCTTAGGCTGGTTTTAGTGTCACGCGGACCGTCCGGTGCGGACCCGCTCCGCACGGCCAATCTATAAATGAACTTCTAGAGAGCGTTTTAGAGTAATGCGGTCCGGAGGAACCGCTCGCTCCCTAGCAGTTCCATACAGATCGGCTGTACGGAGCGATTCGCACTGACAGTCCGCGTGACACTAAAACCAGCCTTAAACCGATTGCCAAAATGCGGTGATTAAACTGTCACACCTACGCTATCCATGTGCACTCACACAAATGCAAAGCTCAGCTTAGGCCTCACGAACTGTAATACGCAACAAATGTAATGTTTCTTCAGTTTCAACGCGGCACAATGGCGAGAACAGAAAGTACTCGAAGCGAATCTCCTCGTGTTGTTTGCCATAGATCATGGAACTTGTGTAGTTTCACATTAGTAATTAAGATGCCATTCACATCAGAGTTTCCATTTAAGCGTTCCGTTTGATTTATGAAAGCTGTTAAGAAATTAATCAATCGCAATCTCTAGTGCGCTAGCCCACTAAAGGTAGTGGTAGACTTGTCTGTTTATGCCACTTAGTGCTTCTTTGTTTTTTTCGCTTGCTTATTTTGTTTTTGTTCTGTTTCTTTTCAGCAGCAAACCGCAGAAGATAGGCGGAAATCATTGCTTGACCATCATTGGGCAATACCTAGCAAGGATAGAATGTCAATTGATCAGGGAAGTGAGGTCAGTATCGCTTTTGCCTGGAAACGCTTTTGATGTTAAAACTATTTGTACTCTTCATCGTTGTTTTCAAACCTGTATGTAAATCACTTAATCACAACTATTCAGTATTTTATCCACTGTTTCACAAATACAATCACAGTGCACCCTTTACTAGAAGTTTATGAACGACGAATAGAGTGTTCTTCTTTTCTTTGTCGGCCTACATCTCTATCATTCTCTACCTACGTGAAAGAGATAGTGCTCTCTCACTCTCTACCCCTGTCTTACCCCTGTCTACCCCTGTCTTACATGCTTACCTTCTCACTTAGTCTTCTATTTTGCTGGAAAATATTACAAAGATGACAAAAACCTCTCAACACCTCTGTCATCTCCAGGTGTCATCAGGCACCGAGCATACCAAAGATGAGAGCCTCGAGGCGAGCGTATCGCGCTCTCGTGGCAACAGTACTACGGGTGACGCCGCCGAAGTGGCAGAGGCGCCCGACGCTCCCGATGAACCGCGTGACGACGCGCAGCACCTTGTCAAGCTGTCTTACCATGATTCCGGAATTGACATACGCGACCCGCTGCTGCATGTCACGCCCACTAACGCCAAAAAGGTATGTTAAATTAACAAGTAAATTGATCTACCTATGAGAGAATTAAGGCTAGTCGCCTCGAGGCGAGTGCTTTCCGCTCGCGTAGTTTTAATACTACGGGTGACGCCGCCGAAGTGGCAGAGGCGCCCGACGCTTCCGATGAACCGCGTGACGACGCGCAGCATCTTGTCAAGCTGTCTTACCATGATTCCGGAATTGACATACGCGACCCGCTGCTGCATGTCACGCCCACTAACGCCAAAAAGGTATGTATTAACAAATAAAGTGATCTGCCTGTGAGAGAGTAAAGGCTAGCTGCCTCGATACGAGCGTATCCCGCTCGCGTAGTGAAAGCACGGCAGGTGATGCAAGGTGTTGCGCAGGACCATATCAAGCTGATTTACCATGACTCGGGAATACTCGGGATTTGATATACTTACGCGACCCGCTGTTGCACGTCACTAACGCCAAAAAGGTAATCTTGGAAGTTTCCTATATTAGGTTTAATGTTTAGTTAGCGCCATCTATTAGTGGCACAAGAGCAGTTCGTTACTTCTTGGAGATTTTACAATGTTATTTTTACCTAATAACAAAGCATAAATTATGCTGTGACTTGAGAGGGTCAAAAATCTGACCAATGATCCGACCGATTACACCCCATCAAACAACGATTTGGGCGAAAGAGTTCTCAAGCTATATCTTGTTCCATAATAAATGAACATAATATTTTTCTAGGACCATTATCTCCACTACCTTCACTTCGATCATGACGATGAATATTACCACGACATCCTCGTTGACACGATATACGAGGCGGCGGAAACTGACGTATCTATGTACGATAACTGGCACTGTGACGCCGCGTACGAGGCAAAATTCCTCAAGTGTTACGATATGGAGGTGTCTTCTGACTCCTCGCACGATAAGGAGGTAATTCTGTCAAAAATCTGGTTCAAGGCCATTGTGATCGTGGATTTCTTCAGTGCCGATGTCAATTTTGATTGTTTTCTTCGCTGCAAATATGTTGTATCGTCAATTATTCGGTCTTCTTCTTTTTCTCTCTTTTTCCAGCGGAGTCTCTTTAGTTCTGCTTGACAATTACTTTTATCTTTTTTTTTCTAAATGTACCTTACTTTTTATGTGAGAAATTGTCTCTTATTGAAGGTTATATCAGTCTTCTACTTGTTACAAATCCCAAAGAAGGTATGATCTTTTCGTAACGTCACTTGCCACTTCTAATTTATGTCATTATAATGTATGACAACTGACTGAATGACAACTAGGCAAACTTTGCCTCCAATAAAAACGCACCAGCGCAATTTATTTTCTACAGTCATTGCAAGAAAAAAAAACATGGTTTATACTATCATAGATGTAATGTATCGTCGAACGTTTATGTAAATCTTTTCTATTTTCCTTTAGGTATACAGCGACGCAGATATAGTGCTATCGGCGGATTGGGTGCCCCCAGTGTGCCTGGCTCGCGCTGAGCCCCCGCTCTCCGCACCCCCTCTGGGCGAGAACGAGAGGCGAGAACCGCGTAAGCCTGCGGCCGTCTCTTTCTCGCTTGATGGGAACACGCAAAAGGATGATAGCGGGAAACCTGACAAGAAAAATAAGGTACGTAGATTAGTAGGGAATTTAGTGCAATGATTTGTATGGAGACCCCTCCACTTTGGTATAGAAGGCTCATTTTTGCACCAGTTGTTTTTTGGGTGCTCCTGAGTAGATTTCCGTCGGTAGACATCGGGAGCCCCCCCTGTGGTAGCAGGGGGAGGGGGGGCAAGTTTCCTTCTGCCGCGCTTCACTTTAAGGCCCATATCTTCAAAATTATGGGTATTAGGGCAAGGATGGTGTCATTTTCGGATAATTAAAGGATGGCGAATTCATTTCTAGAATAAACTTTTTGCTTTTTCATACAAAAAAATAGAAATATGGAGTAAAATTCACAAAAACCAAAAAGTATTTTTTAAAATAAACGTCGTTTACTTTTAAACCACTGGAGATAATCTAATAAAAAAATATGTCCTGAAAGCTACATTTATCAGGATTGTAAATGTATACCATTGTATGGTACTTTTTTTGAAAAAAGTAGGTGAAAAAAAATTTTTCTTCAGGACACAGCGGGCGAATTTTAATGCGCGTCGGGAAAAAATATCTATTTTATCCATGAATTCATACTATTTGGTTCATAAGCAAGTTAAGATTATTATTTTAGAATTTATTTAGAGTTCCTGGCACATCATGCTACCATGATTTGTATTTTTTCTTCAATTAATTTTGAACTCTATGTGTAAGAAATAAGGTTGAAAATAGTTTAAATATATTGTATTATTGAAAATATCATAAGAAGAAAGCACTAAATAAAGAACTTGAATTTGTTTGAACGTCTAATGATTATTATTATTATTTTAATTAACATTTTTATTTCTACATACTATTGTACCAGTGATAAGGGAAAGGTAAGTGATCATAGTACGGGAGATTAGTTTTAGCACAAAGGCTACGGCTGTGACCATTATAGTTGTTTTTTCAGACAGCACCAGCTTCTGCAATACTTCTTTCCAGGCAAGCTTCGGCAGCTACGGGCAATTGGTCCATGTAGGCTCCATATTGCTATCGATTCTGGTCCACCCCCAACCAGTCGGGTAAAGGGAAGACTGAGTCGGTTGCTTGCAACTGACCATATACGCGAACCCCTTGAACCAACTAAATTTTAAATATTTTGAAAAAATCATAAGGACATAATTACTGCCCTTGATATACTGATACAAAACTGCCTAGGTTGGTGGGCACTTACAGCACTCGTTCATAAAGTAGTAATAAACATATAAAGTCAAGCATGTAGTAATAAACACAGTGAACGTTTAAGGAGGTTTGCTACAGTATTTCAAGCTGAATTCTACGCTATAATTATGTGTGCACTAAAAACAGGGGTGTAAGAAACGCAATATTTACATCCTTAGCCACAGCCAGGCAGCACTCAAACAAAGCCATCGCCTCAGTGAAGGTTGAGTCTAGAATTAGGTATTCTAGATGCAATCTTAAAGATGAACAAACTCTGAAGGCATGACAAAGTGTCCCTAATGTGGGATACCTGGACATACACGGATCGAATGCAATGAGAGAGCCGACAGTCTAGCGAGACAAGGGTCAGAGACGATAACTATTGGGTCAGAACTGATCTTTATCTAAAAGCTTAGGTACGTCATGGCCATAATATGGCCATATCCAAGAATAACAGGGCTGAATGGGAAAGCTTCAACGATATAAGCCTCTCCAAATCATTCCTAAAGGGAAATACAGGGTCATGAAGAAAACTTTTCAAAGCTATGCCCAAGCAATTACAGGTACGCAAACTGGGCATTATGGAACGAATCACATGTCCCACAAAATGGGCCTAACAACAGAAGCTCTCGAGCATGTGGAATACAATGTGGAGTCCATGAAACACTTAATACTGTAAGGATGGGTCTGCTTGGGTCAGCATATCCGGCATCAAAAGACTATAAGGTGGCTTTCACTCAGACGCTTAATTCACTTAACTAATGGATAGGATTTTTTTGGATGATAGGGAATAAAAAAGGGAGAATAAAGATCCTAATGGGTCGCTGTGGACTACGCTTAGGTGTGACCCTACATAAACTAACCCAGACAGCTTTGTATCAGCATTGGCTACTGGCAGTATATTAAGGGGTTCGCGTATAGGATCAGTTGCAAGCAACCGACTCAGTCTTCCCTTTATCCCACTGGTTGGGTGTGGACCAGAGTCGATAGCAACATGGAGCCTACATGGACCGATTTGCCCGTAGCTGCCGAAGCTTGCCTGGAAATGGTGAGATGTAAGTGCAAGAAGTAGTGCAGATGCAGGTGCTGTCTGAAAAAACAACTATAATGGTCACAGCCGTAGCCTTTGTGTTAAAAATAATCTCCCGTACTATGATAATATCAATCCTCACTTTCCTCACACTTACCTTTCCGTTATCACTGGTACAATAGTATGTAGAAATAAAAATGTTAATTAAAATAATAATAATAATCATTAGACGTTTAGACAAATTCAAGTTCTTTATTTAGTGCTTTCTTCTTATGATATTTTCATTAATACAATGTAATTAAACTATTTTCAACCTTATGACTTACATATAGAGTTCAAAATTAATTGAAGAAAAAATACAAATCATGGTAGCATGATGTGCCAGGAACTCTAAATAAATTCTAAAATAATAATCTTTACTTGCTTATGAACCAAATAGTATGAATTCATGGATAAAATAAATATTTTTTTCCGACGCGCATTAAAATTCGCCCGCTGTGTCCTGAAGAAAAAAATTTTTTCACCTACTTTTTTCAAAAAAAGTACCATACAATGGTATTATTTATAATTCTGATAAATGTAGCTTTCAGGACATATTTTTTTTATTAGATTATCTCCAGTGGTTTAAAAGTAAACGACGTTTATTTAAAAAAATACTTTTTGGTTTTTGTGAATTTTACTCCATATTTCTATTATTTTGTATGAAAAGGCAAAAAGTTTGTTCTAGAAATGAATTCGCCATCCTTTAATTATCCGAAAATGACACCACACTTGCCCTAATGCCCATAGTGTTGAAGATATGGGCCTTAAAGTAAAGCGCGGCAGAAGGAAACTTGCCCACCCTCCCCCTGCTACCACAGGGGGGGCTCCCGATGTCTACCGACGGAAATCTACTCAGGAGCACCCAAAGAACAACTGGTGCGAAAATGAGCCTTCTATACCAAAGTGGAGGGGTTCTTGCACTAAATTCCCTACTAGATGTCTTGGATCAACATTCCTTTTGAAAATTGTTTGAATGAGGGCTACCGTATTTTCGCTCACTAGTTGGCGCTACAATGCAGTGATAGGATCTCTACATTCATTGGCGCTACCTACAGGGTGTTAGGTAAATGGGTATATGAGCCGACACTAGCCCATGTTAACATGGGCATATAAATGGTATGGCGTAGTTGGCGTCAACTGACGAGCTAAAATATGGTAGCCCACATTGTTAGTTGAATCCCTCAGTTAGGTTGAAAGAACACAATTTATTGTGATATACTGCAAGTTTGAAGATCTCCAAAAGCCGTAAACCTTGTAAAACACATTTAATTTTTTGGGTAGATGTTGAAGAGGCTGTCCTACCCTCTATCGTGGGTGGAAGGCCTGACAGGCGAGGGTGCTGCGGCGGGCTCGCAGGCCGACTCGCTGCCCACCTCGGCCGATAGCCACAATTCCACCAGCGTCTTCTCCAAAGTATTCAACAGGTATGCTCTATTTACACTCTTCAAAAACACTTTTAAGCTTGGGTTTTGGTGCATATATCTAATCAAAGGGTTTTGGCCGATTAATACGGGACTGACACTAATAATGATAATTTGAGTGACCAAATACTCCAGTTACTTACCAAGTTGCGTTAAATTGTGAGTGTGGCAAATATTATCAGCCAAACCACGAATGACTCAAGGACTGTATAGTTTTAACTAAGTTTGAAAATGTATTTTCTATTAATTTTTGTAAAAAGATTATGTGCCTAAAATGCCTACTCGTGTTGCACAGAAATGCAAACAGTAGCGATAGTGCTAATGTATAACATTTTTGCATTATACAACGTGGCGTGTCGCAATCTTTAAGACAATAATATCGCCCAATTTGGAGCACATTAATAGTAAATGATATTGAGGCACGCTTCGTCAGCAATTTATATTAGAATGCTAGAATGGAGCGGGATATGCTACCATCACATACAAAAACTTAAATGTATAAACATCTGTCACCAGGGTTGACTTGTATCTAGCCCTCACCACATAACGTACTCACTACATTATTACAACATCTAATGTAATGTTATCACAACCACATTCATTTCTGTAAACTATGCTAAATGTAAACTTGTCAGTGGCAAATGAAAATCACAAACAATAAAACTGTGGTTAATCAGATAGAAAATTGATATACTTCAAATCTGTTTCACAATACTGCACTCATTATTAAAAAAAAATAATCGTTGCTGCTGACAAAGCCCAAAAACATGCGCCCATACATACACACGCTAGCATAATAAAAAATTAATTGTTGAATCGTGATTTCTCCTTGCTACCGTGGATGCTAACCGTGGATACCATACCATCTGGCGGTAAAGCTCGCCTATGAATTTAGTTGAGTTCGGCACCGGATTGTTCCTGAGTAAGACGCCTTCGGAAGAGGCGCCGCAAGACGTCTTCTCGTCGTCGGGGTACGTCACGCTGCGCCACTGTCGATGTGCCAACTCCGTTATGTGTTGCCTTGAGGAATCCAGGGTCTTAGTGATGTTAACGTTTTGATTTTGTTGACGTACCATCGTAAAAATATAGGAAGTAATACGAATGAACGAAAGTGCGATTAGTAATCAAAGTGATCACGTCTCTAGCTATGATTATGATATACCATTGATTGAGACGATAATACCCCAACAGCAATGGTTTACAAATCGGAATGTCGATTCGAGAGGACGCTTAGTATGATCACCGTCGAAAAATTGACTATTATGGTGGTCTTAACACAAGAATATTAAAAGCTTACATAAATAAATAAGCAGTCGAATATCAGCTCAATAAACATTGATACGATTTTTATGTCAGTATTTCATTGCGGTTTTTATTTATATCTTTATGTAAATACATAAATACATCACTGAATCATGGTATAGGATAATGTCCCTTATAAAGTCGATACGTTAACGTCACTATGGCCCGCTTGTTTAGCCACATGTTTGTATTCACTCTTCTCTGTTTATTATTTATTAGGCCTTCCCACCGACATGACTGTGTTTGTTATTCTGTCGTCTTGTGTTGAACGCATGTGGATTTCGTATGACTAACGTGATAACGCATACCAAGTTCACAGTCGATCCCTTTACGTGTAAGATCCAAGTATTTGGATAGCATGATGTATATGTGATAGGCAAAGTTTCTTAGAGTATCATCAAGAGATTAGTGGTGTTACCCTATGTAGTAAGGTCTGTATCATAACCATAAAGTCATCTAGTGATCCATACTAGATGTTAAAAATGTTATTCTTGTTCGATTTGTGTCCTAAATTTTTTCCATCATTTCATCATCATCAGACACGGGCGTTTATCTTGTTGGCACCTTATATTTTAATGTCGTTTGTTTCCAATATTAGCATGTTAGCTTTAATGCTGATTCCTATTTTATAATAAGCCTTATGTGTTAATGTAAAAGGTAGGTAGGTACAAAGTTCATAAGTGTCTTTTTGTTAAAATTTGTGCAAACCCTTTTGTTTCCACAGGGGCTGAGGAGCCATGATTTTGAATATTGTGATTGTTATTTATTTCATCAGCTATTAGATGGCAAGGTATCATTGTACTGAATGATCCTTTTATGGTTATTTGTAACTTGACATACATCGGCAAGTATAATATCTGTCTTTTGAGTTTTCATATTAATTATCCATAAATAAGCTTTGCATACTTTGGATTAGGGTTTCTGATTTCTCGACTTATTTTTTTTCTCGAGTTTCGAGAATTCTCGAGGCCAAAGTCTCGAGTTTTCTCGGATCTCGAGTCTTTTAATGAAAACTGCTAAAATCGGTTGAAATTTATTAAAAACACAGGTTTTTTTTATCTAATATACTTACTTTTATGCACAACAACCAATATTAGAATTTAGTACCACTTATTTTGGTAAAGAAAGAAACAAAAAATTAAATCTTCTTTCATCATTAATATTTACTAATAATCATAACAAAAGTCATAAAGTCGCGTGTACTTTAAGGATAAATAACAATAAAAATCTGGAGCTACAATTGAATCACTTGTTTTCTAAAGAACACAAGTCCAAATAGCAAAATTACGATAAATACACTGGTCATCACAAAAATCGACCCTCCCGCGACAAGCACTTTCAAACGTATGCATCCCCACTTCCCACTAATATTGGCACCATTTAAAAGCCTAGTTCTAAGCTTCATTTCATTAAAGGAAAGGTTTTTACCCCAAAAATGTGTCTGTAGAAGAATCCAGAGTCACTTCTTCAAAAAATAGGTAGTTACGCTTGAGCCAACTGTCATAAACTATAAAACTGTTAAGTTGGGATTAATCGCTATCAATCTGTTAAAGAGGACACGTGAGATTATTATTTGGTTTTATAACCATCAAAATTGGTCTAATTGATCCCAGAGGTGAGCCCAAAGTGAGGTCTTTTTTCAAGTCACATTTATTGATGTTAATCGTTTAAATCGTTTATTAAGAAATTAAATGTGTTTTTCTTTAAGGATATTTATTGGGCTTTCAAATAACACCAATATTGTTGGGGCACCATGATTGTGTCAGTAGAAACGAGTTTTCCTGTAAAACGTAGGTGGGCCGATTTTTGTGATGACCAGTATAGTTTTTTTTATGAACAAAAAAAAACTTTTTAATAAATTTTTAAATTTCTCACAGATAACGACTTGAATAAACTTTACGAGGAGGCACGAGTTTAACAAATTTTTCAGTCTTTATATCAGTCAGTAGAGTTAAACATACATAATACGTAATATAGTATCATACTCGTTGTTGAATATTATTACTTACTTTCGATTGAGATCATTACTTGCAAATCAAATCAGTTAAAAAAGGAAAGACTAGGCCAGTCTAAAAGCAACGTTGACCTATTAAATAATTAAAAACTGTCTTTTGTCTAAGAAAATAGGCTTTCAAGAATATTAAAGCTTCAAAATCGAAACTCGAGAATTCTCGAGCTCCGGTAATTTTTTTCTCGTCTCGAATGAAGCCAAATTTCTCGAGTTTTCTCGAGTTCGAGAAAGCTCGAGCAGAAACCCTACTTTGGATGGATGGGGCAGTGTAAAAATGACCAAGGAATATTATACTGGATGCGGGCACCGCATTACCAGTCGCCAATATTGATCCAGCGATCCACCGCTGGCTGGTTTTGCGGCTGAGAAGAAAAAGAAGATTTATACTGACCGATGTCTTTGCCTTATTAAAACGATAACTTTGTACTGACTTTAAATCTGTGGCCTATTTACAATTTGTGTGGATATGTTGTAAACGTCATTTGTGGGTGCGCAGACGCAGCTCCTTGGGCGGATTCGGGCGCTCGCACACAAAATCCACTTCGAGCAGCTCCAGCCAGCAGCCGCGGCTCGACTATCGCAGCATGGTGTCGGTGGACGACATGCCTGATCTCTTCGCTTCCTTTGACAGTGAGTTATTTGTTCACTTGATCACTCATTGTGTAATGATGTGGACGTGCACTGTACACGTGATAGGTTTGATGCACACGTAGAAGTTGCAAAGCACAAGGCGCTCTTTATAATATATCACCATGACCCGTCATCGAATTCTATCACAAAAATACATTTGTATTTTTTATCAACTGTACTAATAGATGTGTGGTTTTCCTGGACTATGATTAATTAGTGATTTAATTATTTAAAATTATTTAGATTTTCCTCAAAACGGCACCGATGACAGCACATCATAATGAACGCTGACATCTTATCTAGTTGTAATGGGTGCGATTATGCAACATACGCTCGTATTTACAAACATTACTATGAGTTCTCACAGTGCGCGTAGTGACACACGAACCAATCACAGAGCTCTATTCAACGCTGTGCGTTCGATTTGCTGCTTCTTCAGCAAGCATCGTTTATGAATACGGGTGATAATGTCTCGTGAAGCAGTGATCTACTTATTCTATAATCGTTTATAATAACTTTCTATAGCTGTGTTCTTGTTCTAACAGAGTTAATACCGCGGCCCGCGCGCCCCAGCGACGACCCGCCGCTATATCTGCGCCTACGCATGGGCAAGCCTGCCGGGCGGCCGCTGCCGCGCACCACGCCGCTCATGTCCTACGGCCGCAAGCGCATGAAGCCCGAGTACTGGTTCGGCATCCCCAGGAACAGGTCAGTGACCTTGCTGCGACCCTTTAGGCCTTGAATACACCGGAGGACAAATCACTAGGATATAGATACACTAAGGAACAAATGGGGTGATGCTTTGCAATACAGGAGTATAACAACTACGAGGTCATCAAAGAGACTACGTCAGACGTACATTTGCTTGTGTAGCGCGTCTCAATTGTTTCACCGTTGCGTGTCATGTAGGCTAGTAGACTTTCTCCATTAGTGTATCCAAGGTCCTTCACTAGAACACGACCCACCGCTGTATGTGCGGCTGAGCATGGGCAAGCATGTCCTACGGCCGCAAGCGCATGAAGCCCGAGTACTGGTTCGGCATCCCCAGGAACAGGTCAGTGACCTTGCCGTGGCAACACAATGCTTTAGGTACACTAGCTGCGACTACCTATTGGGTCTTGGATACACTAGGGAGTAATAGAGCGATGTCTTGCAGAAAGAGAGTATATTAACTACGTCGCCATCAAAGAGTTCGTACCGTTTCGTGTCATGCTGTATTGGGAGACATTTTTCCTCTAGTGTATCTAAGGTCCTTAAGGACTAGAACACGACCCGCCGCTATACCTGCGCCTACGCATGGGCAAGCATGTTCTACGGCCGCAAGCGCACGAAGCCCGATTACTGGTTCGGCATCCCCAGGAACAGGTCAGTGACCTTACTGCGACTCTTTAGGCCTTGAATACACCGGAGGACAAATCATTAAGATGTAGATGCACTAATGAACAAATGGGGTGATGCATTGCAAATGTTGCAATACAGGAGTATAACAACTACATGGTCATCAAAGAGACTACGTCAGACGTGCATTTGCTTGTGTAGCGCGTCTCAATTGTTTCAGCGTCGCGTGTCATGTAGGCTAGTAGACTTTCTCCATTAGTGTATCCAAGGTCCTTCACTAGAACACGACCCGCCGCTATACCTGCGCCTGCGCATGGGCAAGCCGGCCGGGCGGCCGCTGCCACGCACCACGCCGCTCATGTCCTACGGCCGCAAGCGCATGAAGCCCGAGTACTGGTTCGGCATCCCCAGGAACAGGTCAGTGACCTTGCCGTGGCAACACAATGCTTTAGGTACACTAGCTGCGACTACCTATTGGGTCTTGGATACACTAGGGAGTAATAGAGCGATGTCTTGCAGAAAGAGAGTATATTAACTACGTCGACATCAAAGAGTTCGTACCGTTTCGTGTCATGCTGTATTGGGAGACATTTTTCCTCTAGTGTATCTAAGGTCCTTAAGGACTAGAACACGACCCACCGCTGTATATGCGGCTGAGCATGGGCAAGCATGTCCTACGGCCGCAAGCGCATGAAGCCCGAGTACTGGTTCGGCATCCCCAGGAACAGGTCAGTGACCTTACTGCGACTCTTTAGGCCTTGAATACACCGGAGGACAAATCATTAAGATGTAGATGCACTAATGAACAAATGGGGTGATGCATTGCAAATGTTGCAATACAGGAGTATAACAACTACATGGTCATCAAAGAGACTACGTCAGACGTGCATTTGCTTGTGTAGCGCGTCTCAATTGTTTCAGCGTCGCGTGTCATGTAGGCTAGTAGACTTTCTCCATTAGTGTATCCAAGGTCCTTCACTAGAACACGACCCGCCGCTATACCTGCGCCTGCGCATGGGCAAGCCGGCCGGGCGGCCGCTGCCACGCACCACGCCGCTCATGTCCTACGGCCGCAAGCGCATGAAGCCCGAGTACTGGTTCGGCATCCCCAGGAACAGGTCAGTGACCTTGCCGTGGCAACACAATGCTTTAGGTACACTAGCTGCGACTACCTATTGGGTCTTGGATACACTAGGGAGTAATAGAGCGATGTCTTGCAGAAAGAGAGTATATTAACTACGTCGCCATCAAAGAGTTCGTACCGTTTCGTGTCATGCTGTATTGGGAGACATTTTTCTTCTAGTGTATCTAAGGTCCTTAAGGACTAGAACACGACCGACGCTATACCTGCGCCTACGCATGCGCAAGCATGTTCTACGGCCGCAAGCGCATGAAGCCCGAGTACTGGTTCGGCATCCCCAGGAACAGGTCAGTGACCTTGCTGCGACCCTTTAGGCCTTGAATACACCGGAGGACAAATCACTAGGATATAGATACACTAAGGAACAAATGGGGTGATGCATTGCAAATGTTGCAATACCAGGAGTATAACAACTACATGGTCATCAAAGAGACTACGTCAGACGTGCATTTGCTTGTGTAGCGCGTCTCAATTGTTTCACCGTCGCGTGTCATGTAGGCTAGTAGACTTTCTCCTTTAGTGTATCCAAGGTCCTTAACTAGAGCACGAACGCCTCTATACGACGACGCCGCTCATGTCCTACGGCCGCAAGCGCATGAAGCCCGAGTACTGGTTTGGCATCCCCAGGAACAGGTCAGTGACCTTGCCGTGGAAACACTAGGCTTTAGATGCGCAAGGGGACCATTGGAGCGATGTGTTGCATATCGAGAGCATAAAAACTCCGTGGATGTCCGAGAGAACGTCACGCATGTGCTAGCTTCTATAGCGCGTCTCAATTGTTTTGCGGTACGTAGATTTAGCGTTGCACATCATGCAGGTTGGGCGACTTTCTCCTCTAGTGTATCCAACGTTCTTCACTAGAGCATGATCGCCGCAGTACTGGCCTGCGCATGGGCAAGCCACGCCGCTCATGTCCTACGGCGGCAAGCGCATGAAGCCCGAGTACTGGTTCGGCATCCCCAGGAACAGGTCAGTGACCTCACTATAACAACCAGACATTGGATGATCCTCTAGGAGACAAATGGAGCGATGTGCTGCAGAACGGTAAAATAACAACTACGCGGACATCCGAGGGACGACGTCACGCGTGCTTTTCTGACGTATTATTCCAGGTTAGTTGGATAGCAGCTGTAGCTGCGCCTGCGCATGGGCTGCGTTTATGACACGGCCGCAAGCGCATGGACCCTAAGTACTGGTTCTTTCTATAACGTTGCTCTATGTCGCTGCTCAGTCAGATCAGAGGTGTATCAAGAGCGGCCCTCCAAAGAATGGACCCGGGCCCCGACGAGCCCGCCGAGTTGGGGAGACCTGCTGCGTGCCTAAATTTACTACACTAGTTCGAACTAGGCTTTTTATGAACTATAGCCAAATATTAAATATCAAAACATAAACACACGTGTGAACAGAGTCCGTAGAAATGTACTATTTGGGAGTGCAACTACACTATCTATCATAAGTCATTGTACGCAAAATGATAAATGATAATGTAAAAAAGTACGTCTCAAAAACTACGCCTCATTCAATAACCATGTCTCAAAAAAACCTACCGAATTGAGATCCTCCTCCTTTGTTGAAGTCGGTTAAAAATACTTTCCATGTTTAGTACATTTTCATGTATGAGACTTAGTTTTCCCTCTCATGTTGCCATGAAATATCACAAGGATTTCTCGACTACACAAGACAATGAAATTACTCACAACAGGCGTCGTAATCGCTTGCAGCGAATGCACTGCGCCGTGTCCTTTCCACTGTTATTATAATTTCTCGTATCTTATTGTTGCCTTTCCCGATAATAACATGCAGGTAGACAGTTGCAAAATAGATCTTAATCATCAGTCAGCAAGCATAGATCCTGGGAATAATAGTGTCGTAGTTACATATTTACAATAGAATAATTTTAAATTCTTTAGCATTCAATGTAAACGTGACATGTGAATTACATATTGCTTGTGCGTATACATGATTGTGTATAATAAAAACGTGTTCGTTTTTCTAACAATGTATTTGTAACCTTGTATGTTTTATACAGGGTGGATGATTTATTCAAGTTCCTGACGCACTGGGTGCCGGATCGGTATGGGCCCCTGGGCGATGTGACCGCGCAGGGATATGAACTGATCGACAGTGACACTGAATGGGACGACGACGAAGCCAAACCGGGACAAAAGGTTAGTGTCTTTAATAACAATCAAAAAGGAAACAATAAAATAGTATTATCTAATTAAATTGATTTATGTTTATGGCATGATTTATGTTCCCTAATGGCAGTTAGTAATTATGCCAGTAGTAATTTAAGAATGCCATGGTAATTCGCAGTTTCAAAAATGAATGACAAATTTAAAACTATGCTTATGAAATAATAATATCTTAACGTTTTTATGGAAAATGTCTATGCGTAAGTATAGCAAACATTCAGTCTGACGCGTCAATATTTATGTACAGACAACAGCTTATCTGACTGCATTTTAGTTACAAAGTAGAACCTTATTACCTGTACATAAGATACCTCTCTGTTGCTTTATATTCTGTCGTCTGTACTTCACATAATATTATTCCGGATGTCGAGTGAAATATGTAAACTTTTCTTGCGTGATAAATTCAGGAATGTTAAACATTATCTACTTGGTTTGTTCAAATTATTTGTTAATTTCAAAACCTGCGTCCTACAGTAGTGTACCGCATACACTTTGCACAGTAAACCCTTATCTTGCCATCAGTCAAGATAACGAATTCTGTGTGTCTTATTTATGAGTCTTGCTTGTTAATTATGAACTGATATTAAGTACCCTGGTAGCGCATGAATTATAATATTAGACGCGAAGTAATTCTCTTTAGACGTAACATTTTTATGGGATTAAATGACTAAGCAATGTATTATGTTGTCGTAGGGTGAACGAACGGGCAGCACCGGGGATGTATCTGACATCACAAGAGAATCGTGGGAGGTAAGCCCCAATTCAAACTTATTCACATCCCACATTAATATACTGTTACTTACTAACACGTTCGATGATTACTAACAACGCTTTGTTAACACACCGTTATTCATATCGTCGGTTATGCATCTCACATCCCACATTACAGTACACATTGGACAATGTTTCGATTTTATTAAATTATCTAAAATCTCTATGGTTGCACTGTGAATGGGTGTTTGTTTTTATTAATATATTTTTTATTCAAGCGTCACAAGTCAATCGCCACTACATTAGCACCGAGCGTAAACAGAATGGTTATGAACTCATTTTATGTATGTGTAGATTTATGGATTTGGTTCGCACTCATAATTCAGTCGATGGGCTTCACAGGATCAGTGGCTCATAATATCAACTAAATCCACTACACACAGGGGCGCATTAACTGATACGATAAAGCCCACGGCCGGCTATTTCACTGGATTCATTATTCATGTAAATTATCTGCGCTGTAAAGGCGATCAGACGTTGTTTGAATAAATAGCAAATAAGTCGTAAATACCGGCCACTGTCTGAGCAATGGCGTGGACAATTTGTAGGTCATCACAGCTAAACACTGTAACCTTTCTCGAACACAAAGCCACAGATCAACGACACTACTGCGTACCTGAAATCGTTTATTAGTACATATAAGTTTTATAACCGGATGAATTTATTGCTCTTACTGAGCGATATACTGATAAATGATAAATATTGTAAGAGTGGTAATAATTATTTACTGTGCCGGTAAAAATAGACTGATAAATAACTTAAAAATCAACAAACAACTTTGTATGTAAATAGATTACTTTATCGGCAGTGCATAAGTTAACTGCAGTAAACACATTTTTATAGATTTATTCAGCAAATAGGTACACATTAAGGCATAACATAATTGTAAACAAAACACTAATTTAAAAAACATTACTTACCGACATAATTTTTACAAGCTAAATAACTCTAACAAATAAGCTGTAAAATATTAATGTAACTTGTTTCATACGAGCTGTTGTTAACATCTCAAGCTTATATGATACTGTTCGTAATTGAATGCAGCTCGTATGAAACTTGTATGTAACCCTCATGTATGGTTGCGCATAGCTGCTAAAGGCGCCGTACGTGAAAATATACTCGATAATGAAGAGCCAGGCCGAGGCGCTCGGCGACTCGCTGGGCGAGGAGCCACAGCAAGAGGTACCTACTTTCGCGACACACACAAGCTGAATACAAATTTACATGACGATAAGACAAACGGGAAACACAGGGTTACATTTAAAGTGAATTGATTACATCTTTACATGCAATCATTAGAACTGACTGATCAGTTTAAAATAAAATTAATCTAACGGATAACCCATTCGTATAGACCGGGTGATCTTTCGAGATCCGGCTCGAAGGACCATTTAATTAGACAACCAGAAAAATTATTGCTTAAAATTTTGCATATGAAATAAATTTTAAAATGTTGCACGTCCATGTCAACATTTTAAAATTTACGCTAGTGTATTTTGTGATTATTTTTTGTAAACATAAATTGCAGAACATACGAAAAATGCTTTACAAAACACTCGTTCTCGAATAAATATTTTTCGTTGGTTGAGCAAAATATTTTATCTCTGTTTAATATTGCTTACTTGGTACATTTATTATCGATAGTAAATAAATATTTCTGATATTGATTTGTATCGCCAGTAAAGTAATTACTTGAAAATAATGTATAAAATACGCTAAAATCATAGTAAGTATACTATGAAATAATCATACCAAATTAATTACAATCAATAAATCAAGACGTCTAACTAGATTTTTAGACCGTTTGATTGTTTTCAAATAAATGAAAATCTCGATAATACCTCAAGAACTTTTAAAACTGTTCAAGGCGTACTTCGTAAAACTTGTTTGGCAACTGTCGTGCTACTATTTAAATTGGTTTTATTTTCAGTACAACTCTCTTTTTTTCATTTAATTTTGCTCTACCAACAAATAAGGATGTTGTGAACCTAAAAATGCAACGTTAAAAGATAATCAATTAAAATTCAATTCATCGTATACATTTGTATTCAGCCTGTATATTATGTAGTGCGAATGTAAAGCACCCTTAGTGAATTGCAAACCGCACTACCCTTAGCTATGTGTACTTAGGACTTCTTCACTCTATGTTAATAGCCAATGTGATATCACAAGTGTCTGTCAATGCTGGAATACGCCAGCGTGAGCTATGTATACTGTATATTGTAGATTCATGAAATGTCATAAGGAATGCAGCTTAGAAATGTTATTGTTTTACTAGTTTTTATGTATTGAGCAGCGAGTAAATGTTATGGTAGACGTATCTACCATATCATAACAAGCAGCTTCTGCACGCTAGCGACTTAACCTCCTTATTCATAAAAATATAACAGTTCTATAGCACCGTTTTGATAAATTAATTCTAGTCACTTTCTAATGTTAATTTCGCTATGAAGAGTCAAAATAGTTTTGATTCGCGATGCATAACTTTTTATCAATAAGGGGGTTCAAAATTGTGTGAATGTTCGAGAAGTAACCTCAATGTGACCGGTATTACAACGTGGTAGCAAAAAGTATCAATGGCGGCTACATGTCACCAATGTCACACAATGAGGTGACGCGCGAACAATGGTGGAGCCGGTGGTGCCCTGACGGCACGTAATCACCTCTTGTTAGCAGTGTTGCACAACTCTTGATAACACTGACCGTATAAACAAGGACTGACCAACCCTATAATGTACTAGTGATCCTTATTGCTACTGGATTAGTGACGATGGATACTGTAAAGAAAATGAAACAAAAATTTTATAACCAGACACCCGGTATGGAATTGGAACAGCACTAAATCTTCTATAGAGTTTGAAACTCAGAAGACACATAGAAGAGCTGGTTTCATGAAGCATTTTGTATCTTTTATCATAAAGCAACTGCTGATATATTCGGGGCCTCTTAAAACACGAAGTAGTCAATGAAACTACTTAATTAGATGTTGATTTATACAGCTTCTTTACTACTTATTGGTGAGAGATATTAAAATCATGGAAAAAAACTGTTGCCCCATTAAATATCATCGAGGTAGACAAGTTGACGTAATAAGGCGATTTTAGTGTTTCTCTGATAAATTAACGTTATACACAATTTACTACTTTGAATCATCGATATGAAGAAAGAAACATTAAAGACGATAGAACTAGAAGACGATAGAACAAACTATATTGTGAACTTTTCTAGAAATAAAAAGAAGATGAGCTGAATAGATAGTGAGCTTAAATGCCTACGGTATGACTTATCGATTGATATAATTAAATATGCGATGAAAATAATGGATACAGAATTTAAATAATATGCACGTCTGACCTTACCCAACTCGTTATTATATTCACTCTATTAACATATTAAATGACTGTCGAGTTTCCGTTCGGAATATTCCAAACCATTTATTCATTAATTATGTCTTCGAACATCGACCGATGTACTTTTTAAGAAATCAAATACTGATTAGTATGTTGTAGGCACACGTTAATCGTCACCATTCTTAGTTCGGTAAACGGAGTTCATGAATGTAAACGACGGATGTAAGGTTTTATCTGGGGGCACGGCAGTGCCCCCGCCAAGTCGAGCGCGAAGCAAACACTGCCGTACCATCCTTTACTGGAACCATTTCGCCGCATTTTCAGGCCCCTATTTGAGAACCTCTGGATAAGACCAGAACACAGAAATTTTCGTCATCTAGTAAGCTATAATCACATACTTAAAATCCAAAATTTCAAGTCTGTAGGTCATTTAGTTCCGAAGTTAAGCGAAAGCAAAGTTTCGCATTTACGACACTCACTCACTCACTGATGATCATCAAAATAGAACTAGTACTTCCCATAAACTCAGAGAGCTGAAATTTGGTACAGAGTTAGGGTTTAATGGCCACATAAAGGGAAAACTATAAAAACTAGTAAAATCGAAGATCTGGAGTAACACCACATTCATAATCAATACTACTCCGGCACCGTGGTGTTCGCCTGTATCGCTCACCGCTAGATGGCGCTAGCACTAGCAAGCGGTGTCCAGATTTTTTTCCTTCCTAGAGAAAGTCATCGATAAAGATAAATGATAAATGTTGTGTAATTTGCATTTCGTTGATTTCGTTTATTATATTGTAAGGTTCGCTAAGGTTATGTTATTAAAAAAATCCCACCAAAAACATTCTGTAAAAAACTAGCCAAGTCTCGATGGAGCTGCTTGTTTATCTCTAAAAAGTAATGAAATATAGACAAAGTCGTGCCAAGTCTATGGTTCCTTACTGCGATTTCTTTATTATTATAGTTAATGTTGTGTGACTTGGCCGTTGAAGGGTGACAAAACCAGGTGCTCCATGACACCATTGCACCAATCTGTCGCCAGAACCGCTACCCATTGACGATGGAAAATTGCCACTTGGAAAACGTTGATTCAACAACAACCAGTCAATTGTAGGTTTAATAAAGCTGCGTATTTCAATAATAATTATGTATAAAGATTGTTCAACGGCCAAGTCACACAACATTAACTATAATAATAAAGAAGTCGCAGTAAGGAACCATAGACTTGGCACGACTTTGTCTATATTTCATTACTTTTTAGAGATAAACAAGCAGCCCCATCGAGACTTGGCTAGTTTTTTTACAGAATGTTTTTGGTGGGATTAAATCTTACATAGCATGAAGTACCTTGTAGAAAAACTTCTAGCACGTCCTTTAACTTCATTTGCGCGTAGTTCTCAACAATCATAATTTTATCAAAATCCGCTCAGTAGTTTAAGCGTAAAAGAAGTTCGATACATCCGTTCTCACAAACTTTTAATTAATAGTCTGCTAAATATAAAATCTCCATTATTTCGTTCTCTCATGTTTTGGCTCATGGAATACATGGGTGGGATTCATAGAAAATCGTCCACAAGTTTTCAGCAATCCAGTATCTATTTCACCACCATCAATGATAAGCTGTAAAAAAAACTCCAAGAAGTACGAAGCAAAAAGCAATAAGTAGTAAACCATTAAAAAATAAGTTTAGAAAAAATCAGAAGTCAAACTGACAAATTAACCAGTAATCATGTCAATTCGCATTGTCTCTATTTGTTGAAAATTGTGCATACATTGATAAAATACTTATCTACAAATCTTATCAATAAACAGGTAATGTGGCGGCAACTTAAGATACTTATCAAAAAATTAATGACGTACATTCAAGTGCGCAAATCATAGGTTTATTAAATGAACTTTTGTTTGAATGGGGACATGGGGTTTCCTTCAGAACTTCTGTCTTTAGGAATGGCAAATAGTGGTAACTTCTGTATTTAACTACTGAAAGGACCAAGCATAAACTAGCTCGTGTATCGTACAATTGTTTTAAACTTGCACGCCATGTAGCAGTATACTCGTAACATATCTTTACTATCCCAGAAACATTCATGGATCTCGAGTATTAATATACAGGGTGTTAGGTAAATGGGTATATGAGCCGACACTAGCCCATGTTAACATGGGCATATAAATAGTATGGTGAAGTCAGAAAATTGATATCTTCATTTTAATTATTTTAATTTTCATACAAATCGGATTTTATAAAATTAATTTTGTAAGAAAATTAAAAAAATTAAAGTGATTATATCAAATTTCTGACTTCACCATACCATTTATATGCTCATGTTAACATGGGCTAGTGTCGGCTCATATACCCATTTATCTAACACCCTGTATACGTCTATGTAGCTAAGGCCCAGTTTTTTGATTCATAGTTAAAGTAACTAATTGTTAAATTTTGCTACTAATGGTTAAATATTAACAGAATGTAAACAAATAGTTAAAAAATGTACTAAAAGTCAAGCTAACCATTGTTCGAAAAACATTTTTTTCTGATATTTAACCACTTGTCATTTGACATCTGTCAAATTTGACCATTGGTTATTTTAACTACGAATTAAAAAACCGGGCCTAAGTCGACACGAATTCTATTGCTTATTTTTTGCATTCTATTTTTAATTGTACGGTTTATCTTACTGATATCAATACTGAAACCGTCCCCAAAAGTTTAATTCGCATTACGATGATGATGATAGTGGTATAAATCACTGCTATCATGCTAAATTGCCGCATAGTTATCGTTCACAGATCTCAGATAACGATCGGGTACATTACTCACTTATAAAGCAAATTCTTATTAATTTGTAAAAAAAAATATCAATCAAATACCTCCCCATAATCCGTGGTATCTTCAAATACACTGAGATCTGTATTTTTATCTAAGTATCTTTAAAATTCCAGAATTATCGCGCCAGTTATCTTCAGTAATTTTCTCATCCTGCTTTACTTTACAACAAAGTAATAGATGTGAGTTACGTAATCGATCTATTAATAACATAAATACTCATAATGAGTCAATTGACTTAACACACGTTAACTGACATTAAAGACAAAGTAAAAATACCTTATGAGTAACCTAAGTGTGGATAAAATTTATTGCTTTCATGACTAGATATATCTTCGGATATGATTGATTAGACTTCGGACAATATATTGCAATTGTCGTTTACCTATCCAACTATTCAGTCTTAAATGGCAGGATGCTATCAAATACTTCATACTTGCGGACGGCGCGACAATACAGACTGACAATTATGATCAATTTGTGCATTGTTTAAACTTTATCTGCGCAGTTGGTAAACAATCGCGATTAATAATTTACTCGTAATCATTTGTGCCTTAACTGATTTGGAAGATAATTCTTTCGGCTATTACTTCTTTACTTTGCTCATCATGTCATTGTATTCTTTTTATTTGGCATGTGCTATGAAAAGAAGTGGCATAATTTTTTTTAAGTGTCGCCTGAAATAAACAAAAAAAAACCAACTTGGTCTTAACTGTTTTCCAAAAATGGAGAGTCGCACAATAGTTTCATGTAATAAGTAGATATACAGCCAAATCGCGTTTAGGATTTCCATGCTACGAATTGGCTCCTTTTTTGTTGTGGTGTTTGCGCAATAGTAAACAACTGAATACTCTGTTATTACCTCTAAATGATGTTACGATATGATTCCGTTTCAAAACTGGCAGTTGCTTCCGCTAATTTCTTTTGGCATCCTCTATGATCAATTAATATCGCTCTATTTTGTATGTAGTCCAGTCAATAAAGCATTATAGATGGAAAACTGTAGAACACAATTTCTGACTTCAGGACTTTATTTAGACTAGTTAGGAGGTGAACATAGCAAAAGTCCCCGCCCTTAGCCCTTGAGCCGGCGGGGAGAGGGGGGTTTAAAGGTGCCACTTTTCGGTTTTTCGCTTAATCCTCGGAAACTATGCGTCCTAGTGACATGACTACTTTGAACCAAAAAAAGCATATTCAATCTGCTACAGATGAGATAGACAAGTTTTTCTATAAATTGTATAGTTTTCGCGGCATCTGCTCTAGAAAGTCTGTAATATTGGAAATTTTCTTTTTGTCTTACATGTTCCCATCAGGAGAAAATTGACTAAATCAACATTGAGCAATCATTCTAGACATGCGGGAGCATGTTAAGCCTAGTTCCAGCGAGGGGACTACATCGTGCGTATATTTAGACGAATCACTTTGAGCCACTTTTGAGTCCTCATCACTCAAAAACTACTGTGCATTAACACTTGTTTGCTCAATGTTGATTTAGTCGATTTTCTCCTGAAAGGAACATGTAAGACAACAATAAAATTTCCAATTTTACAGACCTTCTAGAGCAGATGCCGCAAAAACTATACAAGATATAGAAAAACTTGACGGTCTCACCTGTAGCAAATTGAATAGGCTTTTTTTGGTTCATAGTAGTCATGTCACTAGGACGCATAGTTTCCGAGGATTAAGCGAAAAACCGAAAAGTGGTACCTTTAAACCCCCCTCTCCCCGCCGGCTCAAGGGCTAAGGGCGGGGACTTTTGCTATGTTAACCACCTAACTAGGCTAAATAAAGTCCCGAGGTCAGAAATTGTGTTCCATGGATTTCTCTCTACACCGTCGTTAAGGCATTCATTGACTGGACTAATGGGCCAGTACTGAATATGTTTTAACCTGGCTAGATGATCTTTTTTGGGTTCCAAATGCTGTATTCGAAATATTATATACAGGGTGTTTCTTGTAAGGTGTCAAGCCGAAGGCAGGTGATAGGTGAGGACTAGACCTATCGATTTCACCCCATGTATGTTCAACGATTTTTCGTTGTTTAGAAGTTATCGTTAATTTTGTGATTTTTTCAAATTTCATGACCTAGTGGCTTAATTTTATTTTTATCTTTTTTTTGGGTTGACTTTTCTCAGATTTCTTTTTGTTGACAGATTCCCTATTACTTGCAGATATTTTAAAAAAATAATCACCTTCCTATCTTTGATGCAAGATACAAAATTTTTGCTAGAAACATAAAAAATATGCTTTTAGCAGAACATTCTAAAATTTTCAATTGAAATGTATGAGAAAAAAAAAGAATTTCCATAGGTCCAAAATAATTTTAAAAACTGCGCAGTTTTCTAAACTTTCATAATAACACAAAAAAACATGTACTTAATAGGCCATTATTTTCTGTAATCGCTCCACTAAAGTGGTAAGTCGGAGATTCCGTTACATGTTTTTGACTTTCTTAGGACTTAGTAATATTTGCAATCCCCTAAGTTTACGTTATGTAGAACACATTTAGAGACAATAACTGAAAAGACAAAAAAACATGTACTTAATAGGCCATTATTTTCTGTAATCGCTCCACTAAAGTGGTAAGTCGGAGATTCCGTTACATGTTTTTGACTCTCTTAGGACTAAGTAATATTTGCAATCCCCTAAGTTTACGTTATGTAGAACACATTTAGAGACAATAACTGAAAAGATTTTTTTTATCATGTGGTAAACAAAAGGGAATATGAAAATTTTGATGATAAACCATATTAGAATGCAAGAAGCTTTTGTAAATTTACGAATAATTGTTTTGCGTCGTTGTCGAATGTGCATTCAGGTCAGCGACGGACATTTTGAACATTTACTTCACACACACACACACACACACACACACACACAAACTCTTTCTCTTTCCTTTCACACTCTAATAGGTAGGTAGATCAAATTTAATCGTAAAGTAACAATCACCACTGTGGTCTAGTGGTAAGACTACCTATTTAGGACAGCCAATTCCTCTGTAGTTTAGGATTCCGGGTGAAGCTCGCTGATCATCCAGCAGTTTCCAATTTTCCATCAGGTCAGATGAAGGGCAAGAGCTTCCTCGTTGTGGATAAAAAATGTTCTGTTCAGTTATTGTCTCTAAACGTGTTCTACGTAACGTACACTTAGTGGATTGCAAACATTAGTTAGTCCTAAGAAAGTCAAAAACATGTAACGGAATCTCCGACTTACTACTTTAGTAGAGCGATTACAGAAAATAATGGCCTATTAAGTACATGTTTTTTTGTGTTATTATGAAAGTTCAGAAAACTGCGCAGTTTTTAAAATTATTTTGGACCTATGGAAATTCTTTTTTTTTCTCATACATTTCAGTTGAAAATTTTAGAATGTTCTGCTAAAAGCATATTTTTTATGTTTCTAGCAAAAATTTTTTTTCTTGCATCAAAGATAGGAAGGTGATTATTTTTTTCAAATATCTGCAACTAATAGGGAATCTGTCAAAAAATAGAAATCTGAGAAACGTCAACCCAAAAAAAAGATTTAAAAAAAATTAAGCCACTAGGTCATAAATTTTGAAAAAATCACAAAATTAACGATAACTTCTAAACTACGAAAAATCGTAGAACATATATGGGGGTGAAATCGATAGGTCTAGTCCTCACCTATCACCTGCCTTCGGCTTGACACCTTACAAGAAACACCCTGTATAAGTAAACAATTGAACTTGTTCCGTGCAGAATCCATTAACTAAGAAGAATTACTTATCGCGTTGTTTACTGTCGATAATGCACAGTTGCAGTTAGAGTCAAAATTATCTTGATTAATTCATTATTTATGCATTGATTACATTTTAATCGGTAGCAATCATCTGACATTGGCATTCAGATTCGACTTATTTACTGGTTATTAGAATACGAATGTTGTGGCCTCGTCCTTCTTTTATTTATTTTTTACTTATTATTTATACCAACTTGTACCGCGTTGCTATCATTTTGTAGGTACGGTTAAGTTCCGATTTCTTATGCACTGCACATTAATATAAAAGTAATTGTGCTCGAGTTTTTATTAGTCTCACGCTAATTGGCGATATGGTATCCAGTAACAAATGCGTCTTAAACCGGCTGCATTTACTTGCAACTGGATAAATCGAGTTTTTATTTGTAAAGCCATAAATTCCAACGGTGTTTTCTGTAGAGTTCGGTATGCATTACTGTTATTTTTAAAAGATCAAACCGTCTGCATTTTTTTAATATTAAAGTGGCTATAAATATTGATGATAGTTTTCCTATCAATACACGTTACATTATGACCCTGTCTTATGTCCACAACCCCAACCCTAACCCTTGTAGGTTAATATTTAGAAATCAAGATAATATTAAGGATATCGATTATGAAGGCTCTGCATATTTATAGATGACTTTGTAGACATCTATCAGCAGTAGATTAGTAGATAAATATTACACGTGACTTATGGCTTGTTATGATTAAAAGTTAGGGTTCACGTGAACTTGCACATGTTTTGTCTTATACCTGTTTAAACTAAAGGTATTCTATTCAATGATTCATGTATTCCTGAAATCTTGTTTCATATTCAAAATATTTAAGATGGATCTAGAATGTAAGTAGATCCATATTAATGAAGACATTTAAAGTTACAATTAATTGTGTCACATCTTCATGTTAATTACAGCTAATCTAAGATCCATTCTGTAAAACTGCGCGACATCTTAATCGATGCGACAGCACGCGCGTTAACAGATCTGTCCTCTCGGATCAACGTTGAGAGCATCCGACAATTAATTTGCATCTCATGTTGAGGCGTTTCAATCTTCTTCTTTTCGTGTCGACAACAAACCTACAATGGGGATGTTGCCTGGGTCAAAAAGCAAGAGTTTTAATTAGTCCGTCAGTTAACTTATCAAAAAATACTCTACACGTATTTTTCACTTTTTCAAACTAATGAAAATTTAAAGAGATAAAGCGCCCCAAAGTTCATAAGAAGAGGCCCGTGACGTCAACGCTTGCTTAAAAATGCCGCACGTTGTGACGTCGTGCGCAACTTCAACGCACTATAACTATGTAATTATTTGTTAGATTGACAAATAAAATTACATGTGTCCAATATTTTTTGATATTAAACATTACGGACTAAAAAAATTTTTTAGGCAACTAGCCTATTAAAACTTATATTTTAATCCGTCTCAAAGTTAATCGTGTTTAATTGTGCGATGTCGCCGCTGAACGAGGATGATTTATGCACCGCCACGGGTTCATATGCAGCCCCTACACAGAAGCGATCTAGTGCTGCGCTATCTTTAAACGCGCGCGGTGAACAACTAAAGTTTGCACGCTCTAGTTTGTGACAATCGACAAATCAATTGTGTTAAAAACAGTGCGTGTTTGCCATGAACTTAAGAAAGTGCTCGACACAAAGGTAAACATAGATAAAGCTTTCCGCCCGCGGCTTCGCCCGCGTGGAATTTTGTCTGTCACAGAAAAACTTTATCGCGCGCGTCCCTGTTAAAAAACCGGGATAAAAACTATCTCTATGCCAAATTTCATCAAAATCGGTTGCGAGGTTTAAGCGGGAAAGCGTAACAGACAGACAGACAGACAGACAGACAGACAGACAGACAGAGTTACTTTCGCATTTATAATATTAGTTGGGATTAGTTGGGATTTAAAACATCGCATCTCCTTGTGTAATATTCCCACAGCATTGTGTAACAGCATCATTATCTCGATCTATTTTAAGCCTACTACAAAAAGCTTGCATATATTTTTTACCGTGAATTTGTACCTAACTAAACCTGTTACTTTACCATTCTATTTACCAGCTACTTGTTGCAGAGTGATTTTAGTTATGCATAACTAATTTCCAACTTTCAGTATTTACTTTAAACTTGTTTGCGCTGGTACATAATGACTACGAGAACATTTGGGATTAAACCTGTTTGTAATATGAATGTAATATTAGTTGAAGTCCCATACAAGGTCTGAAAAATTCGTATATCTCTACCTATCTACCTTATCTTGAATACAAATGAAGCTTGATTAGCGATCAGACTATAATAGTGACAATATGTTTTGATGGCAACAAGCCAGATTGGTATCGACAACTAAACAAAAAACTGACTTTTTCTTATTATAATCGTGCAGAAAACCCGGATATAGCGACATAATACCTTGACGTGCGGGTCAACCGGTGCGCCGGCGCACTGGCATTAAGCCCAATGTCGTCGATTCACGAATTGTCCACACTCTACCCGTGACGACGTGCCCCCCCAAAAACATGATTGTTACATCCGTCTCCATATCTAGGTTTATGTAGAAATACCTTGTCGCAATCGTAACTAAAATCGGCATTAGGTATAGCATTTGATACGATTAAAGAAAGATTAGTATGTAGGCTATGAATCAACTCTTATTGCGGGAATTGGCTGGCCAATTTGGCTCGGTGGTGGGAAGCTATCAAGCTATGCAGTCGATCGTGCGTCGCGCGGGTTTTGTCATTTTGTGTCGCGAGCCTTTCTTTTCTGCATCTAGTTTCCGAGCGACGTCGCGGCGCATACTCGCCTCGCGCTTCAACTCTTTGAGAAACTGCAAATTAAGTACGGAGTTAATTAAATCGGCGGGCTCGTCAAGCGGTCGGCTGCACACAATACCGAGGAATGTTTCCGCAGTTCATACGCGCCCATCAAACCGGACTGGTGTGTGTCGGCAGCGCGCTACCAAAAACAAACGATTCTTGTTTATAAGCAGTCGCGACCCACGGCGTTCAGTGTTTGATTACGAAACCTTGTAATCGCGTGGGTGATTTCTAAATTGGGCTCTGGCTTGTGATGTGGACGTAGTGTTTTGTGGTGCATCACTTGTCGCCCTATTCGCCATTAATGTGAACAGACTAGTGCGGATCAATGCAGACTATGAAATGGATAGAGATGGTGCGGCTCGGGCCCACGGCTACGGAAAGGCCTGACACTTTCGACGGTGATAAGGTGAGCGTGTCAAAACACCGTTAGCGCTTCCACGGCGCACCTCGCTGCCGGCTTTTAGGCGGCTAGATAAAATAATCATTATCCATTATCAATGAATTATCAAATGTCTGTTGGGCATTTATAACCTAATCTAACTACCTACCCTACCTACACTGCCTATAGAGCTATGATGTGCGTTATATTTGGATTTTATTGCAAATCCAAGTATTTTATAATTTGAGTTCATCAAAATCCATAAAACTGGGCATCGTGAACAATCAGCATTATTCTGTAATGATGTTTGTTATAAAATGTCAGTATGAAATATGAATGCCGAGATCCGCAGACCTTATGACGTCTTGACATTGAACTCAAATGTTATCATCATGTACTTAATCATTCAGCAGTTAAAATATATTTTTAACAACATAAGGAACAAAATTATTTTGTAGTTCTTACCTGTATAAGCTAACTTGTAATTAACCTAAATATTTTAACAAAAAATTCGAAAATCACGTACCTACCCGTCACCCGTGGCCATGCCGTGATTTAATCCGTATAATTTGCTGCCGCTAAGTTATTCTTACATGGGCATTAGGCGTTTGTCCTTGGTGGTCTCATTGGCTTATGTGCATAAATGAGTCCCGGCATTACCGCACCGCCGAATAATTCAATAAATAACACCCCGAATGAATAAATAACACCATGACATTCGTCCTGACATCTTGGAGACTGGCTCTCTATTTATAGAGAGAGAGGCGAATGACCGTCGTATGCCAGCATTCGCAAGGTTGGCTCTAGGAGCTGTAGCCATGTAGGGGCATAGGTACGCGTATTATAAGCTGCGAGCTGTAAAACGTAGTTATTAAATTGTCTTTCAGTAGCCAAAAACAATAAGTTCGCAAAAATAAGGAATGCGTAAAGTACGCGCGTGAGTTATTCTTAGTAAGTACTTTTAGTATTTCCATTGATTATTATCAATCTATATTTTATCTTTTCTTAGAAATTAATAAGCAAGTTCTTTATAGTTATTCTAATATATTTTATTCGTAATACAGTTGAAAATGTTAAAAGAAAATGTCTCATTTTGACCTACTTGTTCTCCCTGAAATTATTGATCCTAATCTGAAAACTATCACTGCTATTCCCTTTGATAGAGTACAATTTATGCCCCCATACGTGATTATAATAAACCAGTATTCACATAAAGGGTTTTCTAGTAGAGTTAAGATTACAATAATCTTGAAATACGCTAATACGCTATCTGTATAACCATACATACATATTGTTAATATCGCTGCCTAGAAAAAAAAAACAATAACCTAAAAATTAATTAACAATTATTTTAATGACTCGGCAAACCTTTCTAATCCTACTAAAACATTTTTGTTATCAAATTGTACTAATTTGACGAAAAACCTTCATATTTCAAAACTTTTTTTTTGTTATTTTTTTTTTTATTAACGATCACATTATTATATTGTGTATAAAAAACTAAGATACAGTTATAACTGTTTGCTCGTAGAACTAACATAAATTAAGCGCTCTACCACAGAATCTACATTCATGTAAATGAAATAGTTTGGCTACAAAATACGTAATTAATATTTTTTACGACTTAATAAACATAAATTATGCTACATAGTTGAAATATGTTTGTTGTTCCTGACATACTAATATAAGAAAAATTATCATAAAATATTGCCCATTTGTACACACTAACTCAATATTTATTCAGCTGAAAGGACTCTACACGAGTTCATAAGTGTGCAATTAAGGTTTTAAATTTTAATCATAACGATCTAATGGCAAAAACAAAGATAATTTTGCACGATCATCGATGGTTTGATGGCATGCACATGATAATGGTGATAACATTATCTAAGTTCGTAACGTGGATGGGGCTTATGGATAAATTAATTGGCCAATGTCGATAGCGGCATGTTAGAGTGTCGAGACAGTTGTCAAATATTAAAGAATATTCCGACAATAATTAAAAAAATATTCATCATCAGAATCATCGTGAAAATAATAATTTATATTTTTATTAATTACTTGCATAAAATTAAAAAGTATTTATTTAGGCGTGGTCAACGTGAGTGTCGTCATTTTCTGCACTTGACTTTTATTACTTTTTGATCTCATAAAACATGGGATAATCCGGTGATTGCTTACTTATGTTTATTAGTGGCAAATATAAGATAACGCTGATAAACATATCAATAAAATTAAGCTTTCTTGTCAACGTGTATGGTCCGACTCAATCGGTCTACTCATATCGGTATCGGTGGACGTAGCCACATGCGCTCGAAAAAGTCGGGACTGAAATTCTGCATGGACGTAAAATTTGGAAAATAACTGCACTGAGCAACAGCCAAGATGGCGCCAATTGGAATCCAGCCTTGAATTTCACCCCCAGAAATACACCTGGTGGAACTTGAAAACAGAATCAGACATATCAAGCGTTTTAACCAATAAATACCCAAGGGAGTAAAGTTTCAATGAACGCCGAAGACAAGAAGCCGTTAATAAATATGCCGATATTGCGCCTGTTTCGAAAAGTGGTGCGGAGGGTAATAAATAAGATACGGAATGCGGAGTTGGTCGTGTTCAATGTGGCCATGCGCAGGAGACGGGGCACCATACACTCCATTTGTGGCAAAGATGGTGGGCATTCTAGGAATATTAACAGCACTTTGGGTTGCGTCAGGAGATCTACAATCCATTCCATATGCGAGGTGAGAAATTAATTTGGAGTTATTTTAAATGAAGACTCCTTTTATCTTAAAATTATAAATCGCTCCCTCGAAATTATTTACTTTCATGAATCTTTTTTATACACGTATTCAAAAATTGAGTAACACAATTTCTAAACGTTACAATATTTCCAAATAACTTGAAATCACATTTAGGTAGCAAATGATTCTTCTCGCAAGTTCTATATCAATTAGTTAACTACAAAAACGATGCTAACGATACGGAAATTTCAACAATTTTAATGATCAGCACAAAGATGTATTCAAACGTAATTTGCACTGTGTTAAATACATAATAGTGATTCTATTTTTCTATTTCATTATTTAAGTGGTTCCCTAAACTGGTTTTTAAACTTGATTCGTGAAATTACTAGCTGCCTTATTTAGATGCATTGACCTACAGTTTGTTTCGACGATTTTACCAAAGCAAACAATTCCACATGATGTTTAAAAATAACTCATTAAATTAACATATACCTACGTGTTACCACATCATTGGCCCGTATTATGAAATGATACATAAGAATAAATTCTTGAGTTTAAAGAAAATAAATAGTTTATTTTCTGGTATCTGATTTCAGACTTTTCTAAGCATCATTTTGTAATACGGGCCCTTGGTATTTTCAAGTTTATGATCGCTTAGGTAATACTTATTAGTTAAGTATTTGTTAAGAATGTGTTAAATCGTTAAATTAAGATATGTTTAAATGTTTTGTAAGTAATCCAACCAGCACTTTTAAACCTTGAATATATATTTTTTCGGTAAAGTAAGTGCGTTGACCCATTTCCGTATGGGACAGGATCGATTTTAACACAACTTCTTACCCGACTGCGCCAGGAGGGTTATGTTTTTTGTCTGTTTTATAGAAGTGGTAAGGTTTAAAAGTGTAATTGAACTTAACACCAATGTTTTGTGTATTAAACCTGTTCACCTAATTGGCATAATAGTTTGTTAGCTGATGTAGCGCGCACGCGCTGTGCACGCACTTTCACTATGGACTTGGATGTGAACTGTAGTGTTCGGGAATGCACGTCATTAGAGCATCATCACAGCTCATCAAGTCATTAGAAGTCATTTGCATCTGATTTCTCAATTTTACGTCACCATATTGCATGATAATTGCACTCTGTGAACTATATTGTTGTAAGAAACTCGTCTGCATTATGCATGTACTTATGGTAGAATGAGTTTTATAATCTGTTGTTATAAAATATTGATGATAAAATTGAGTGCAGGTTGAAATACTTGCTATGATAGGTAATGCAATAAAATACTCGTATAGGTGTGTTGGTACGGGTTAACGATATTATCAAATAACACGCTATAAAAATATTGTATGTTAATGACGTATAACACAACAATTGACTCTACCATAGTGTGTAAATATTATGGAGAATATTTTAATACTTAACTATGTTGTTACTAACAATGTATTTATCGCCTTTGTACCAGCATTTGTTGATATATTTATGCAGGTTTTATCTAGGTACCTATATTGTGTAATTTGTCCATGAAAAAAAGATAGTTGTTTTCTAGAACTGCAATCAGTTATCCTATATGCTCGACTGTTTAACGTTGTCGTATGAAGCCATCGCTACTTAGATCCTTCCAAATAAAGATCAATTTGGCACTTTTTGTGTAAAACAAAGTTGTTATGTAGTGAACGCTACATGTCTGATTCGTTCGAACCCTAAACACTTCAGTATTTGTTATTACATTTTCCTATTTGCATGTGTTCAATAGTTGAAATTACAATCAGTGTTATTTTGGCATTTGCTGCCGTTCACAGTCGTACTCTCGCCTTCAAATGTCAAAATGTCCGTTTGCATTTCACAAGTTCGGTTTCGAAGCCGTTTCACTATCAAGGTGGTTGCTGACTTGTGTGTTAAAGTGTAACTCTAAACCAATTTGGTATAATAAGTCGTAAATAGTTTAACTTCAGTTATAATTTTGTATTCAAGCAACGAATGTAGCTACCTACATGACCACACTTTTTAAAACGTGCCAAAAAACTACAATTACTTTGCGCAGAACTGGTTTCTGACGTATCGCTCTGTGCGTTTACACTGGATAATCTGGTCAGTCGCCACCTTAATAGTACGTGCGGCGTATGAGTCGAGTAAGGTCAAACCAACTAAAGCAACGTGTTTACGTGTAGGTGCTGTCGATGAGCGATGAGCTGCGGCGCGCTCTGTACTCGTCGGGCGCCTCCATCGACATGGAGTTCTCGCCGCCCGACCTCATTGGCACGTCGGAGATATTCACAATGGAAATCAGGTAAGATACAACATGAAACACAGTCAGCGTCAAATAGTTCGTGATACCCACAGTAGCCAACAAGTTCGCAACACGTCTTTGTTACAATTGGAATAAGGTTGATAACTTTTTGGCCTCTTTGACGCTGACTGTACACATAATGTTCAGACAACAGCAGCACATCAAAGCAAACACCTTTATGATATTTGTGATAAGTGCGTTTTTGCAACAAAAGTCTACAGTCTGATGTGCTACCGTCTGTTCAGGGAAAATACACAAACATTTGACGAGCGGTGCGCTGCACACCGCTCATGTGCATCGTCCCACGCTGTAACAAAGGTATAAAGAAACTAAAACAACATCAAGTTAAAAAAAACTCATAATAAGATTTGTTATTTTTTTAGGTGAATCTTAAACACATAAAAAGTAGGTTATAAAACTACTTTTAGCTCATTTTATGAAAGATAAATAAACATTAGCACCCAATCGATAGCACTGATTAATGATATGTCTTGAATTGCTTCATTATGATCTTACGATATTATTGTATCGTTTTTTCAAAGACCATTATTGTCATTAATAAGCATTTAATAATTGGCTGACCTATTGGTTTTCAGTTTCCAAATACCTTATCTTCTTGATAAATAAATCGATATCAATCAAAACACTATCTATCGCTCAATTTTAGTGTGTGTTTATACATATTTTTATTATAATTAGCGTTTCTGGTATTCTAATTGGGTATATGATGTGGAATCGGGCCATTATCGTTTTTTAAATCGGCATTTAAATATATTTTAGATTAGCAACTAAAATGAAATTCATGCTAATCGAATTCTATTGTGTAACTACCCACTTGTGATCTTAATTCGTTAACTCATCTCGTTACTTATCATTTATTTATTTTTTGTTTTTAGTCTTGGACGAAATTAATTCGTCCAAGTATTCGGTACTAGTGAAGATATTTAAAACAAATGCTATTGTTTTAGAGCACTAACCTAACTCTGCCATTTTCTATAAAATGTGGTTTTCAGATGTATATTATCAGATTTTTAACTTTACTTTTGAAGAATAAGGGGTTGGTCTTTAAGTTTGAAATCATGAAAGTTAATTTATTAATTTGACCTCTTGTGACAGAATTAGATTTCGGAGTCAAATCCACTGCCAGAGACTGTCATTGGTCATTGATATGCAAACAGTCCGGTCAGTCCAGTCGTGTTAAACCCCGCCTCCGTTTTATAATCGAGTTACATTCCTAAAAGTGTGTAGATACAGACGTTTGGTGTCAATGCCACTTTTTGTCCTTAATTTGAACAGTTCTGCTTTTTGTCTTGGATGATTACAAGCCAATCTTAACTTTAAGACAGATTAAACCCGTTTCCGTACACTGTTAAGATACATTATGTCATATCTTATTCATACTGTCAGGTCTTCATTTGACAAATATTTCTCAAGTAAGGGACTTTTTTTGCACAGCAACAATTTTCAAGATAAAATAAGATTGTTAGTTTCAAGTGTAACACATGCTAGCTTTGACCTAGGTAACTAGATTGGCCTGTTATTTGACTATGAAAAAAATGTGACTGCTAAGTAGGTACTCATTAATAAATTATTTATTTTTAATTAAGATACAATATTCACATCTTAATTATTTGCTAATAGAAGCAGCAATCGACATACTAAAATACAATCTGAAAGTATAGTCATGTCATGCAGTCATGAATAATCATCTTGAAACTATTAAATATCATTTTGCTGTCATATAAAAACGAGCTACGTTAATATAAAAACTTCTAAAGTAGGTGGCTAGACAAGCTGTTAACTAAAAATAGCTCTTTTTTATCATAACTTCCAATCACGTCAACATAATGCACACGTAAATGCAGACAACGTTTCATCTTGTCGGTCGTTTGGTGTAGTGATTCTGGACGGATTACTATGCCGAGAGGTCCCGGGTTCGATTCCCGGCCGGGCAGAAATTGAAATGATGAATTTTAATTTCTGTGACGGGTCAGGGTGTTACTATGTATAATATGTATGTATTTACAAAAAAAAAGTATTTAAGTATGTTTATATCCGTTGTCTAGTGCCCATAGTACAAGCTTTGCTTAATTTGGGACTAGAAGCGTAGCGTACTACGCAAGCAATATAACCTGAGGTGGAATTGTGTAAAGCAATCGTAATCATTTGACAGTTCATAACGTACGATATAGTCAGTTAAACAAAGCGTTTGACAGAGTGATTGTACGTTATGAACTGTCAAATGATTACGATTGCTTTACACAATTCCACCTCTGTTTACATTACTTATGGCGTCGCTGCTGTCACCATTTTCTGTCACGAGCAATGTGTTCTGTTTTTGGGCATATTGCTGCGACACCGGCCCCGCCCCCTTGTCACATCTCCCTTTAGTTTCTGTGATCTGTGCCTAAAACCATCACCTTAGGGTTCATTTCTCACCGTTTTTTTTCAATCATTACAGAGAGAAACTCTGCACGGTGCTGCCTGCGCGCGCGCAGGGCTACATGTGGTCGCTGACGTTCAGCACGAGCCAGCACGGCTTCTCGCTCGCGTCGATGTACCGCAAGATGCAGCGCGTTGACAGCCCTGTGCTGCTTGTCATACAGGATACTGACAACAATGTGAGTATTGAGTAAAGTATACAGGGACACACAGGGATCCATTTTTTTATATTCAAATCTCTTTTGGATGTTGGCCCTTCTCAAATGAGCGTGGATGGCTTGGTGGAAAAGTTGGACACAAATCTACCATTGTTTCGTTCTTAAGTGTCTAAATGGCGTGGAAAACCATGCCTAAAAATCTGATTCCAGAATTCTAGTTTTTTGTCTAGCTTCCCAGCATTGACTTACATTATTATCCCAATAGGACAGGTGCTGGGAAGTGATAGGGTTAAAATAATGAAGGCACGGGTAAACAACAGGCGTTATTGTATGGAGTTTGACAGACTTATCACGTTTACAGTAAGATGGTGCAAGCCAGCCTAAAAAGCCTTAAATTTTATTAATGACTTCTGTGTATTTCTTCTTAGCTTACCCACTTGTATCCATTTAAAATATTCTGTGTGCCAAATAAACAATTTTTTCTTTACCCTTTTATACAAGACTTATGAAGAATCACCTATTTCCAGGTGTTCGGCGCGCTCACCTCATGCGCTCTGCATCCCTCCGAGCACTTCTACGGCACGGGCGAGTCTCTGCTATTCTCGTTCCAACGCGTGGAAGAGGCGCGCCGGCCGCCGCCCGCCGACGCCGACACCGCCGACAAACCCAAGGAGAAAGAGGAGGTCATCAGCGACGGGAAAGAGGAGAAGGGAGGTGGGTGGACTGATTTTGATATGAGTTTTTAGATGTTTGCGGCTGACTGACCTTTTCCTATAAAGACTAAAAATGCAGTTATATGACTTTAATGTGAACTTGAAGAAAGTCGGTCTTCTTCTTACCTATTCAGTCCTTTTGATCAGAAATGTTTTTGATGGCTGACATAAGTTCTTCGTGATTGCGCCCGATTGAAAAGGACTAACAATGTAGGTATAATAATAATAATAAATACTATTTATTGCACACCACATAAAAAGAACAGAAAGAAAAGGAACACATAAGGTACAATTAGGCGGTCTTATCGCTATGAAGCGATCTCTTCCAGACAACCTATAGAGAGGACAGTTACTTAAAGATACAAGGTATATGATCTTAAAGTGAAAGAGTCTACTTTTTTAGTATTTGTTTCTTCTTCAGTCCTTTTGACCAACTTCACTCTACGCCCAAGACTTAACTCCAGACTTAAGCAAACTTTCTCCTGATACCTTCTGTGTGTGTGCTTCTTGACTTTACTTCTTTAACTCTATTCCTATTATTTTCAGACCAACCACCACCAGTTAAAACCAAGTTCAAGTATTGGGGATGGACCGGTGACAACATGTATTTCATTCGAGGGAGCAACGACAACATATCTATCGGCGCTGGCGAGTGAGTATACCATTTTGTTTCTTCCTTTTGCTGCAGATTAAAAGTGATTAATGTTATTAAGTTTCCATGACCTTAGTTTACTTTATTAATTGTTTATAAATGACAGTTCTAATTTTCGAGATAAAAATAGATGTGGTGAATGAGTCACTGGCATTTCGATACTACAAAGTGTTTATTTATTTATTAGGATCATGTTAATTAGAAAACGTTTACGTGACACCTTATGCGTATATATGTGCTAATGTTGCCTGATGAAAAATGTGATGCATTTTTACCGTCGATACTTTTACACATTACTTTTACCCAAACTCACGATTACACGGCCATTCTATTTGATTTTTATTTATAGAACCTTCTATTTTTTGCTTACTAGAATTGTCGCGTAAGCAGTGCATACGCGAGTATGCGTTGTGAGAGGTCATGTCTGAAGCTTCAACCACACCAACGCGTGCAGCCCCCCTAGATAAAACGCACTTTTTGATCGAATCGCAAATCGAATCCGTCAAAACTCCATACAAAAAAGGGGCTTTTCGACCACTTTTCGACTGGTTTGCGATTATAATTTGCACTTTGTCTAGACCCACAGATCGCCATCGCCGGCGCGATCAAAGGCCAATGATGATAGGTCGCGCGACCTATGACAGTTCACGCGACTTGTCATTGGTCTTTGATCACGCCATGATCGCCATTGCCAATATTACAAGCGTTTTTTTTATGCAAGACAAGGCAGATATTTAACCGCAATCGCACCTGTATGCATCGATGTATGTATGAACATAATATTAATCTAATCGTTTGTCCGCAGCGGTAAATTCGGGCTATGGCTGGACGGCGACCTTTACTTAGGCCGCACGCAGCGCTGCACCACGTACGGCAACGAGCCGCTGACCACGCGCGAGGACTTCATCGTCAAGATCATGGAGTGCTGGACCTTCATCTGAGCACGCCCCGCCCCCGCCCCGCGCCCCTCTCTACTTTCAAATCGATAAGCTTTAGACTATCTTATGAAAATTTGCTACGAACGTTTGACACTTTTACAAATCAGTCCTTTCGACTTTAGGTACAGATGAGTCTGAAAATGATTTTGTACTCCGCGACTCGAAGGCGACGGCGCGCGTCGTCGCTCGGCCGAATCGACTCCGCGCATTTCTAGTCAAACGTGCCGAACCCGAGCGATCTCCGGTCGATCATCCGGCGTTCGGATGGAGTGCGCCGGCGAGCGCGGCGCCGCGGCCTCGAGCGAGTGCACGAATCCTAGTCAATTGTCATTCGTATGTAAGTGAAGTTAGCGGGGCCCGCCCCGAGAGCACGGAACGGAAGCATCGCCCGACGCGCCGCTCGACTACTCGAAACAGGCCGATATTACGTGTCAATTCATACAATTAACTGTGCATTGTTATTAAGGATTAAAAACATATTTGTAACGATAAAATCATTGTATAATGTTATGTAGAACTTTATATGTAACGAAGAATCGTTGTGTTTAGGCGCCGCTTGTGTGTTGTCCAGTGTTGAACATTGAACATATGCGGGCAGTCTGTAGTCTCGTGGATGCTCACAAATTTGCTGGCAATGATGCTGAATCTATTCTTGCCGAATTGGTGGGTGGTCTCGATCGAAATGTCGTATTACCAAAAATATGTTTGTGCGTTTAGTGCTGGAAACACAGTTGGCAGTATAAATAATAAATACTTTTTGTGTAGTAGTGGATTTTGTATGTTTTGTTGTTGGGTATGTGTTGAGTCATAATATTTAAGTTAGTGAGCATAATTATGTTACTCTTTCACTGTGATTTGATTATTATGGTTGCATTTTGTTATAATAATGAAGCATTATCACTTTATTTGTAGCAATTTGGTCAACTTAGTTTAAAGCTTTATTTTATAATTTGCGTCTGCCATTTATCAATGGTGGATATGGTTTATTTAAAAACACTGAAGTAAATGTATTAATGAACTGTTAATTCACTAATGATATATGAAATTATTTATTTTTGTGATAATATGCTTCAGTACAGAGATGAGTAGCCGATGTGTAATATTAATTAAATAGTGAAGATATTTTAAATAGTTATCCTAGAAAGCTTGATGAATGTAATCGTCATTGTGCTTAGTAATTGTGTCACTTAGCATGATGTTACTCAGAAGTATCTGGTCGTACAGCGTTAGTTCGTTTGTCCGCGCCCGCACTTGCAGCTCGGCTACCTATATCGACCTAATTTGTTTCCGTGTACATAATATACAACTTACTCCTATTCGAGATTAGTAAAGAGATATATTTTTGTGAAGACCACGCGATGACAGCGTTGTGTAAAGAAAGTACAATGGACTAGCTGGAAAGTAAATATTCAAAGTAAAAAAGTTATCTGCAATTATGCGCGTGCGTCTATACATAAGAAATATTTTGACGTTGTTATTGTTTGTGTCATCTGGAATGTCGTAGAAAAGAAACTTAGGTTTTAAAATTATATCGGCATAATTATTGTTACAAATTTATAATAACTAGACTTGTTGAGTAGCAATGAGAAATTTAATATTTATTTATTCTGTTATCATATAATTTCTGTCGTATGATCGCTGTAGCTGCATTACTTTATTGGTGATTTATTATGTAATTTATAAGTTGTTAAAATGTAAATCAAGCCATAATAATTGAGAATATATTCTTTTGAGAAATCATATATTTTATTTGCTGAATACCTAATACATTGTACTTAAGAATTAATTGGTATCAATTACGATAAAATCGGGAGCCACCTCCCCGGTTGTCATATCCTCCCCGATCGTAGTCATTGTATCCTCTCCGTTCATAATTATCTCTTCTCTCATAGTTGTCTCTCCTGTTATAGTTATCTCTCCTGTCACTTTGTTCTCGTCGGTCATAGTCCCTGTTGTGGCGTTCGTACGGATGATGACGCCTGTTATTACGACGATCGTTTCTTCGACCCGAGTTTTGAGGCACCCACCAGGACTTAATTATGGGAGGAATAGAGGGTTCAGCATTAAATACTTTCATGAATTCTTCATCTTTATCAGTGTATCTGTCTTTAAATTCCTCTTCACACTTAGCCAAGAAGTCTTTGTCTTGATCTGATAAATTTTCAGTTGAAGTCATTTTTAGTTCTGTGTTTTTGGGTATATTATTAGGGAATCAGCAACTGAAAAAAAGGAATCCATCTTAATAAAATGCTGAAAGGGTATTGATATTACCCATACATTTACAAAAACAAATTCCACAATCATTTATGGTAGCCAGCCCCAAAGTACACAATAAGGATGACATTGGACAATATTTGCTACTAAATATTTTGAAACAAGAATAGGTAAGTATGCTGCTTTTCTTCCTTTTGTACCCTTTGCACCACCGGCCTGCACCACTGGTGGTGCAAAGGGTATTTTTTAATCCCTTTTACACTACCAATAGTGCCGCCCTACCATTAACTGTAAAACGATTATCTATAATCATATTATAATATTAATATGTACATATTATAATATTAAGATTTGATTGTTTGTTTGTACTGAATAGGCTCCGAAACTACTGGACAGATTTGACAACATAACATAAAAATTAATAACAACCATTCATACCTACATACAACGAATAATTCTTAAAGTACCAGGGCAACATAATCATAAAGGAGCTATATCAAATTCTTCTTAGTTGACCCGAGAAATAAACATGGATCATAAAATAGCTCCTTTATGGTTATGTTGCCCTGGTACCTTATTCGTTGTATGTAGGATGTAGGCCCGGGGTATCGTGGTCGTGGGTCTGAAGTGAAATGTTTATAGGCACACTTACACACACACAAATTAAAACTTTTAGGTAGGTTTTGATTTATTTATAACAATTAAATTATTAAGTATTTTACAGTCTACTACTAGTTTTACAGTCGATGGTAGCACAGCACTATTTGTTGGTGGTGCAAGAGGGATTTAAAAATACCCTTTGCACCACCAGTGGTGCAGGCCGGTGGTGCAAAGGGTACAAAAGGCTTTTCTTTTAGGAAACAATTAAATGAGCTACACACTCATCATTTATCAACAAGTTACCACATGTGGTTTATACCACAAACCACAACACACCAAACTGCTCACTTGATACAGTAACAAATAAATAGCATGCCATGCCACACATCTGAGTGTGTATCATGCTTAACTTCATCATCATGGCAGTCAGTAAATCTAACATGTGAAGGGGTTTTATGATGACAACAACAATATCACATTTGAGTCAAATCAGAATTTTTAAGGAAATGGTCTTATACATAATATACCAACACCATAGTGTACAGGTTGAACATATTGAACAATACTTTTTAAATAAAATAAAACAAAGAATATGCACAATGAAAAGGAGAACACAACAATTCACTCCCGAGTATCACAATGTTGATATCAATACAAATATGATTTTATTACAGGCAATGATGATGTAATAGACACAAAATAACCCAATTCATCACAAGATTTAATTAACATCATCATGAAAAAAAAGCTTTCCCCACAAATTAGGTGTCAAGTAATCAAAAATATTTACAACTTTCTCCAATAATATATGGTAAGATTAAACCATAAAAGGCTTCAGAACTATGTAGCCTTAAATCTATGGGTCGAAACACCCATCCAACATATATCCCGCACTCGGGACAAACGCAGAGCCTCGACTCGTATCCAGGAAACCAAGAGCTTTCTTCCCACTGTAATTTATTGAAATTAACCATGACATTGAAATTTTGCATGGTTTCAACTATCAATAATTGAATGGTTTTATTGTTGCAAGAATATTACAATAAAACTTAATTTTCCAAAAAAAACCTTTACCTCGCCAACACCTTTACAAGTTGATTCCGTTGTAGTTATTAAAGGATATTCAAAAAATAAACCGCTTAAGAATTTCTGAACCAAGATATCCTGATTGAAAAACACTTTGTCATAAAAGCTATGACGAGACATGGGGCTGGATTTTGAGATGATGTGGTTTGTTTTACATATTTCATTTCCGCAATTTCGACATAGAACTAACTCTGAAATAAAATAAATTGTACAACAGCCGACTACAATAAACAAGTAAACTTAAAAATTAAGCCAAAATTACCAACCGTGAAACGGATTTGAGTACTGCACTAAAGCAATATTTTCATCACTTAGAACCTGGTCGATTACAACTAAAAGCAGCAAAACTTTAGAACTAATCATCACACTGTTATAATACGAACGAAATTCATAGATTTCTTAATAAATACAATTTTTGTTATATTGATATAACCTCAAAAATAACAATTTCTGACGTGTGACAAAAATGACGTGTCTTTATTGCTATTTGACCGTTTCCACCAAACGTAAAAAAAAAATGTATCCTGCTGCACAGATGTCTACGGCTAATCAACCTAGCTTCAAAGCAAAAACGAAAGTTTAAAAAATGCAAATTGACAGATAGGCAAAAGTGACATTAATGACATTTCTAGTTTATTGACGAAAACGAAAAAAAGGCCACGAAATCACTGAAAAAATATTGAAATAAAGCATATTACTTGGATATCAAGATGTCTGAAAATGTTAATATTGATCTTTCAGGAGAAATGAACGCAACAGTTGAAAAGAAGGGTTTCCAAAAGTATGTGAATGATATGGAGCTGTAAGTTTTACTAACATTTTGTTGTACGTGGTGCAGTCGCTTTGTTTTGTTATTGTTTCCTTATCATTGGTATGTAAAAGCTGCCAATGTTTCCGCAATGTTCATGCGTATCATTAGAACAGTCCTAATATAAATAATTAATCATGTCTGCCCTACCCACCATATCTTTAAATCCTAAACTATTTTTGCGCCAATAGTGTATTTTTTTGTGTAAAACTAATGAAATATGATAATTACAGATAATTCAATTTCAATTCTATTTAAAAACGATTTAAGAATCTGTTACTTGCCCGTCTGCTACTTTATGCTTTGACCAATAATTTCAGTTTATGGAAATTAATTACATGTTGCACTACTGCAACAATTACATACATACAACCATCTGTGTTGGGACTCCATGATTAATTGTTTTAGATACCAGAAAAAAAAATCAAATAATTTTCAGACTGCTCTTACCTACTTCACTCAAAAAATGTTTACTAACAACTTACTAATACTTTTGTATTGAGCTTTTTTATTATTTGCTAGAGCTTTGCATGCTTATTCTATTGCTGAAATTGTATTAAGAAGATTCACAACTTTATAATTATTTATTTTCTTATTTACACTTAGACTGGTGCAAACCCTACGCAGTGGGGCTGGCCCGGCCGTGGTGATGGGGATGCTTGCATCTCGACGACCATGGACCCAATTTGTTGCTACTGAAAATTTTAAGGTTTATAATTCTGTAATTGTATGTGATATTGTGAATGTACCCACTGCAAACTCGTTAGCTTTACATCAAACCCTTGTGGTTTTTAAAGCTACATATCTAAATGTAATTGTCTCAATGTAACTGTCTCTAAGTTGTTCAATAAAAAAAAAAAAGTTTTTATGTAACAGAACAGTCAAGTGTTTATATTAAAGGTTGTAACATTTGTTTACTCCAAACTTGACTGTACATAGTACATAAGGAAAAGATCGTTTATATTCAATTTAATTTTTACACATTTTAAACCAGGCACCCGGATCAGTACCGAGACTATCGCGCCGATTCTACCGCAATGTAGAATATTTCCAAGCTAATTATTTGGTCGTCTTCCTTGGATTATTTGCTTACTGCCTGTAAGTATAACTCTATTCAATTAACTGGAAGTATTTCAATCAAATTCAGCTCATACAACTGAAAACCTAATTTGCAGAATCACAACACCACTACTACTCATTGCTATGGTTGCAAGCTTCTTTGGCTATAAGAAATTGACTGCAGGACCAAATACATGGAAGGTAATTATCAGATTGTTTATTGAAATATAGATTAATATTTGAGACAGTATTTTTGTTAATTATTCATATCAATTTTCAGCGCAAAGTAAGTTAAGAATGTTCAGCCTAACTTGTTTCGATTACTTGCCTATTCTTCTTTACCCTTAACTGGTATCTGAGACACAAATTGTGATGTCCTTACTAACATTTCTAGATAATAACTTGAATGTTGAGTGTTATTTAACCTACTTTTCCTTACTTTCATAATCTGAATAGATCGGTAATTGGGAGTTGACGAAGACTCAGCAGTACATGGTAGCCGGTGCGGCTTCCATGGCCATTTGCTACCTGGCCGGTGCGGGAGCAGTTCTCTTCTGGGTACTAGGTAAGAGCACAGTATGCATAAGAGCATTTTCACGCTATGTCCAATGCGAATCTGTCAAAATAAGCGTCTAGAAAACTAATGCTCATGTGGTGAACATTTCATCTATCCCTAATTTTTAACCTTAAGGGTCACTTAAAAATAAGGGATTGATGGTGAAAACAGGTATAACTCAAGCAACAACTACAAATAGTTCTATGACCACAATTTCACAGATTGGGATAGGACGTAATGCGAATCCGATTATTCACAAGTTAGAACAATACACAGAAATACAGATCATATTACATTCACAAAAGTCCTAGGTTTGACTGAGGTCTCCAATCTTGTTATGATATTGTTAGAAACAGTGTTTCCATTACATAGTTAGCCCGTTCATTCATGCTAGTATAAAAATGCCTATGGCGTCTGACATCAATTTTCCATATAAACACAGCAGTCCATAAAAAGGTAGTATGCAATTAACATTCCAAGTTTCTAATTGTTTGCGCTTCACGCTTTATTAGGTTGCTCTAGTATTGAGATTTTCTTTTTTGCTTAAATGAGATGATACACATAACATTTCTTCATGGGTTTTATACTTTTTTTAATTTGTACTTGCCATTTTGAAAATTAAAATTAAATAAGTACCTACCTACCTAATAATAATATTGAATTAATAAACTAAACCTTTCATTGGCATATTAATAACAATCAATCTCCAGTTAGTTTCCCCAAACATTCTAACATGTTATGGATAAGGCTCAAGAGATTATCCGGCTCGAAGGACCAAAGTTTAAAGGCAAAGAATTGTCAGTAATTTCAGTCTCTTAGAAAGAAACATATTAACAGAAGTTATCTTATTCTTCTGCAGGTGCTACTGTGACGGTGGTCGCCCTCCACGCCAGCTTCTTCGACATAGAAGCCCTGCCGCAGGCGGAGGGCCCGGAACAGTTCCCGATGATCGAGCAAGTGTGACAGTGCCAGTTGCCATTCTTCTTGTCCCCTCCCGGTCGTTTGCCGCCCGGTATACTGCCTTTGCCGAAATGATATTTAAAACTTTTGCTTCAGAAAAAGCATTGAGCTTTTTTTGTAAGCAAAAAATCTATAAATCAAAATCGCGTTGGTGAATACAGTGCTAACACGCTAAATAATGACTTTTTAAATTTAAACTACTTGGGATTCAGAATAGTAAACATAAATTGACTCATAATAAACGGGCTATTTGAAAACTAAATCGCAAATTGCAGTCCTGACTGTCTGAATCGCACATAAGAAAAATATTTTTAAAATATCTTTAAAGTAGTTTTTTGTTTTATATAATGAAAGTACTTAATTCAGTTTTATGTTTATGAAAGTGGGAAAATTCTGACAACAAGGAAAATAAGAATGTCCCACTTAACCCTCATGGGATTACCCTGGATCCTAGACTCATGTCTAGGATCCAGGGTAGTAGCTGCCATATTTTTTACATACTTGAGCACTTACTAAATACTTACCCACCGCGACGTCGAAAAACTAGCATAATATCTGTAATAAGAACGTTTTAACTCTAGATGTCGGTGTAATGTGGGGACCGGGAGTTGCAATGAAAGTAGTTTATACTGTGCGATGCGAGTATATTGAGTCAGTCAGTTTACGCAGCAACGTCAAATATATAGTCTTAATTTATGTTAGTGTGAGGGTGGCGCATACACATACTACACCTCCCCCCTTTTTAAAAGAAAAAAAATTGGTTTACAATATTTTTTCAAATATTAAATTTAGTTACAACAGTTCAAAACAAAACATCAAAATACATTAAAATCCGAGAAAAACTCTATTTCAAATGATCATAATTTTCATTACAAATCATAATTGTAAAAAGTAATTGAACATAAAAAACACCAAAAGTTTACAGACCACAAAATATTTTTTTTGTTTTTACATTCATATTTTTAGAGAAAAAGAAATACGTAAATGAGTTGACTAATTTAGAAAATTCCACATAAACTGATATTTAAATAGGATATTTTTTTTGACTATCAAACATAACAATCTACACAGACAGAAAAACAGATTTTTAAAGATGTTACAGTACAAATTAAATATTTAGATGTTGTAAAATAATTTCATTACTTCCAAATTATTACGAAACAGACAATATTTAAATTTTAAAGAAAGTAATTGTTAGATATACAAAACTATAAATTCCAATTCAAATAGTAATTACAAGGTTTCTGTTTCAATAGTAAATTTAGATACCTACATAGGTACCATGAAAATATCGCCACAAAAATTATACATCGCAAAGTTTTCTTACTTACGATCTACAGAATTTAAAATATATTAAGTACTTAAAGTGTTACATATTACAGTAGTTGGGTCAAATTAATTATTTACTTTTTCCTAATTTATAAAAAACACATTACACATAATATTGCATTTTCAGTTGTGCCAGTTTTTACCTTGATATGATAATGATAGATTCTACAGATTAAAATTTACTACTTTAATTCAGTCTTTCTAAACTCAATATCGTCAATATCGTTTTTTACAATTGACAAAACAGTATAGTGGGAACCTAAAGAAATATTTTGATGTTGAACTCAATAACATTATCATTTAATCAATTACATAAACATGAAATGAATAATTTCAAATACCAATTCTAGTGATATTAAATCTGCAATTAAAACTCTTTTAATTAAGCAAACAAAATTAATTACAATGAACAATTAATAGACAGTCTTTAACCAATTTCTTTTAAAGGTATTGAAATTTATATTTCATGAAGTAAACTGCAAATTAATATAAAATATTTATAAATGTGTTAATAATGTTATAATTTTGGACATTATTCAGACTTCAAAATTACTTTACTTAATTTGACCCTTCTACGTTAAATTCTTATTTTCTAAAAAAAAATACACAAATTACACAGTGGCCACATGTGAATTACAAAATTAGTTATTTAAGTATTTAAAATGTAAATATTTTTTTTTCATATTTAAAAATAATGTAAAAGTTTAAGAAATACGTAATTTAGTAGGTACTTGCTAATTCTTTAATCTCCTTAACGCGAGCTTCATCATCCGACGGCATCCGGAACCTTGACACGAACTCTCCCAGCAGCCAGCAATTAACCAACATCTGACTCGAACTCTCCCAGCGCCCAGCACATCACCAAACCTCCATCTGGCACCATCTACGCCCGGCAGCCAGCATTTCCATTTTTCTTACTTTTAAATCTTCTTAAAATTCTCCGACATTCCATTTATTTCACTTGTTCTTCCAATTCACTGATTTTAATTGATTTCATTTTTCCATTTTAGTCCATTTATTTATACACCAATTTATTTTATTATTTTATTGCACAGCACTGCCCTAAGGCAGCACTGGCAGGGTCGCCATGTAATGTGGGGACCGGGAGTTGACAATGAAAGTAGTTTATACTGTGCGATGCGAGTATATTGAGTCAGTCAGTTTACGCAGCAACGTCAAATATATAGTCTTAATTTATGTTAGTGTGAGGGTGGCGCATACACATACTACATCGGCAATTTCAAAAACTTTATCCAGGCTAAATTTACCTTGTTTGCAAACCAAATGTATTTAAAATTCTTATTGTATATGAATACTTTAAAGGTACCTACTAGCTAAGTGTAGTTCAATGTATATCATTTAAATAAATGTTTACTGTATCGTTATACATAAACCCACATATTTATTAAATTATGGTAGGTCTTGTAAAAATTTATCAATTGTAAATAATGTAATTATTTTGAATAAATTTATTATTGTCCAAAAAATCTATTGTTTTATTTTGTACTTAAATAAAAATAAAGAATAATAAAGGATAGAAAAACTCAATTTTTAAGTGGCTATCGTTTAATACAACTATAGTTTAAAAACAAATATAAAATAAAAGCAACTTTTATAAAACTATACACATTATTTTTGAATAACGTGTAAAACAAACGCGAATAATCATTTTTAGAATAAAGAATATTAGTAATAAACAATAATAATTATACAATTTTGTATATTTTCAAAGTCATCACTACTAAGTCAAGGGTTCCGGGGGCAGTTGATTACCACAAGATATTTTAAACAATAACTAAGTCCTAAAATACAAGTCAAAAATATTCATAAGGCACATTATACAATTTTCTCTCTTAGCTATTTTCTTGTAGTCATTAGTAGCCACAAGAATTTCAGTCAAAACTTGGCTAATGTATTTAAATAAATTCATTTTATTAAATATCTTAGACTCAAAAACTTTAAAACTATTTGATCTATTCGATCAAATACATAAGGGTGGAAACAAGAATAAATAAAACTAGATATATTTATTTATGTTATAATCTCCACCGCATATAAAATGCATTAGAACAGTTTTTATAAGTAGCACATTTATTTCATATTTAAATAATTTAACATTTTTGTGGTCCTAATTCAATTAGTTTTGTCATAACAATAGTTTTTTAACTTGATAAAAATATAATTCTTTAATTGCATAGAATACAGAGTGAGTTATTTATTGCATACAGTTACAGATATTTAATATCTTAATCAATATTATGTCTCGCGCCAATAGAAACTAGCAATCTTTTAAGCAAATAAAAATAACACTGACAGTGAACTAGTAGGTAGGCCTAGGATATGCGCCACGGTAAACTTTTATCGTGACATTTTATCGATTTTGCACGATAAGCCCAATACTTATATTTGTTCTTTAAAATCGTCGATAAGATTTATCGGGCGCGTATCCTAGCCCGGCTGGGCACAGCCATATCTTTTGAGTAAACTTTTTTTTATTGCAAGTAATATTGAGGATACTGAGTGTTAATTCTATCCGAGTCCATACCGAAAGTTGCTACATCGAATGTCTCAACAGCGAAAACGCTGCATCGGTCATCAAACCGATGCACGGTGGATCGTTTCATACAAGCTACACGCCGGAAACTCATTAATTAATTATACTTTTTTTCTAATCTTAATGATGATTTACAGATAACAGGGACCTCAAAAATACCATTATGTTATCTGTGCTGTTACTGATGATTTATCCCATTAGTAATTATCTACCCCATTAGTAATGAGGGTAGAAATGTATAAAAGGCAAGTAACATGAAAAATAATTCTATTCGCAATTTTGCGTCGTTGTGTGATCTATTTTTATAAGTCGTAAGTGTGTGAGCGTGAAAGAAAAAATGCAGAATATTAATGAAGGTATGTACTTGACACTTGTTATTTATTATTTGCTTAGTTTGGGACTAGAAGCGCAGTGTAAAATGTCTAAGGATATTTATTTATTTATTGAATTTGTAGATTTGGACTAGCTTTTGTTCTCGAGAAAAAAAAATGAATTTCGCCTATTGCATACTTGAAAAAATCCCAATCCTTAACTTTAACAAATATCTACAATTGAGTACACCTTTGTTTAGATCGTTTCATCCACGAAGACGCGCCCCTATCAATTTTTGGCCGAGGGAAGCGCGGGGTGCGGGGAGTTTGATCCGAGCAATCCGAGCGTCATTATTGTAGTGTGTGTGTGCACTCATGGATAATTTAGCGTGTACCGATAACACTCAAACATTAGCGGAAGAAAAGTGGGGCGCGTCTTCGTGGATGAAACGATATACAGGGTATTAGGTAAATGGGTATATGAGCCGACACTAGCCCATGTTAACATGGGCATATAAATGGTATGGTGAAATCAGAAAATTAATAATCTTCATTTTAATAATTTTAATTTTCATACAAATCGGATTTTATAAAATTTATTTTGTATGAAAATTAAAAAAAAACAAAATGATGATATCAAATTTCTGACTTCGGTATACCATTTATATGCCCATGTTAACATGGGCTAGTGTCGGCTCATATAGGTACCCATTTACCTAACACCCTGTATAACACTACTTTTATCTTAAAGCTCTAACCCTCTTCATTTAAAATCAGTTATTAGTAGACTTCGCACGAGTTTACAACATTGTTTTTCATGTTTCAGGACAAATAGTCTCGATTTCCATGAAGGATCTATTTGAAGTTTGGGCTTCTGTAAGCCAGACGGAGCGAAATGAAAGGATTCTGCAGTTTGTAATGTCTAAATCTGTTGTGTCAAGACATGAGTACTGCATTGTAAATCGACTGAAGTCGAAAATAAGACATTATTCATTGAAAATTGAAGAAAAATGGAAGTCAGCGGGATCCGACAAAGAAAGGTGACTAAGCACTATTTAATTAATAATTGAAAATCAATTGTTGAGTAAATACTTAATGTGCCATTGCATTTTTTATTTATTTATAACATATTCGTATTTTCTTTTACCAGGTTCCTACTCAGATATAAAGACTGGCTTGAAACAGAATACTTCAAGTTTGACTTTTTGGGAGACAACGAAGAGTTCTCTTCGGAAGACGAAGAACCTTCGGAAGGCGCTACACCTAGTGGAAGCCATCAAAAGGCTTTTCTCGAGTGCAGTGATGACGAAAAACGCCAAAGAGTCAAGGATCACTTCGCCTCGCACGGGCCTTCCCAATTGTCCTTTGCTGCACAGATTTATTATGGCCACCCGTGCAAGTGGTTCCCACACTGCGGCAGACTACATTAATGCAGTTTTCGATTCTCCAGAGGAGTAAAAACATTTGAGGAAAGCCCAGGAGCTTTTGAAGTCGCGGCGTTAGTACTGACGTGAGGAAGCACTTGCTTTATAGACGCTAAGTTAACTAGAAATAATTAGAATTATAGTTTTAAGGAGTTTTTTTGTTATACTAGTTAGGTTTTAGTCAAATAATTTAAGTTGATTATTTCTTATTTTTTCAATTGAACATTAAATTATTTTCATCAAATATATTTTTTATTTCTTCTTATTACCCTAGTCAAAAATAATTAAAAGGTATTTTAACTTACAAATTACTCGAAATGTCATATTATTTAGACATTAGACTATTTATCACTAATCTCTCATTGATTCTATCGCATCATTAGCTAATAAGCCCTAATAGAGTTACTAAATTATTGTGAATCTACGACAGTAACTTACCTATAATGATATACTTTACTAGGAAATCATTAAAAACAAACACTTAAAACAACATAGAATAGAACGTCTACCTTGTATAAAACGTTCCACTGTGCGATGGTACGCTACATCGAATGTCTTGAATTTTCGATATCGAACCATAACAGCGTCGAATGGTTAACACAGCGAATGTTTTGTTGATATCGAAGGCTACACTTTGATAACACAAAAAAAAAACACTACCCAATTTCGGTGTCAAGACTTAGATCTATTCGATGTAGTAATGGTTCGACATCGAGACTTTCGCTGACGCAACGTTCGATGTGGCAAACCATCAGTTTGATGAACCTTCAACGCAGCGTTTTCGCTGTCGTGACATTCTATGTTATGAAGGGAACCCATGCTTATATCTTACCTATTTGACTAAAAATTACCGAGTCTATTTGGCGCAGACACACACATAAGAGTAGGCGCACACTGTTGGTTTTTAGTTGGCCGATAGTAGTTGTGCCCGATTTCAAATTGTATGAAGAATCGGCCAAATCGAATCGGTGCGGCGTAGTGTGCGCACTCCCATACATGCCCATACTGATCAACAGCCCGACTAAACTATCGGCCGACGAAAAATCGACGGTGTGCGCCTACTCTAACAGATCATTGTTATCAATATATTTACTAATTTGGTCTTCAACTTTCATATTCACCCTGAATTCTAAAATGTCTGTATTATACTATAAATATTAATCTTTATTTCAATGTCTAGTAAATTAATAAATTTTGCTTATTTACATTAAAAATATTCTATTACGTACATATAAAAACATTATTTAAATAATGATTTCTTCATTGCACTAAAATGTCTGTGACAAAGATATAATTTATAAAATTCTGAGCAACAATAGTATAAAAAACTATATAGGAACAGTTTATTACATATCTGTTATTATCCTTGCAAAGGCTTGATTAAAGTTTTCATTAATAAATGACTTCTCACAGTCTCAAGCAAAAAGTTGCATAAAGATTAATTGCAGTATTGATAAATAAAAGCAAAATAATATCAACATTGTAAGGATAATATCAAGATACAGCAATAAGTAGCAGTCATATAATATCTCTATAACATTATTATGCCCCCTGGAAGACAATGGTATATAAAAAGTATGTTTAAATATTAAACCATACACTATAATTACGAAATCACAACACATTGTGATTGTTAATTTTATTCAGTTCCATGTCAGCTACAAGTAATATTTCATCCCACTTTTGCGACGGTGTGTTTGGTGGGGAACCGACACTTAGTTTCCGTTCTTTGACACTTGTTGGAGTTGTAAACTCCAATTTGCGTTTTGACTTTCCGGCAAACACATGGCAAATAGGTGTTTGTTGTTCATCAAACACAGTAAGAGGTGTGATTGGGGGAGTCATTATAACATTATCAGTAATAGGGCCTGCATATTTGAAGACAGGTTTTTTCAGTATAGTATTATTACCAGAAACTTTTTCAATTAATCCAACTGAAATGAAAACATTGGCAATATCGTAAAGCCTTCTGACCTTAGACTTGTGTTGGCGGTCTTGCTGTTCCGGTGAGAGAGCTGCTTTGTTTTTGTTGTTTGTGTCAATTAACACCCTTACAGCCATTTCTAAATTAATTAATTTGTTCTGAAATAAAAGAGTATGGTTTAGATAGATTGAATTAGAATTAAGCAATTTAAGTTTATTTTTGTAAGGGATAAGACAATAAAAGAAAAAATGTATTTAACTATGGTGTACACTACAGTATCTCTGATGCCCATTTTCACCATCATTCCCTAGTTTTTTAGTGATCCCTATGGTAACACATAACAGGAATTTTGTTTTCAAAGGGGGCACTTAATAATTAGGGATTGATGGTGAAAACGGGCATCAGACTTTTATATGCTATCTCTCAAGTTCATTAAAATTAACAATCCAGATCTAAGCAAAATCTTTTTGTAATAAATCTTTTTTGAAAATTGTAATTTGTCATGAGTTAAATAAATAATTTGATGTTAAATGTTTTGGTGACTAAATAATAATGAAATTAAAGAAGCTTACAGGTGGTTCAACTAAAAACAGCATCAGAAACCTCTGTGCCATGACCCCCAGGGTCTTGTGTTTGGGAGCCGGTGGCTTCGGGGCACGTCCTCGTAGAGCGTCTGACAGTTTCAGGTTTTCTCCTTTTTTCTTCAGCATCTTCAAGAAGGAGTTCAGTCTTGATCCTCCATACCATAGGTATGTGTTTTTCCTTTTGTGCACAGCACATTGGATTGCTTCCAAAATATTTATAATGTCATACATTCTCCTTTTCTCAACGCCCAATCGGGCTGCAGTGCTGTCCAACTGGATTTCAACAGTCCCATTTCCGTGTAGGGGGTACATTTCCAGGAACCTGAATCATAAAATTAATAGCTTAGTTTAGTCACACAGTTCATAATGCTAATTCAGGAGTATGTACAGTCTCGTTAACCATTCGTTAGTTATTCAATTTCATAAAATGAATGCTAAAAACCTGATTAATACCTTAATATGTTCTTCACCCAAACAAATTATAGTTTATGGAATAGAAGTACAGAATTTAAATCTTAAAGAATAGAACAGGCACGATACATTTACTGTGAAGTGTATATCTGCATAACATACACACTAAGCTCACAACAAGCATACATTTCACATACAGTATGTGGAGGTTGGGTCAAGGTATTGAGGTGAACATTACCAACCTGTCGCACAAAATTTGTAGTGACTTTTCCTTCCTGTGCACTGCACTTGGTGGCGGGGTTGGATATTGTGGCACATTGCTGTAACTCACAAGATCATTCTCCTGCAACGCTACACTCGTTAGCAACTTGAGGTTAGCTGTCGGCGACACATAGTTAGTAGAATTTGTCACTTCTGAAAGTGCGTAACGCTTTGGTGTACAGGTAATGTTATCATCTTCATACATTGTGTGAGAACATTCTGTAAATTCCCCCGTAACTCAAAATATTCGCGTAATTTTTGACAGCTCAGTGCAAATCCAGTAGGTTTCTTATTCGAAACTAGAACCGAAAAATGATGACTCACAAGTTTGTAACATTTTGTTCTACTATCTTAGAAACACAATTTTGATATAAAAAGATCCATTTTTAGTTAGATTTCCCAATTTGTAACCTAACAATAAACAATTTTTGACAGATATAATTGCGCGCGAGCCTAGGGACGGGGAGGGAAAAAACATCAAACAACGCAAGTGCGAATTTCCTGCGTTTTGTTTTTGCATTGTGTTTGAACAATTTAATTTGGTTGTTTCATCAAATTGGTTTAATCGTATTGGGTATCCTTCCTTCATTTTTCAAGATGATGAATGATGGGATGATGTCCCTACCCTGTCTACTTATGTACTCGCGTGTTTAGTACCTAAGCAAATATCTATAAAAACTATGTTTGACAAATCTAGACTCCAAAAATAAAATAAATATCGATAAATTGATTCCTTGAGAAGAGAATATTCATAACATAAAAAACAATAAAATAGTTTTTCTTACATGATGCGTTTTGTTATCACCCGGAACCGGAAATAAATATTTGTCTATGTATAGATCAGTCTATGGTTTTTACTTACATTTTTTTATTTCTGGATCATGTCATGGCTGGCATCTGGCATGAAGCTTGATTTCTTTCCTCGTAAAAGTGAGCTTGGTTTTCTTTGAAAGTGGTGATTACCGTCAATGTTTTCTCTTTTATTTACTAATTGTGTACAAGTTAGCTTCTAATAGTCTTCTATCGCTCGATAGTATTATTTTTAATGGATGTCAAGATGTTTCCATTGTAGTCGAGTAGAAATCCGTGCACAAAATGAACGACGGAGACTGGATTTGTAGCGACGCAAACTGCGGAAATATCAATTTTGCGCGTCGAGTGTCATGTTATCGATGTAATAAAGAGAGACCTGATGGTGGAAAGTCTTTCAAAAAGAAACTTGGGACTGAGATCGGAAAGTCTGCAGCAGAAAAGTCCCGTGGACTCTTCAACGCAGATGATTGGCAATGCAACAAATGTGCAAACGTGAATTGGGCCCGGCGCCATACATGTAACGTGTGTAATGCACCGAAATTCGGTGAAGTACGTGTATTTTCTTATTTTCATTGTATTAAATCGATAATTTGGACGTTCTATTTGACGAAGTAACTTGGTTTCAGGTGGAAGCTCGTACTGGCTACGGCGGAGGCTACAATGAGCGTGGGGTGGTGGAGTACCGCCGGCGGGACACATCCTCGGATGATGATATTGACGAGTTTGGCAGGAGGAAACGCAAACGCAAGAGTGAACCACAAAATAAGGTATGTATCTACCATCTTCCATGTTACCATTTTATTCAACCATTCACAGATAGTAGTCACACCGAGCAACTCTGTTGATAAAGTGACTACCTCTTTGCTATGAATTTATAAAATCATTTGCTTGTCATAAATTGTATTTAAAATTCAGGGGATTATGGATTTTGAAGCTAAGAAGATATTAAATTAAAGAGCATTAAAATTTTGAAGCACATCGTTATTAAAGTGGAGATTATTTTTCCTGCCTTCAGGTTGGCATCACTGAAGGAGCAGCATTCAAAGAGTTGCAAGGAACAATGCTGCAGAAGCAATCAAAACTGGATCATATTCCAGGGCCTGCACCAAAAATGTCACAGTCAAAATATAGTGAAAATGAGAAAATAAAAGGCAGCCTCAGTGATGGCTCTGTGTGCGAGGTTCCCCCTCTCTCTAAAATGGCATTTAGAAGGCATCAACTCCCAAACCAATCCACTTATCATAGACAAGATCACTCCTCACCTGCTTACAAACCAAATAATGTTCAATCCCGTAAAAGGTATTCCAGCATTGGAGATAAGGATCACACAGGTTCATCTGGTTATGAAACTGCATCAAAGAAGAGCAAACGCGACAGTACTAATTCCCCAGTCAAAGGATTCCCTGTCATGGAAAATATGGTCTCTTCAACCAACAATGACAAATTCCCTGGAACAACAAATAGTTATCAACTCACATACACTTTGGAAGAAAGGGTCAGAGCAGCAGCTTTTGCTATAGTTTACAGCAACTGTAAAATTACAACTGAAAAATTTGAATGGCTGTATGACAAGCCGGCGCCAGATTTCAAAACTATCTTTTCCTGGAGGCAGCGACTGCTGTCAACTGGATGTCTTGTTGATGGTCATGTAGATGCGAAACCAAATGATGACAAAAAATCTCCAGCCCAGCAAAAAAAGCAGATTGTTCCTAGAATACCAAATCCTGATGAGATTGCTATTTTATCCAGTGACAGTGAAGATGAATCTAGAAAAGATCAAATGCAAACTAAGCTCTCTGCACGTCAGAGAAGTGTGAGTGCTGAAACTTTATTTATTGGAAGTAATGAGCAAGAAACACATGCTGCTGGAAGTTCAATCAGTACTAATGATGATAGGCGTTCCAGAGGCAGAAGCCGATCTGAGTCTTCACACGGGAGATCACATTCCAGTTCATCAGACAGTCAGGATTCCAACTACCCAGATACAGATTCTGAAAAAGTTGCTAAATCAAACACTTCTAAAACTGTGGTAAATGACAAAAAGTCGACATCAACTAGACCATCAGTGCGGGATTCAGACTCTGATTCAATTTCTTACGACAGTGAAGATGAAAATTTCTTGTCAAGGGTGTATGGGGAAAACAAAAAATCCAGACGTAAATTGAAAAAACGTAATGTGCCACCAACAGTTGCCACAAAACCTCTAAATACACAAATTCAATATTTGTCCGAGTCACCAGTCCGACCAGTAAATAATAATAATCCCCCTTTTCAAGGCTATAGTACTGCCAAACCAACAGTGCAGCAGTCTCCATTGGTGACTGGAAATATATACACTTGTAATTTGCGCAACATGAATGTCAGGAATAATGACAATCCCATTGACACAGATGGATGTTCAAGTGAATATATTCCAACAAAACTGGGGTCAACTACTAAAAATTATCAGCAATTTAAAGACAATGTTAGAAAGAAGGGTTATTGGGCGAAAGGAAATGGAGCAGCTTTTCGGAACACTATTCACATATCCAATGAACCGATAACCCGGCCTGCTAATCGAACTTTACCTAATAATACTACTTACTCTTTTAATACACAAGGCGTCCAACGTACCAATGGGACTAAAATACCTGAAAGTAAACCAATTGAAGACATGTATTCTGTTAAGAAATCTCAATCTTTCCACATAATCAATGATCCAATAACACGATTCAATAAAAAACCACCTAAAGAAGTATACCCCCCAATTAAATCTGATTATGTTTCCAATGCTAAAACTAACAGATCTCTAGATTTTACTATGAAAAATGTACAAAACATAGAAATTGATGATCAATTTTTGCCATTTGATAAGCCTGCACAATCAACACCTAATATAAGTGTTACAGAAAATACATCACGCATATTTGACGTTGTGCAATCGAATCCGTCTTCTAAAAATCGAAGTATTATGGATATTTTCAACATGAATGATAAAGCCAATGAAAGTCCAGAGCAAAATAATGATCTCGAAAAATATGATAGTGTTCACAAGATGTACGAGACAACGTGGGACGAAGATGATGACGCTCTCTATAAAAATGATAGTATGGATGAATCAACACAAGATAAACAAAACCGTTCACCTAGTATTAGGAATCCAAGTCCTATTTCCAATATGCTGTATGCAACAGACGAAAGTTTATCACTTCAAAATACACCTAAAAAGAAATTACCGGAAATTATTGAAAGTAAACGCGATATGTTACTAGATCTTTTAAATAATTATCCAAAAATCCAGGATAAAGATCAAACTGCAATAGTACAACATCAGCCGATATTGCAAGAACCACAAGCTATACCAGCAGAACTATCCAATGAAATACTATCTTTGTCAGAGACAAATGTTAGCAATGTCCCATTGCCTCCAGAAAAGATGTCCAAAAATACAGTGATTCCATCAAAACAAATACAGATTATTGAATCAATCACTATTCCGCCTAACTCCAATGTAAATTGGCCAAATTCTTATGATCTCAAACAAACTAATAATCAATGTGATAAAGTTGAACATTCATCAAATCAAAATAAAATTAATAATGTGTCTGAAGAGTTGAAGAATACAGAGATTGAGATATCAGCACAAGAACCGTCTCAGCCTCAGCCTCAGCCTATGGCTAATTTAGATCTGTCCAATCTTCTAACTGGAATCAATACCAACACTCTTTTGTTGGCTCTTCAAAATTTACAGCAAATCAACCAAAACACTTCAAATGAAAATTTTGCTGATAACAACCAAGGTGATCCTGATGATAACAATGAAAATGATGATGTACAACATGTGGAAACTATTAACCTAACAAATGATGAGGAATGGGAGAAAGAATCTAATTGTGAAGGTAGCATAGAGAGGGAACTACAGAAATTAGATGGCAATACTGGTGATACTCCTTTTTTAAGTGACATTTTTGATCCTGGACCAGTTGTCATGCCTAGTAATGTTTCTAAAAAATTTAATATAAATCTCATCAGTGCTGAAGATAATAAGTCTGATGCACAAAAACTTCATTTAAATGAAAATGCGCCCGTGATCGGCAACTTCAAAAGCTTCGCTTTACCCAAGCCAATAATGTTGAATCGATTGAAATTAACGGTGAAACCTCCTGAAAAGGTCAAAAAGAGTTCTGGAAAGAAATCCAAACGCAAGAAGAAGGTTTGTATCAACTCTTTGGCCACTTGCATTTATTTAGCTTCAGTTCTGATCTCATTTCAAACTGTTTATAGCTAGCCTTCGTTCAGTTATGTTTGTTTCATTAGCGTCAAGTCCACAAAGGTTTCCAAAGCATTATTCATAGGACATTGTATCCTAAATACTGTAACTATTTGTAGGAACTTCAAAATCGGGGACGTTAATGGAACAAAAAATTTCTTGAATTATAGATTCTATTGCGGTGGTTTTGTTTCAGAGCAAACCTTCAGCGTCGCAGGGAGAGGAGGAAGGCGTAGAGGATGAGGAGGAAGAATCGGGAGACGAGGCCGACCTTTCTAAGTACGAGCTGTGGGAAAGCGATGAGGAAAAGGGGAACTCCTCAAAAGCGGGTGGAGCAGGTCTAGATTTTAATCTTAAAAATTCCTCATTCATTCACTCGTTCATTTCACATTCACTCGTTCATTACTCATTCACTCGTTCATTCTTCAATCACTAGTTCATTCATTCTTGAATTTCGAATGTTGGATAAAAAGCGAATTTCGAATGACATTTTTTTTATTTTTTGTAGAAAATGCCGAAAAGTCCAAAGAAGGTGAAAGTTCGAAGGAAGGACAAGATAAAGGAGACAATAATGGTAAAACTGCTTCCCCTGTCAAAAAGAACAGTAAAAGAAGGTGAGCAGCATTTTAGAAATATCATATTGGGGGCTATCGTTTTTAGTCTTAACAGTTGGCACCACTGGGTGACGCCATCTTGGTGAGTGCAAATGCGATAGTCCTCGTCACTAGCAAGTGACAGTGACGTTACTCTACAGTGGCGCCAACTGGTGAGCGCTAAAATATGTGAAACAAAATTTACTACTTTTTTATAAACTTGTGTATCATTTTTAGGTCGCGAAGCTCGTCTTCATCGTCCAGCTCCTCATCAAGCTCCAGTTCTAGTCACAGCTCAACGCAAGGGCCTAAAAACAAGTGAGTGTAGTGATGTTTTCTTCAAACAAGGATTTCTAAGAGGTCCCTATACATTGTATTTTGTTCTCTTAGAATTCTAGAATCCTGGGTGTTTCTTTTTGTTTCATATCTTAATAACTAGATTGTGCTTTGCGAATTTACCAAAAAAATTGTAACTAGGTATTTACTTAAATTAATTAAATAGCTTGAAAGTAGAGTTGTCAGAGCGTTTTCATTTTAGGCGGCTATGCAGAGCGTGCGAACTTATTTAGTTAAGAGTGACATTTACTTGTTGTATTTATCATCAGACATGATTTATTTATGCAACTTGCGCAGGAGTGCGGGAGAAAAATATGGCGCACCTTATATTTCACCCGTACTCCTGCTTTGTAGCTTACCTACAGTATAGTCTTTATATCGTATGTAAAAGTTGTTAGCAGAGCGGTTGTCTTATACACAAGGGGACAAAATATCCCCGAATATGACGCGTAAAGCTTTAACTATGCGATATTGCAACAGTGTTTTGTCGCATCCACATTTCAGCTGCTCAATAAGCAAGCGCCGCATTGTCCTAAGATATTTCGTGTAGTTGTTGACGGCAAATGAACCGCAATTTCTCGGGATATGTGTTTCATTTATACCTTCGTCTATCCAAGGCTTACTCGCCTAAAATGAATCGGGACATTTGTTCCCTCGTGTGTATCTAACTTATCTGGCCTAAAATGAAAGCGCTCTCACACAAAACGATTTACCGAGAATCACCCTCCACGTAGTTAGCCAATAATTTGACGAACGTTGCTATCCCTCACTAGATTCGACGACTTTAATCTGAACAGTGAGCGCGAGACTTCGCCCAAGGGCCGCAAGTCGCGCTCCCGGTCCCGATCGCCGCGGCCCAAGCCCACCAGTGCGCCCGCGCGCCGCAAATCCCGGGACAGCCGGTCTGCGGGAGAATCTAGGTAGGTTTTTTTGTATTCATGTATACTATATTTTAATATCGGCCAGCTAGTTTTGATTTGGACCTTACAATAAGATAACGTTCGAAATATGATGGAGTGGGAACTATATTCCCACTGCCTTATAAAAGTAAAATTATTGTATTAGATCCTCAGTTATCATCCTTTGCTCATTTGCCTTCGGGGCCAATAAAAAGTCGCATTTCACGCACTTTATCGCAACGTTACGCATAATTGAAACTTAATCGATTACAATGTTGACAGATTAGATTATGCTATGATTTCTTGACAGCGCGCACCTTCGTTAATTAATTCATTCTTTTTTTTATTAGTCCCTGAAATTGCTGTGAATCTCAAGTTAAAGACAAATTAAACGACAATCCACGCCCACATACGAATTCAAATCTCAAGTCAAAGACAAAAACGGCAAGCCACGCCCACTTACGGATTACATCTTGTGATTTAGAAAATGAGGCTTGTTTCTTGTAATATGCCAACATCTTTTCATCAGAAACAAATCTAAGCGTTTTTAAATATCCTTTCGATTCTGGGTTTGAAAATAAACGGTTTTCCACAGAAGCCACGACAAAGAGTGGAACCGTGATCGCGAGCGTCGGGACAGGCCGCGTGGCAACCGCGACGAACGCAAGGAGCGCCGCTACAGCCGAGACGGAGGCAACCATTACGGAGCCCGCGGGCGCCACCGCTAAACAATCGGTCAGTAGTCGTGACGTCTAGAGTAATATGAAGGCTGCATGGTTACTCTGAAAAAAGTTCCGTGACGTAATCTGAAGTTTCGTATGTCCATCCCTTTCACATAAATCGAGATGCCATTAAGAGCGACGGTGACAGGTCGATGTGGCAAACATCAGGACTTATAATCCAGCATTGTTGATTGTAGTAGCGCCCTCCTGTAAAGGTAGCCTCTCGAACTAAGCGTCACAGATGCAGCGTCTTTAGCTTTGGTCTTGTGCTACCGACGCCGCGTGACTAACTCGCTTCGAAAGGCTACCTTTAAGACCAAAGCTAAAGACGCTGCGTCTGTGACGCTTAGTTCGAAAGGCTACCTTAAATGTGTTATGGACACTACTTTTTCTAATGTGGCAAAAATCTGAACTGATAACCCAGTATGACAGGGTTTCTCAAACTTTCGGCTCCACGAACCCCTGTTAAAGTTTCCAAGGTCCCCCCTTCTAAAGAAAATAATAAGGTTTTAATTCCAATATAAGTGCCAAAAAATGTATTTTTAATATGTGACGGGTGTACCTGTTTCTTGTCGCAAATGGAGTCAATTTACGAGTAATTTTGGGCAATATTTCAACCTTAATTCTGCCACCATTACGTAAATCTTGTTGCGAACCCCCTAGTGTCGAATGGATCCCACCTTGAGAAACCCTGCAGTATGATATTGACGATAGGAGGGCGCTACCCTCCTGTCATTGTCATAGCTGGGACTCCACTGTCGGACAACTAAACGTAAACAGTGTTTCGGAGTAACCCTGCTGAGCACAACTATGTTTTGCAGTCCTACTGCTCAGTTCTACTGTTTTGGGTAATTTAGCTACCAGTGCAAATTATTTTTTTCGTATCTTTCAGGTAGGACTAAGTAGTAAGACGGCGCAGACGCAATGTAGGGCCAAAACGTCAAGCAAATAACGCGCGAATGGCGTGTGAGTAAGGTGCATAAATTATTCGACTCGAGCAGTAATTTATTTTATTGGTATACTGACCATAATTTGCTTATTAATTCTCGACTCTTCAGTGATGTGTCGTTAGCATCTTAGCTTACCTGTTGCCTTTACCTAATATTAAACCTTATCAACTTGTCTTAAGGGCAAAAAATATAAACGTGCAAATCCTTGTAAATAATTAAGTTGCAATAGTTGTACCTATAACCTGCGCACAAGCAAATAGGGTGAAATAAAGCTGCTTAATCAATCTGAACATCACTACATGATATGCCGTTCTGACTACAGAATAATTTAAGAAAGGATTATTGTAGTTTGAAGAAATGACACCTGCCTGTGTATAAGAAAACAGGGATATTTTATGAAGTTAATTTTAAAAATAAATGTGGTTTAACGATTATAATAGGTATAAAAACTATTTTCATTGCAGCAACCTATGAAAGATCTTATTTCTCAAAACAATATTGTAGTAACTGTGAATAAGATATTTTGTTAAAGATTTCTTCTTTTTTTTGTTATATAAAATACTGTTTAAGGATTCTTGTAGGATTTCAATGTAACTGGAATGATGAACGTAAAGTTTAATTAGTGTAAGATTTGAGTTCAAGGTCAATTTCTTATTCGAGTCATTGCATATGGTTCCTGCTTCTTGCTGTAACGATGCTATCTTTAATGTGTTGCGGTATGTGATATGGTTTATTGTTAAGTTAAAATTTATTTACTTACGTTGACCTTGAATATAAATCAAGCTTTTTGTATTTTGTACATAATTCTATAATAAATATGTATATGTGTATAGTTCTGACGTTGGTGCGGTGTAGAGTTAAAAACAAATGACAGCGTAACAGTCAGACTATTGATCTTACAAACTATTCAAATACATAATTTGGTTGGAAATGAGATGGAATGATCGCTCTCACTCGCTCTTGTTGTATAAAAAAGAGCGAAAGAGGCATCTCGCCGGGAACTATTTTCTACTCAGTCTTCATTTCTACGGCTTTTAATTCTAATATTTTGCCCATCGTTATGGTATTGTGTAAAGTACAGACACAAAGTAGGTAGGTACTTGCATTTATTTTAATTATTTTTTTAATAATCAAAATTTTGTTATTTTGTCTAACGGCGAACTCAAAAATGCTTTTTTGTAGTTAAGCTGATGTATCCCATTCTGTCAAATCTTGAAATGTAATAGTGTTTTCTTGCATCACTTTTTTACAGTTATGGATTGACATAAACGCAAATACCAATTGACAAATCATTTTTGTGATAGGCATATAGGTATTCTGTAAATACAAAATTTAGATTTAAGCGATAATTCATAATTTGTCTGAATTTGTGTCAACCTTTTGGGTTTGTTAAAAGACGTGTAGGTTTTAATGTAGTGGAGTATCTTATAAGACTTGTATGGTAATGGATTTGCCATGAAAATAAAAGAAATATTAAAAATTATGTATTTTATTCTGCACATTACATGATTAGTAAAATACCAAATATTTAGCTAAACAAAACTTGAAGAACAATAACGATTCAACCAATTAATATAACTATCAAAATGCGACATTTTATAATAATTTATCATATTATTATTAAGTTCTTTAGCCTTTGGGTGGTCGATCTGAAAACAATATAAAAAATATTAAGTTTAGTGGTGTTGCCACTTGTGTGGCAGCATTCAGTAAAAATTACTAAAAATCGAATAGGTAAAAATTTTAAACTTTCGAAATTTCGTTGATTAGATTTCCTGTTTTTCACCTACATAAAAATTCATAATTTATGACATAAATAAAACCGCTACTCGGTTAAAATTGCACGCACAAAAACAATTTTTTTCCTCTAAGATAATACCCAGATAATTCACACATACTAAAAGCATAAAATAATTGTCTACCGACAATTATTATAATTACCTCCATCCAAGCAGCGACATTCCTGTAACAAAAATGCACTTCGTCAATAATTTGTCGAAAAAAAAAGTTAACATTATAATAATATTTTTGTTACGTTCGATACTTACCGCGCTTATCACCATAGGCTTCTGAGGCGGTTTTGGTTTGTCCTGTTTCGAAGGAACCGGTTTTGGAGTGCAAGCATCCACAGCGCCACCTGGTGATTGAATAAGGAGAATATTATTTATGTAAGTCTTTTGGAATTATATTGTACATCACAGCATAATAAATAATATGTACCTGGGCCAACATTAGCTGCTTCCCCGCCGCTCACTTTATACATCTGAAATAATTTGTTTTAATTTCAATCATTAATCAATTATTTATTTAATTGATATTCACTCTGAAAGGACCCCGATCATATCCCAAGCAGGCTCTAGATTGGAAACCCCAAGGAAAACGCAAAGTTGGTCGCTCAAACAAACTTGGCGGTGCACTGTAGCAGACGAGGCGAAGAAGATCGGCAAGACTTGGAGCGAGATCAAACGCGAAGCTCAAGACCGAACGCGATGGAGGACTATTTATTGTGGACGCTCTCTGCCCCATCTAGGGGACATAGGACATTAAGTAAAGTAAGTCAAGAATTGCACTTTTCTGAATTACTCCATCCTCGTTGTCCGGTTTTTCATCGTACACGATTCGATAATATCATGATAATTATGTCGATTGTTTATAAATACGTACCCTGCCATCATCACCCGTAGCCAAGCTAGAGGACAGCGGCAACACATCGGGGCCCCACTGCTTGATGAAGTGGCCAAGACGCGCAACGCGCTGCGCAGGAGTGGTCACCGTATGCGACCCGCCGCAGTAGCGGTTGCATAGGTGCTTGTCTGTTTCCGACCTGCGAACAGAAATTCGTGAGGGTTCATCAGGTTGTTTAGGCATTATTTGGGTATTTTTCGACGACTTTAGATAACTAAATTGTGATCAATATGTAACGCGTGATAAATATGACCAAAGTTCTAATGGGATGATATGCAAGTGGGTAAAATTGAAAACCAAGATTTGATAGCGCCTGCGCAATCGGCACGCTTATTAGACAGTAGCGAGCTCCAGGGCTTGTCGAGTTTCACAATTTTTTATATTTGCTAAACCATTTGCTGAACATTTGGTTGGCGGAGGAAAGAGTCACAAATGAAAAGTTGACATGATGAATAGCTTTCATATCAAGGGTCACCTGGCTTTCTGCGGTGGCTGCTGCTTCCCCGAGCCCATTTGCTTGTCTATGGCTTCCCAGTCGTGCATATTCCTCTGCGGCACATTGGTCTGCTGTGTCTTGCGGATCGCGTCTGCCAATAACAATATCGTTCCAAGAATTCGTTTACTCTTTGAATTGAATCGATAAACTTATCCAAGGACGAAGCAGGAATATAAATCGGTGGGTATTCGTGTCCCAAGTTGCCGACATTGTTAAGCAGGCGTTAGCTGGATTCCTATGAATGTGATAAACGCCCTGCGCGGAATATTAAGATAACATAATTCGCGCCTAAAGGGTTCTCGCTAAGAGCAGAAATGTTTGAGCGTCGCGGTGTCGTTTGCAATATTCCATGTACACCAATTCCATTGTTGTTGTTACTTTGAATAACTGACGCGTAACGGAATGTATTTCATTAGAATGTCGAATGAGCAAAACACTATTACCAAACAATTTGCTTATGATAACTTTTAGATGGATTAGATTGTATGGTAAAATTGAGGAAACAAAGCAACGCGTTTGAATTGACTTTTAAATGGCGTCGGTGTTAACTCGTAACGTGCCCTCCGCACGAAACCAATTTGCTTATATGATGGTTCTTGTATGGTTTATTCGAATGTAGAATGCGTTTGTTGAATGATTCTCATAACGCTTTGTGTATCACTCTAGATCACTAGACATCAGTTCTGTTAGTTAAAAATGTTTTTGCTAATATAGCGGAAATATTATATATTAAACAATTTTGTACCTTGACTTGATCGTAGGGAATCCAAATCGAAAGTTGTTATTACGTTTCGTTGAGATAAAAATATCGCAATATTCTTACCCAGTTCGTAGCTGAGGTAGGGCTTCATGGACAGGTTTGCTGGCATAGGGCGGCTGATCGGCACAGAGCTGGCCGCCTCCGTTGGCATAACCGCTTTCGCGTCGCACGAAATGCAGTTTACGTCTCTTAATATTAAGAAAGTTACAAATCAAAAACTAAAAATTTACCCTACTTAGTAGTGTTGTGCGCAAAATTTTGGTCGGCTCCTAAATTGTATGAGAAATTGGCTGATACTAAATCCGTGTTCTACTGATTGAACAGCCCGACTAAACTATCGGCTGACAAAATGTCTACATAGGTAAAGTTATTAATATTGAAATAGGTACAGTAATAAATGGCCTTTTTTGTAATAACCGTATCTATGTAATACAGTTACCTAATTACTTGCTAGGTTACTAGGAAAACCGTCTGGTTTGCGAACGTTCTTTGAACTGCAAGATGTAAATGTGTTGGGGGAAGGGAGTAAGTACTTAAAATGCGAAAAGCTAGACGAGGGAATTCCGCTCATTAGCAATACGTATTTGAAATACCAACAGGACAAAGCATTTTGCAATATCATACAGAAGGTAGGTTAATACATAGTTAGTATGTAGGTACTTAGGTACCGAACCTGGGTGTTTAGAAACTGAATTAAGTATTCCGTACATGTTTGTTTGTTTTTATTTAAATGTAGGTGTTTATCATTGTGGAATTATAGCCAAAAAATCGAGAACGTTTCCGAGTCAAAAAATGCATAAGACGCAATCAGTACTTACGTGAGAAACGTTTGACTTCGAAAATGGAGGGAACACAACTGCATATTCCCGCTCAGAAGGGTGTCATGGTTTCTAATGTAAACAGAATGGTTTGGCATGCGCGGCTCCCTTATTATTTTCCCGCGGATTACACCCAGAGGGAGATTAATTTGCGAAACAGTTAACAGGCATAATTATACAGGTGCATTTTGGATACAGAAAACAGTCGTAGTTGAAATACCTGCTACATTTTATGGACGATATCTTAACATACATAGACGCCTGGGTAAGATAGAAACTTTTATGCGATGGATGGGACTGATTAGGTACCTACAGGGCTAACTTATTATGGTGATTGCAAGCAAATGATGCAAAGAGCCAAAGTCGTAGGTACTAATATTTCAATTCCCGAAAGTTGCTGTCTTATTGAGGCAGTGTTGAGTAGCTTACCAAACTGTTTCTCAACATGGGCCTTACCTGAGCAATTTCCTCTTGGTTCCCGCTGCCTCGGCCTCTCGCCTTAGCGAGGCCATCTGCTTCAGATTCTCCTGCAGTTGCTTCAGTTTGCTGTTGAAGAAGTCCTTCACTGGGGACAGCTCCATCTTGTCTAGCTTCATCTCGATCTCGCGTTGGATGTCGTCCAAGGCTTGTTGCCATAGTGCTTCCTAGGAGAAAGAAAACAAAGTTCATCAAATAATTCGATCTTTTGGAGTCTCGGTTATTATAGCTAGATGTTCATGAGCCCGTGGAGAGACTGTAGATTCAGAAAATCACCATCATCAATCTGTCGCCAGAAAAGTGGATCTGGGTTCAATTCGCAGGTAGAACAAACTACTGTTTGTTCTACCTGCACCTGAAGCGATTCCATACTTGGAATCGCTTCATTTTCTTGGGTCCAATTCGTAGGACGTTATGAATGTCCGAATATAAATCGTTTGAGGTTGCCCGTTATCTTGTCTCATAAGATATTAGGACAAGAGGTTATGGATAACTGCTGTTAGCATGTTACATTTACCCTCTACTACTACCCCTCTACTCCTACTCCAACGAATCCCAGGATGGATCTTAAGATTTATTTTAATAACCTGTAGGTTTGGTAGCAGACTGTATCCATTAGACCATTAGCAGACTGCAACTAAACGCCTTTGAAGCTCAGAACTTTCGAAGTTCAATAAAAACTGTGAGCACATTATTAGGTACTTTAACCAAAATCGCAAGTGCCGAAGACAAAAAAAAAATATAAATAACCTGTAGGTTGAGTTTCCCAAGAGCATGTTCGAGTCCTCTGGATAGATCGTCGCAGGCCAGCTCGAACTGGTCGTGCGAGACCTTCCTCGCCAGCATCCGTAGGTCGGCCTTCTCAGCCATCGCTTCTACCATGTCTTCGCGGTCCAGCTTGACCGTCTTCAGCAGTTCTATTTGTTCTAAGAGAGCCTGAAAAAGTAGTTAGTGATAAGATAGAGAACATGGCTTAAATCTGAGTGATTTCTCGTTGTTTTTTTAACCACTTAAGGGAGAAAAAGATTTCGGATCTGCGGGGTTACTCCGAAAAATGTTATCTGAACTTTCGAATGTTGCCATCCCTCTCACGCAAAGCGAGATGCCAGCATGAGTGATGGTGACAGATAGACCTGAAACTACGTTTCGGAGTAGCCTTGCTGTTTCGAGAACTACAAATGGATAAATATTGCTCATTACATTGATGTTATGCTGCCTGTCTTCTTTTTCTGCAGCTAACTGCAGAGCTGTTTCGTGAACTTGTTTCAACTGTTCTTGCATATCCTGGACCGTTTGGAACAGCTGCATCAACCCTGGTTAGCAGAAAAAAATATTTAAGAAGATTATGCTTGTTTGTATTGGTATTTGTGGGTTATTACATGAAGGTTTATCTTTAGTCACCTTGTAAGTCTTTTATAAGATCCGGAGAAAGTTTTCCAGCTGCGAGATCTTGCGTCAAAGTTGCCACTTGTTTCAATAAATATTCCAGTTGATCTTGGAATGAATTTATCTGAAAGATTAAAGTACTGTTTATGATTTCTGCATTGAAAATGAACCTGTTTTGTTCTTAGTTGATAAATAGTTTGGGTTTCATTTGTATTTCTAGATCAAGTAGAAAATCTACGAAGAAAAAATGTTACGTCTTTTGTTTTTAACAGAAATAGTTACTTGGTCTTGTATAGCGCCGTCGCTCTTGCCAATGGAGTCGCAGCATTTGTTTAGTTTCTTCTCCAGCTCATTGATTCTATTCATCAGGTCAGCAGTGATCAGTGTGAAGGACCGACGAGGATGCGTTGACTGTCGGCGATCTGCAATGATATTATAATAGTATGATTTACAAAAAGAAAGTAAATTTAATTGTGCCTAAAGACCTATTCGTGACCATTAAGATGGAAGGTCAAAGTTCAACGTTACAAAAATGCAAAAGCGTGCATTTTAAATTCAAGCTCAATGTGTCAGAAGACAATAGAAGCGCTCGAACCATTTCACATAATGTTCGGAACTTATGAACCAGACTTAAATGGGTATAAGTACCTAACGGGGTTCGGCAAATGGGCTAAACACGAAGAACCAATAATAAGTGACGAAGGATCATTCGTTTTACGTTTTATGTTGTTATCAGGCAATTCATTGATTGGAAGCCGATAGAAGCTGAACAAAGCACGACGGAAGCCTTTTGTGAAGACTGTCTATTGTACTTTTGTTGTTATAGGTGTGTCTGTGGACTTCGATGGTATGAAAATTTCTACGGAAATGTTTTTAGCTATTTCTCTGAGGGACATGGGCGAATGTTGGAAAAGCGTTCTCTTTTAATTAAGCAATAATTCTTATGATATAATTTATTGGAACAGCAGCCTCAATACAAAATCAAATTTTGAGTAGGCACAATAACTAAACTAGTGTTCAGTCAGATTAAGATTTCGTAGTCAGGTTGAATATACCTACATATTTAATTGATCGGCTACTAATCAGTAGAAATTTAGCTTTAATCAATACCTACATAGTTGTCAACGTGAGAAATAGACGAACGGCCGAATACTGAAACACTACTCAAATCTGTCACTCAGCTGACGGGTTCCTAAATTTAAGTATCCTTCAATTTTAAATGGTATTCTCAAACGCTACTCAACGGATTTGAAGCCGTGATCAGCTAAGCAGCTCTCAAATGTTTACATAATGGCAACATTTACCAAAAAAAGTATGTTTTCATTTACACAAATGATAACTTTACGTCTTTTATCCATTACACGCAGCATCGTTTGGTTATGTATTGTCTTTTATGGAAATATACTCCTTCAACTTAACATAGAACAGTTTATTTTTAGTTTCTATTATATATAAATCTCGTTTTATCATATAAAAAAAATAATGCTTGCATTTTTATTTAATTAAAAAAATAATTTTAAGGGTGATACTTTTTATTGTTGAAATCTATTAAGTGGCGATCGTGGACCGAAACGTAACCACAATTGACATTTATCATTGTTGACTGACAGAGCATCAAATTGACAAATCAACAACTCTTGGAAATGCTGCTATGCGATGTCCCCTTAATCCTCAGAAATATGCATGTTTATGTAAAGCGATTTCATAGCAGCTATTTTGGTTGTTACTTCGTGCACTATACGATGCACAGTTGGCTGTTAGATTTGGAAGATATCACCTAGTACACGTTAGTAGGGTTATAATAAGTATTTGGTCCACTGGTTGTATGGCATTTGGTGAGGGGTTTCAAAGAGCTTCCAAATTATGAATCCAGAAACAACACCGTTTCTTTAGGGACGCGGAACCTCGCTCGGAATTGCATGTCATTATAATAATATTTTTCAATAGCGTTCAGCCTTATTGCGTTCCTGCGATTAGATCTAGGTATTTCCTCGAGGCTCGAAAGAAATGATAACGATGACACACATTATTTACCGCGGCACGCTTCGCTCGCCTTCGCGCATTAAGGGTCACTGTTCTAACCTAACCTAACCTACTTTTTTCTGTAATACCTACTTTTTGCAACCATACTATTTCCTGCAATGTTTTACATAAAATTCTTGTGAAAACCATGATCATGTGCCTTATACTTTGATTTGTGGTTAACGGTGGGTAAGTATGTGAAGTATCAATTTGACCAAACAAATTATTTGGGATATAATATTTGACAACATAAAACATTTGCGATATAAACATTTGCCAAGTAAAATTTGGCCAAATGATAATTTGACCAAATGAATTAGTTGCGAAAAGTACAGTTGCTAAAAGTTCATTTGGGAAATGAAACTTTGGCGATAAGTTGTTTGCGAAGTGAAATTTGGCGAAAAGTAATTTGGCCAAACGGAAGGATACCAATACACAATGTTACAATGTAGGTAGGTATGGTGTGAAAGCTTACCAGGCGGTGGTGCTGCAGCTTCAGCTGGTGCCGCCGCTGCCGGTGGGGGTGGTGTAGCCGCTTGGGCGTCTGTTAAAAAAAATAAAGTCAATTAATTATTTTATAAAAAATATTGTCACCGTAAAATTGAAAATTCCGTCAGATTTATAATCTGGCGTCTGAAAGTGTCTTGATAATCATTCGTTCGTTTGCCGAATGACGTCCACTGCTGGACAAAGGCCTCCACCAAGGATTTCCACAAAGACCTGTCCTGCGCCGCCCGTATCCAGGCATCTCCCGTGACCTTCATCAGATCGTCCTTACACCTAGTGGGAGGCCTGTCCACACTACGTCTTCCGGCTCGTGGTCGCCACTCGAGAACTTTTCTATCCCAGCGACCATCAGCTTTGCGATCTATGTGCCCCACCCACTGCCACTTGATTCTGCGGGCTGTGATATGTAACTTAACCCAGCCTGCACCTCCTCAAGCGTCTTATAGAAGTTGTTAGTCAACTCGTCCAGATCCTTGCGCATGTTCTCGATGTGTTTCTGTATGGCCCCGAGCTCCTCCTTGGAGGCGGACGGCGGTCCGGCGGGGGCGGCAGTAGATAATAACATGGAACTTACCAAACCCAGCCTGCACCTCCTCAAGCGTCTTTTAGGCCTCAGCCTCGAATTTAGCGGGCAGCGGGGCGGCGGCGGTAGCTGGGCGGGAGCGGCAGGATCTTATGCGTAAAATCAAATAGACCGACTCTCGAAAACAGCGGCGCGGGAGCGAGCAACGAGCGGGCAGCGGCGCGGGAGCGGGAAACGAGCGGGCAGCGCACTCCTTCTTTTGCCCACAATAAATCGAGCGTTAGGAATAAATTTGAATCGAAATAAAATTGTCGCCGTTGTTCAGACATTTCGTTTGCGAATAAAAACAAATATCTCGACAACACAACCACGAACACATCACTTCGCCGCTAAAGCGCCGCGCGAGCTGCCCGCTTGTTTCGAGAACAGGTCTGCGTTGCCCGCCCCGCTCCCACGCCGCTGCCCGCTAAATTCGAGGCTGAGGCCTTAGAAGTTGTTAGTCAACTCGTCCAGATCCCTGCCATGTTCTCGATGTGTTTCTGTATGGCCCCGAGCTCCTTGTTGGAGGCGGTCCGGCGGGGGCGGCGGGAGATAATAATATGGAACTTACCAAACCCTGCTTGCACCTCCTCAAGCGTCTTATAGAAGTTGTTAGTCAACACGTCCAGATCCCTGCGCATGTTCTCGATGTGTTTCTGTATGGCCCCGAGCTCCTCTTTGGAGGCGGGCGGCGGTCCGGCGGGGGCAGCTCAGGAGATAATAATATGGAACTTACCAAACCCAGCTTGCACCTCCTCAAGCGTCTTATAGAAGTTGTTAGTCAACTCGTCCAGATCCTTGCGCATGTTCTCGATGTGTTTCTGTATGGCCCCGAGCTCCTCCTTGGAGGCGGGCGGCGGTCCGGCGGGGGCGGCGGGAGATAATAATATGGAACTTACCAAAACCAGCCTGCACCTCCTCAAGCGTCTTATAGAAGTTGTTAGTCAACTCGTCCAGATCCTTGCGCATGTTCTCGATGTGTTTCTGTATGGCCCCAAGCTCTTCTTTGGAGGCGGGCGGCGGTCCGGCGGGGGCGGCGGGAGCGGCATCAGGCGCCGGCGCTGCAGGGGCCGCCGGAGCCGGTGCGGGCGCCGGCGCCGGTGCTGGAGGTGGTGCTGCTACTGGCCTGTGAAAAGAAAAGGGTAAGCCTTTACTATTATCACCTATTATCACTTTAGAGAAGGGACTGCGTTTGAAGATGGTAACTGGATCTTTGAGATTCAGTTTACTGGCTTTCCTAAAGCTTCAACCACATGCAGATCGCCTTTGTCATTAGTCTTTGATTTCGATTGCGATCTGCACGCGTTGGTGACGGTGAGGTTGAAGCTTTACTAAGATACAGCGTCATTGGTTTGGAAGACCAGGGTTTCCCAAACTTTTTTTTATTGTGACGTTCTTGGGAACTTGCCAGTTTCCTGCGACAACCCAGGGAGTTTGAGAAGCTCTGGGCTAGACTCATCAGTTAGATGAAGTAGAAGTATAAAGCTTAGAGAACTACGATTGGCAAATCTTACGCTTTAGAAGCGCGTCGTTTCAGTGCGTCCTGTAGTCCAGAAGTTTCCGATATGAGGTCCTGCACGAGCGAGCTAAGCTTGCTTATGCCTTCTTCTGTCGCCTCTAGTCGTGATGACACGTTCAGGGACGTCCACATGTCCGTTATCGCCTTCAAGTTGGTTTGTGATCTGTTGAGAAAGTATGAATAGACTTTATTATAGGTCTAACTTTGTCAGTGCTTGAGGTATAGGATGCCACTCCATGGAGGGTTTTTTTGGAACGTCAAAGTCAGCAAGACCTTCAGATTTATATGCTCTGTCACGTTGGGTTTAAGTAAGCAAAGTTTTCCGAACCTGCAACAGCAGCTGGTAGAATTGCCTGAAAAATTGTGTCAACACTTTTACCTGACTTCTTGTAGTATCTCCTCATTCTTAGGCATGCTTCCATACACTCGACTCTTGAGGTCTTCCACGGTGTTCTCCAATAGGTTGAACTTGCTCAGAGTGACCAGGGACAGTTTCTCTGATGAAGTGAGGCCGCGGGAAGGTCGTGGTGCGACTGATGAGGGGGCAGTGGGAGGTGGGGGAGGGGATCTGTCCCGAGCAGGGCTTCCTCGTATGGCTGGTGGTGGAAATTGCATTTTTATGTTGAGGAAATCAAAATACAATTTGAGGTGAAGGTAAAAAGTGATGAAGAATTTACTCACTGGTTGGCGAATCTGTTTTCTTCACTCTTTCCACTGAGAACAAAAGAAAAAAATATCATTAAACAGGTTCTACAGTTCCTAGGTAAGTAACTACCAAAGTTTTGTTCCTATCGTAAGTTTTAAATGTAGGACAGACTCACCAACTAAAATCGTCTCAGGTTCACTTGGCCGCGGACTTTGAGGAACAGCTGTAATTAACAAGAAATTAGTAACACACCTACAATAATGTAAGCAGTTTCAATTATTTGGTGCTCACTTATCTCGTTTTTCGCCACAATACCTGAAGCCTGAAAAAATAAAGTTTAAAATAAGTATTAGAACGCTGAACTTGTTCTCGATGATTTTGTCGTCGTAAGTACAATCCGCCATGATTTAAGGATTCTCAGATAGTTAACTTTTAGACGGCTCATTGTCTTATTGTAATTATATTTTCAGTTTACAAAATTTGCGAAAAGCCACGGTGAAACCGCACAACTTTAAGTTACATAGGAATTTGTTTATTATTAAACCTCAGGAAAATTAACTCTATAGGCAAACCTTATCGTCAGTGTCGACCAAGAACTCGCTGATCGCTATAGTCTGAACGTTCTCCCTGCCCACAGGCAGAGCAGCCACGCTGCCTCTCAACTCCACATTCTTGCCCAGGACTCGTAGTTGCTGGGCGAGGCAGTGCAGGACCGTTTGCAGCATGTTGAAGTCCACCACACCGACCTGAAGTCAACATAATCAACCTAAACGTCAGTGAAAAAGTTCAAACTCTTTTGTGAGAATTGGAGATTGGAATTAGATGATTCTCCGAATCTCCTATACGTCATATTTTGTTGTTAGATCATTTGACATTAAGCTTCTGCTTCGGAAAAAAATCACCAATTATTATACTTAGGCCTAGCCTAGAGTCTAGTCAAGTCTAGGCCCTAGACGAACGAAAGCCTATTAATTTTAGTCGTTTCGAATTGGAGCAGTACTTTTGCGAATTTCTGAATTTCTAAAGAAGAAAAAATACTAAGTATGCCGTGGATTTTCTGAAGTTGGCCTGAGGAAATTGAATAAGGAAGCTACCCAGTAAGTAAGTGAAATAGCTACCACTCTTATAATTTGCTATGCAGTTGTAGCATAGATGTACCTACATAGAGTTTCATTTTGTTCTTACCTCAGGCGTGCCGATCGCCAGATCGATCATATCGCTGATGTTCAGCAAGACAGCGGTCTCATCTGTTGAAAAGGTTGCATTCCTTGACAATTAGGAAGAACTATTGCTACCTAGTTAAGATTTATTACTTTCGACTTATCAATCCTACCTACCTGGCATATTTTTTTTGCTTTTATGTCATATTTTTTATTTCTTATTTAAAACTTGAAAATATCGATGATTTCAATTGGGAATTGAATCCACGATCTTTTCGCTTGCTGCTGGGCGACTGATCTAGGCACTGAGCAAACATTCGTCAGTTCTTACGGGAGACTTCTCGCGAGGCGGCAAGTAAGAGGTAAGTTTAATTAAATCTGAGGCAGTAGAGTAAAGTTCTACAATTTTATCGAGATAGGTAAAGTTAGCATCTTAAATACAAGAATTCTAATTACTACTGAATGGGTAAAGCTTGTAGAATGTAGAGTTGATCAGGACGTTTGACTGCAAAGGAAGACGGAGACCTACGCGGTATCTGGATGATGGCGTAAATGGGGGCAAAAGTCAATTGGCGGATCATTGCTCCTTCCACTAGCCCGATTGTGGGTGGCTGTTGACCCTATTGAAGAACACTCGGGACGTTGTTACATGATGTACGGTAGAAATGCTACTCAGTCACAGATAATAACAGATATGTTGCTACGTTTTCGCGCCGAATTTTGATATTGGAAAGATGAGAAGTTAGAAAGACAGACTAGCCCGATTGAGGGGTGGCTGTTGAGTGTTGACCCTTATTGAAGAACACTCGGGACGTGATGTACAGTAGAAATGCTACTCAGTTCTTCTGTTAGGTTTTAGCGCCGAAATTGCTAGACCATTTCTGTTATGAAAGACCACCATATTAGCGTTGATAAGTCAGAAGAGCACAGGGCATCTTCTACTTTGTAGAATGATTAATACTGGAACGCATTATTCTCATGGAACATAAACATCGGCATTTTGTATTACCTAAATAAAAGTATTTTCACTAGGGACTTGCTAGTAGTGGGGAATAGCGCTCGAGTAAAAATTACAGTGATTTATAACAGACCGACATCAGAAGAAAGCCATGGGGAAAAGCCTTGTATGTATACCGTTCTAGGCTCTCTAGATACACAGAAATCTGCCACTTCATACTATGAGGAATATAGAGGAATCAAAACTTACCCGCCATGGTTATTTTTTTTATCAAATTGCGTTATTTTAACAATAATCAATACAAACTAAAATAAATCGAAAATAATGAACATACAATAATTTACAAAATAACATTAGACATTTTGGTGATTTTACCACAAAATCGTTTGTCATTTAGATTACTTTTTAATTTCAATCAAGTACGATTATGAAGAGGTCTATCGCTAAAAAAGTTTTCATGAACAAATACGAATATTTTCAGTATTCTTACATCCTCTGGAACTTATTCATAATACAAGCCTCCAAATAGTAGGACATGTTTCTTTTTAAATCTCCCCGCAGACTAAAGACGGATACCAAATCTAATGTGCATAATTTTATGCATGTTCGTTCATACTGATTTTAACTGCCCGACTAAATCGCCTGATAAAAAGTCTGCAGTCCGTGAGGATGATGCTAAATCTGCAATTTATTGTAGATATTATCGTTTCGTACCTACTGAAATTTGCGAATTGAAATCAACTTCTTTGTTACATTGCAGCATTGTCCGGGACTAACCAGAAAGTCCTGTTTTTTTTCCAGAAGTATTTTAAACGTCAAGGGTATGGGTGCAAGCATTTCCCGCGCGGAGACCTGCCGCAACCTCCAACTTTGTGTGGCGTGCACTCGTTTTATTTTTGTTACGCGTTGGAGCTGGAACCCGTATTCATAGTCTGGCTGTAAAAATATTGCTTGTTAAGATATTTAAGATTTTGTTTGATGGATCACACGGGATTAGAGAATACAATCCCGGGATCCCGATTCCCGGGATCCCGGGATCCCGACCATTTTCTGATCCCGAAAATCCCGGGACTGTACTTGGCTAATCCCGGTATTTTCGGGATTGATATAAACAAGTCTATTTTGCATTCTACGATCCGTTGGGCCTTGACTAACCTTGCCTGGATTATACCTTAGCATAAAATTATACAGTGTGAGTCACGATAAAGTGCACATATAAAATTAGGTGAAACTAGACCTATTTTTATTGACAAAAAAGAGGTCAAAAAATTTCTGAGTTTTTTTTATTTTGTTATAGATTTTTTTTTCTTCCAATTACTTATTGTAAAGAAAACTTAATAATTTTTAAACTAAGAGGTATCTATACTAATACAATTATAAAGCTGAAGAGTTTGTTTATTTGTTTACTTGAACGCGCTAATCTCCGGAACTACTGATCCGATTTGAAAAATTCTTTCAGTGTTAGATAGCCCATTTATCGAGGAAGGCTATATAGGCTATACAACATCATGCTACGATCAATAGGAGTAGAGCAATAATGAAAAATGTTGCGAAAACGGGTTTTCACGCGTACGAAGTCGCGGGCACAGCTAGTATCCTGATAAAATAAAAACAGTAATAATGATAAATAACAGACGATACTAAAAAAATACATAAAATACTCAGAAAATGCCAACAAATAATAAAAAAATTATACTTTTTTTGATTTTTGAGTTTTTTTTTATTTGATAAATTTCTCCATAAAATGCCCTTATAACAGGTAGTTTTTATTACTTTGTATTATTCTCTATCGTATTACCTTCGTAAAACCAAAAATCGCATGTCTCTATCCCTATCACGTTTGCAATTATCGAACCCAATTCCCACATAAGGCTGATCCCGGGATAGTCCCGGGATCCCGGGATTAGCCATCAAAAATCCCGTAATCCCGGGATTGAAAAACATGGTCGGGATTGTATTCTCTACACGGGATGCATCGTCCTCTTAATTTGCTAAGTTATTATACTCGTAAATATTCTGGTCTATAGTATTTTACGGCAGTGCCGACAATCTGCGTCCCGCCCGTTGTTAATTCGTGATATCATATCAATGCATCATGTTTTCCCATAACTACCCAGGTATATCTACATTGTTCGAAGTTCCCGCGTAGTATTAGTAACATACTTACACGTGCTTACACTGTCTTTGCAGGAAAATATGCATGTGTGACTATTTAGAATGCCTATTATGTAATCGAGTCACGTATTCGCGAATAGCGTTTCCAATGAATTATTAAGTCATCTTGCTAATTGTTTTAAGTACTTACTTACCCCATTGTTTAAGAACGTGTAAGTACTAAGTAAGTAGGTATTATTGAAATATTCTGTGCCATTTTATGCCAATAAAATTATGATATGGTACGATAAAGGCAAACTTTGTTAGCTGTCAAAACAATTTATTAAGTTTGCTCATACTTTAAAAGCTCTTGGTTGGTTAAGTAGCCTGCGTTCGTGTCAAAAGGCTAATATAAGTAGGTAGTTTTTTTAGGATAAGTGTTCTCTTGCGGAAAATTAATGGTTCAAAAACTATGGGTACTCTACCTACTGCCCACTTCAATATTAAAGCTAAATGGGGCAGCAGGGGTGCTGCCCTATCGTTTCCCGAAATTGCTAGGATTTAAGCTAATAGAGCGGAGACGAAACAAAATTGGTTGTCGATTTCTATACAGGGTTATTTTTGAAAATAGTAGCCAAATCTCATAAAGTTTGAATGAGAACAGCAGAATTTTTGGACATGGGACTTCGAAGACGGCCCTGATGATCGAAGCACTCGAATATCCTACATTGTTGTACGATGTTATGTAAGTAGGATATATTTTCAATTTCTTGCCCAATGCCCAAATAGGAGTGAGGTAATGTGTATGAATAGGGCAGATCCTCCGTTCCTGTAATAGGATTTAAGAGAGGCGAGCGGTTTGCGCCCCGTCTCTATTTTAAGCTTCGGTGGTGACTCTTGAGTGCTTTGCCGTGTTGTCCGCGGCTTCTATCCGGCTTTGACTTGGTGGTACTTCCCGTCATCTTGGAGGCTCGAGGGTACTATGATGCTTAGTTTGTCGAGTGTAACAATGTTTGGACAGTCGGGAGTTCAATTTTTAAAGGTCACACTCGATAAATCCTTAACATTTTACTCTGTGTCATCTAGACATAAAAAGCTTTGCTTTTTTGGGATTAGATAGCCGGGATTGGGACCAGACGACACAAGTCATACTTAAATAGGTAGGTAGTATTGATATGGGTTAGTTAATATTATTATTGCCTGTAAGAACAAAAATATCTGTTTGTATTATTATTATAAAGAGCTGTGGTTTTCTGAACAAAGAAAAAAAATAAAATACATACAGGATATGGGTGGATTAATACATAGGTGTGATCATCATGCACACAAATACATATTTGCCTATTGTGTGGGGATCGAACCCGCGACCTATTGTACAATAGCCTGCTCCGCGAACCACTAGGCCTGGCGGCTGACTGACATAGCGCGAAACACACTGAGTTCCAACAGTTAGAGGTAAGATAGCCAGTTCCTCCGTGGTTGAGGATTCCGGGTGAAGCTCGCTTCCACCTTCGGCCTGATCATCACTTACCATCAGGTGAGATACAGGCCAAGAGCTTACTCGTTGTGGATAAAAAAAAACTTCGTGCCGGTATTGGTATAGTCTGAATACCGGTACCAGGAGCGTTCTGGGACTCTGGGTGTGGATTGTTGTAATATTCGAGATGCCTCATGCCACACAGAAACCGGCCGCGGCGCGGTGGCGTACCGGTGCAACTTTGCTTCCCGCGGGTCTGTTACCAGACCTCTTACCGCTTCAACGTATGTTAACGCTTTTTTCTGGCGGTCATATGCTTTTAAAAGCAGTAGATGATTACCGACGAAATTCAAACTAAGAAGGCGCTGATCACCATCAAGTCGATACTGTCTAGTCTCTGCCTATTTAGAGAGAAATCCTTCTTGTCTCCCAGACCATTCAAAGAGTCATATGCTGCAATGCCAGCCATATGGGCACCAAGCATTCCTGAGATCAGCACTGAGCATTATTTTTCTGTAAATTAGTTTTAGCTTCAGCCATAGCTATAAGGACGTCCATTTCTGAAAATAGGCCTTCCCCAAATCAGTGTTTAATTACATGTAGTTTTCTCATCTATAGCAATAAATATTGCGATGAAATCCATAGTAATTAGTTTATTTACATTCAAGGTTATTAATAGAATACATCTTAGTCGAGAAAGCATTCAGATAGCTCTAAAGCACGTTATTCATTGCCTACTGTAAAATGATTATTCAAACCGGAAATTAAAATCTCCTAACTCAAAATATTATATTATGGACTGTGACAGAGAACAAATTGCTTTAGTTACAATGGTAACAAAATGGTATTAGTATTTGCAATACCTATCTATACTAATCTATACTACTAATATGTTGAAGAGTTTGTTTGCTCCAACGCGCTAAACTTAGGAACTACTGGTTCGATTTTAAAAATTGTTTTTGTGTTGGATAGCTTATTTATTGAGGAAGGCTTAAAGGCTATAGTACATATAACATCACTCTACAGCCGATAGGGACGGAGCAGTAAAGAAAAATGTTGCAAAAATGGTAAATATTATTCAAACTTTTCACGCGTTCGAAGTCGCAGGCACAGCTAATATAATAATATTCTAGGTTTATTTTATAGATAGGTAATAGGCACACCTACGCTCATAAGTATTAGTATCACTATTAAAATTTTACGACCATTCGTTTTCGTATTTGCTCTAGGAAGTTTAGGAACGGACGGCCTGGATTGTTAATTGCTAAAATTAGGACTTGGATTTGTGGAGGAGCATTGCTAGAGAAATTAGCCAGTTTAATTTGGGGCTTGTGAGTACATACATTTTTAACTCACTTCTAAAATGGAGGAGGTTCTTTATTAGATTGGTACCTATGTTGATAGCCAATATTACTACTTATTTCAATATGTACAGAATCATCAGATGATGATTTAAATTGTAAAAATTGAAATAATGGGTTCAGTGTGGTTTGATTTGACAGTACAGCACAGATTCCTGGCCCTTAATCCATAAATATTGATCTAGGATGTTTTCGGACAAGATAAAGCAGGAAAACAATGCCTGTTTGACTTGGGTGCCCGAATCGGTGGGGTCAGTTTGCACCTGTCATTAGTCGCCCGCTAAAAAGATCCCATTGTTTACCCTGTCCATTATCGGTAACCGCGTTCCTTACCAAACAGACTACAACAAGCGCCGATGCAATTTACGTGATCTCCAATGGTAGATAATGTACCCAAATTACAGTGTGGCGTGCGAACAGTGTTCGGCTCGGCATTCTTGTTCTTTAACTAGCCTAAATCCGTTGCAGCGATGAGAGATGGTCTCTGAAACGCGTACCTGCCGGTGCATACTGTTAGCTCGGTTCATATTTCGCCGAAATGTGAGGCTTCTCTTGTTTTTTAACCGGCAGGTGACCGGTTGCGCGAGAGAGACGGCCGTTCCTCCCGCGGCAAAGCTCGAGGATCGAGTCGACGCGACTGAAATCGAGATTTTGGCCATTCGAGAATCGAGACAGTCTTGCTTCGGCTCTCGGAGGGGCCGGACGCGTCGCGCGCGTTCCCTTACAACTTCTCGTAAAAACTTTACGTATAATACTTCGCTGTATAATACACATAGTTAGACACTAGAACTGTTAATAACATTTTTGTGTTCTGCATTTGGTTAAACTGCTTCGTATTTTAGTTAAGTGTTTAGTTTATTTCTGGTCCTGACCAGTTTAAATAAGATCGTTTCTTCATTTTGGTGGAAAGCATCGGTACTGAGTGTATGCGTGCAGATCCTGTTGCACCTTTAGTAACGGTGAGTATTTTTAAACGCAGTTGCATTTTAGAAATTTTAAGGCTATCATAGAATTTAATTTGAACGCTTTATTTGTGTAGTGATAAATAGAAACGTGTAAGCAGTGTTCCAAATAATAAAGACAAATAGACACAATGATGTACGAGTAGGTATTCGACGTGTTAACTACGTAAGTAAAGTATGTGTACAAAGTTATATATAGGTACCTATGAATCGTAAATCTCTGCAACATAATAAGCATTTTGAAGTTAAAATAAAACATTCATATCTAGATAAATATTTGAAAATCGTCAATGGTTATTTAAACATCTGATTTAAAAAGTTTGCCTAGGTACATGGTTAAATTAGTTGTTATTGTTACCTATCTTGTATTTGGATTTTTTTGTGTGCATTGTAACTTTTATGTAATGTTTTTATTTGCCTGTATTCTCGTGTAATCTTTGCACACCTTCCTGTAAATCTGTGCCTTCACCAACCTTCGCTTGTTCTCCGGTATCGTGAACTAAAACATAAAGGTCACTAAATGTCAGGTGCTCTGCACCTCTGTATGCAGTTTTCTCTTTTTAATAATTGGGCCTCCATGATTGTTGGCCTTTTGGGAATTTTGGCAGCTAGTTCCTGAGCGGTGAAACCCCTTGATGGTTTTTTTCGTACCTACCATTAATGGCGGAAAAATCGTAAATTTATTCTTACTGCTTCATGTAAAACTAGACGTTTGGTTTTTATTACCGTGACGACTTTGTATAGGAGCATACCTACTACCGGTGGCTGGGGGCAATTGGTTTAAATTGAATCTACTGCTATGATCGCCGAAGAGAATCCGAATTAGGTACATTAGGTAATTTATTCTTTAAAAAGCCTATAATATAAGAATTGTATTTTTGAATGTCAATTGATGTTCTTATCTCCTTGGTGAAAGAGTTTTTCACTTCGCACGTGTTTTGAAAGGTTTAACAGCTTTGAGCTTTGACCTTTTGGGGATATTGGCATTCGTTTCTCATGTGGACTAATAGTAACCTCCTATCTATCTAGAACTTAAGTGTTCTCTTAAAGAAAGAAGAAGAATATAAAGAAATCTCAAGAATAACTATTCTAATGAATAATATTATTTTCTTTCATGTTTTGATTAAGTTTTGCATTTTTCTACTTCAGTACGTAGCTCCTACATACTTATCTTCATCTTTTGCTAAATAGTTTTCATAATTTTTCAGCAATTTGCTATTCATATAGTAGGTATGCTTTCGCTTCTCTGTCTGAGTTTCTTGTGTTGCTTTTTGGGCCAATGCTGGCCCATAGTATTACTGTCCCCAAGAAGTGGTAGGGTTGGGACGTGTAAAAGTGCTGGTTTTTGGATGCCTACATGAATAACTAAACGATTTGATTTGTCTTTTAAACAATTTTACGGTTTTCATTCCCAAAGAAATAACAAATAGCGGTTCCAGGCAAAGCCTATTTACAACTTGGAATGAATATTTAAATGTTTTTAAACTCCCATGCGATTGCTGGCCGCATGGGTGGTGACTGGTGAGCACATGAGGTACAAATTGCCCTAAAAGCTGGCGGCGGGCCTTGTTCCCTAATGAATAAACAAGTGAAATCGTTAAGTTAGCATAAGTTATGTGGCTTAGGTGGTCTACACAGGCAGCCGGTGCCGTATTCATAGGCTTTTGCATTTGATAAAATGGAGGAATGTGGCTGGCTTTTGTTGGGAGTTCAGATTTGTTTTCTTTCAAAACTTCTTATTAAAAATTCATTGAGCTTCTTTCTTACTTTCTACCAATAGTAAATCATCTATAATATCAGGAAAGGAAAGATTATTATGTCAATCAGGAATCCTGTATCCATTTAGTTCTGAGAAACATAAGAAGTAATATTACAAACTAAATTGTGGGTTCTACAGCCCTGCAGGAAGGGTCGTCATTGTCAGCACGAAATGTCAGTCCATTGCCCAACATAGGTTTTCCCCAACGCATGGACTCTACTGAACCCGACTTTACCAGTTTTAAAATAAGTAGAAGGAATCCAATATTGTTTATGTTAACTATCATTAGCAAAATTACAGCTTAATAATATTGAATCGATTTTCCTACTTCAGTTCCAAAATTGGCACATGCTAATTCAATGACAGGAATTCTACGAATATCTCTACATTTATTCACAAGTGCTATTCATTTCAGAGTATTTATAAGAACACCTAAGTTATCGATTTGTTAAAGATCTGGAATGAAGAGAAGTTCCTAACTAAACAATGTGGTATCTTCTTCGTCAGTAGTTTCGCTCTTGGCAGAGCGGTCGTGGTCACGTTGAGCCGTTCATGTTGGTTGTAGAGGTGGATATAGCTCTCCGCACGATCACCCACCATCTCTCCCTGTTGGCAGACTGCTTGGTGCAGTCAGGTAGGTATGCGGTTTCCTACTGCCGAAATTACTTGATCAGTCCGCACAGGTGATATAATCCTTTACTTTTCTCTGAAAGACCAGTCACTCCATGGAGTGGTAGTTGTAATAAGTGGAATTTTGCAACCAAAATGAATATTCTGATGTGCTGTAGAGTTGTCTGCTCTATATTCCCGATATCCATGTTGGGTGACCTGCAACCGAGACCGACGAGCCGACAAAGCCCGATTGAATCACAATGGGCCTCCGCCATGGTCCGCGGGCGACCCGACGCGAACGCCCGATAATATCAGCCATTAATTTGTTCCCATTCTGACCCACTTTGCATTGGTATTTTTAGTCACGGTCGTCGTCACTTATCCATTAGAGATAATGTTCGTAATTGAATTTTAAGTAATTGTATAACGCTATGACAGTCAGATTTTTTCCCTCACTATAAATAAGTCCAGCGTGATAAGCGTCAATAACAACAGTATACAGGGTGTTAGGTAAATGGGTATATGAGCCGACACTAGCCCATGTTAACATATGCATTTAAATGGTATAGTGAAGTCTGAAAATTGATATCATAATTTTAATTATTTTAATTTTCATACAAATCTGATTTTATAAATTTTATTTTGTATGAAATAAAATGTAAACTGACAGAGTTCACAATTTCACGTTGACATATTATGCAAAATGTTAACATGGGCTAGTTTCGGCTCATATACCCATTTACCTAACACCCTGTATAAATCTTTAATGATACGGGATTGTTTTGTCAGTGGAAACCTACTTACGACGTAAATGAGCAAGTAGATAAATATTTCGATTTAAGTTAAACCACTTCTTCCTGGTGATACATTTTCATAAATCATCTGTTTCCGAGCTGTGACCATGTAGGTATCATTAGTAATATTCATGTAGTTTTTGTTTTGCTCTGTTCACGGTTCTATCGGTAATTAATATTCAAGATAAAAACACCTTTTTTGTAAAACTTCATTGAGAGCTGCAAAAAAGCTGAATAATGACAAGCAAGATACATTTTTCTTGCACTCCTCGTACCAAATGCAAAATTATGGAGATGGATAGAGTAAGTTAACTACAGGTTTCTATATTATTACTTATTATAATTCATCGTCTTGAAAAATCGATAAAGTAATAAATGAACCAGCTTTATAACTTTCATCGAGTAACGCAGCATTAATTTGCTAAGTAATTATAATTATTTCTGTTTATATTGAATAATAATTACGAGTAGGTATATGCAAATGATATAAATAGCAATCTTTAACTAACCGTCTCTAATTTTTTCGACCCATTGCAAACTTTTTAATATCTAGCATATTAATAGGTACGAGTAGGTATTCATCCTACGACGTTTCGGCACGTGAACAAGCTTGAAATATTAATTAAAATAATCTTAAGTCGTTGACCTAAGTTTCAATAGTTTATCCCTACTAATATAAATGCGAAAGTAACTCTGTCTGTCTGTGTTGCTTTCACGCCTAAACCACTGAACCGATTTTTATGTTTGGTATGGATGTAGTTTGTATCCCGAGAAAGGAAATAGGATAGTTTTTATCCCGGTTTTTGAAACAGGAACGCGCGATAAAGTTTTTCTGTGACAGACAAAATATCACACGGGTGAAGTCGCGGGTGGAAATATTGTTGATAACGTGTCAGGTAAAAATGTTTTTATTTTGTTTTTAAACTTGGTTATCTCTAGCAATTAAACTGGGTTTTATTTTTGCGGATTCACAGCTCGGTGTGTTGATACGAGAGTGGCAGGTGATTGGATTAAATTTTGACACTCGCTAAAAAACTGCGAAATGGCAAAAAGCTCAGTTGTCCCAGATAAAAGCTATCTACCACTAACACCTCGCTGCTAAGCTTCTGCCCGGTGAAAACTACCTATTCATACTTTGTTCATTTGGTACCTACAGTCAGCGTCAAAGTAGGTTGTGACACCTAAAGTGACCAAAAGTTGACACAACCTTATTCCAATTGTAACAAAGACGTACTCGTACATGAATTTCAGTCTCCTGTAAAATTGACATACCTATTTGTTGGAACATATTTGGCTGACGTCTAGGCAAGCAAGGTGTCGCTCCTGGGAAATAAACAAGTTTTACTAATTCATACACGAAGTGCACTCAGTGCACTGCTCAATGTTGGAACAGTCCGCGTCAAATTGTCCGTGACACCCAAAGTAACCAAAAGTTCGCGTATTTTACAGATTTTTAACACCTGCGTTTACTTATTCTATCAACGCATAGCCTTAGAATGTGCTCTCTCTCACGACATATGCAGAAATTTAATTTTGTAGGATCTTTGCAAACCCCTGCGATGAAGTGTGGGGTTAAGTTTAAAACCTTTCGTGCTTGGTTAACTTATTTACATAGATATTAAAGTGACTTGCGAACTTTTTGGTTTCAGACTAGGACAATTTGGAATGTCGACTATATCCGTCTCTCTCACAAATACCAGCATACCTGTCTGCGTGACAGAGATGGAATGAGGTGTATATTGAAATCGTGAAGTGGTTCGAAAGCGACTGGTTTAAGTAGATAATGGTGGAGCCCCAGGCGTGGACTATTTGAAATGAGTTTCACACGGCACCAGGGCTGCTTAATGCTGTGATTAGGGTTGTTAAATCGAAAATAACAGGTATAGGTAACATTTTAGAACGGAAGAAACTAAATTCGGAACGAGAACAAAGCTAAAATGCTCCTATCTAGAAGGTAGAGGGTACTGTTAGCTTCCAATAGCTCGTGATACCTAGTGGCCAAAAAGTTGATAACAACATTATTCCAATGTAACAAAGAAACATCAGCGATCTAAGACATCATCAGATAATTTAGGAAAGCGCAGACAGGAAAACGACTTTCCAATTTACCAAGTTCGTAAATTATTTTACTTATTAGGTATAGATTTAAAATCGATTTCGAATAATTTTTCCATAATCCCAATACTTCCAGCTTCCAGCACACATACCAAATCAGGTCTTGAATTTAAAGTGATATATCTAACTTATTTTACATTGTTTCGGATATATTCAAAGCATCCTTAATGTAAATTGCCCGTTGCTACATAATATTACGATATAATCGCAACTAACTGCTATTAAACCTCGATAGATAAGCTCTGGTCTTAAACACCTCGTAATCATCATTAAATGTAGAGGCTCAGAGGTTGTGATGTTATTCTTCCAGGCAAATCAGAAAAAAATTTCTGGAGCGTACAGTGTAGAGAAAGAGAAAATGTATACTTTGATATAATAATTTATGAAAATAAAGACTAATTTAAGTAGGTCCTGTTCGCTGCTTCTCCTGCGGGGATGGAGTGTTTTAATTTGGTTGCCCGAGATCGTGAAGTCACGTCAATATTATGTTGTCCATCAATTTCTAACTTATCCAGTAGCGGATTTACAGATTTGCCGCCTCAGAATTTTGATATGTAGGACCTACCTTAGTCCACAATCATAACAATTACATTTTCTATCAATAAAATTCCAACTTAATGATTTACTAGCCTCTGCCCGCGGCTTCACCTTCGTGAAATTTAGTTTGTCACAGATTGTCATAAATTATATCCTATAATATAGGCTATATTTATGTTATTCTGGGTTATAAACAATAATAGGTACTGTAGGATAATACCTAGTCACTATTAACTACGCAAACAGACGTATTTAATAAAAATACTTTTTTGTTACGTTATAAACTGTAGGTACCTTTCTTTATTCATCACATTAAATTAATGTAGTAAAATAAATGCAGCTGCCAACAACCTTTTTCCTTTGCCCTGAATCTACAGAAGAGTCTTCGCATATCGCATTTAAGTTAGGTACTTCTTTGTACATACAAGAGTTACAGACGACATGACATCAAGCTAAAGCTGGGTAACTTATGCACTTGCAATAGGTGTGGTTTTGCAACAAATAGAATAAATAGTCTGTTGTACTGGCTACTGCGGCCTATCTTTGTAGAGCATCTAACTGTATAAAAAACTGCGAAAAATTGCAAGTCTTGCTTCGTAAGAATAACTCGCACATTTGTTTTGTTAGACCCCCTTTCAAGTGGGTGCGGATAGAATTTAAACTTTATCTACGTGATTTTTCTATTAACATAGTGTTAATTTCTTACTAATACCAAATCCTGGTCCCAAATTAAGCAGAACTTTATTATGTGGCGATCAGTATCTGATCTTCCGTAAACTACTTTGACACGAGGCTACTCTCAAACCTCCACCTGTGGGGGTACTAAAATTGGAAATTAATCTGACGTCTTGAGTTAGGGATACGAAAATTCATGTTTTTATTTTGTTTAGAGTTAGGTTTGCCTTAGTTTTAAAAAAAATATGTTTATTGTAAATAAAGGTTACGAATTCAGCTATTCGATTATAGTCAAAAATAAAGTTTTAGTCACGATTGTGACGTACGAAACGTTTAATGAATTATAGATTGTCTGAAAACTACACGTTCACTCGTGCATTTTCAGGGGCAGTAGGGAGTTAGATGATATTTGGCTTAAGAGTTTAAAGTTAAACGTTATTCAAACCTACTCAATCCTTCCCAGTAAGATCACGTAATGCCTCAAACGCCAATGCATTGAATTACTGTAACAGGTTCCAAAACTAGATCGGTAAACATTAAAAGGGGGCGATTCACTAATTTACGTCGCCCAAGACAGCATTCCATGCATGTTTCTTTTTGCTGCAAGAGACACCGGCCAAGGCCGAGCTCTGATGCATTCGTTATCTTTTACAAGTAAACAGTAGTAACTTTATGTCGGTTCATCTTCTTATCTTTATTTAAACAAAAACCTTACATTCAGATAACGCTACAGACCCGTTGTCTACGAAATTGTAGGCTGTCAATGTATAGAAAAAACGTCTGCGACCTTGTGATAAAAAAATAAAGACGTTTTGTTTGCTCATACAATTACAAGGAACCGTAATACACTGCCGCTGTGATCCTCAAACAAGGATCTACCTGTAGGTATGATAACAAACTGTTTTTGAATGTTATCTCTGGGGTGGACCTAATAGACCTACCGGCGCGTCTGGAGGCGAACTGTCTCAAAACAACACTCGACCTGAAGTACCTACTTATAATACGGTATTTTCTCCATTTTGAAGGGAATTTACAAAAATTAAGAACAAGATTATTCCCTTTACTTTCTGTAGTAGGTGTAGGTAGTTACCTATATTTTTTTCTATTTACAAATCGAAACAAACTCCAATTTTTAAGTGCCTTTGAAACCATTTATCTCATATGAATTCAAACCTACCTAGGAATCCACGAGTTGAGAGTCTACTCTCTCTTAACACTGAACGGAGGCGTCGGATCCATTTGATTTCGGATTTCATATTTTTGATGCTGTTTTGTGTCGCTGAATAAAATATTTCATTTTCATTTTTCATTATAAAAATACCTTTTAATTTCCTCCGACGCGTCGGCAAAAATAAAATCTTCACGGTTAGTTATTTTAAAACATTTTCGTTTCTGAATCACTTTATTCTTCCGAAAATGTTCTACTTATAATGTAGGCGGTAACTTTGATATTACCATGTTTTGTATAATTCAGACAGAAAGCATTTTTATGAGTGAAATTTTTATGGCGGGTGTTATAAACGTCGCTCCAAAAGTAGTCGAATGTAATTTGTTGGAATTCCTAATGGCAGTAAAACATACTTTGGAGAGTTGCTAAAATTCTTTGAGAATAAAGATTTTTCTTTCGTTATTGAGGTAGATTCAATCGAGGAAAGAGGTAAATGTTACAGTGGAACTTGATTGGTTACCTAAGTTGATCGGAAAGTCGTAGTCTAAACATATTGTTATTATTACTATTGATGAATTCTGCAACATTCTAATGTTCTTATGTGTATACTTACTTAATAAATAATTTGGTATCTATAAATTTAGTAGAATAACTGATACTTAGTACCTACTTCTTGAAAGGTCAAGCTCAACACACTGCATAAGCAGGAGTTTTAAGCGACAACTGACTGATGGTGTCACAACATCTAACTACACTATCAACTAAACGGTAGTTACAATTCAGTCGGTAAATCTTTTTACTAATAATGTCTTTTAATTTTAATAAAAAGTGGTCCAAGTTATGTAACAGCGAGACAGTGAAGTTGTTGAATTGATGGCAAGGCCGGGCCCCGGTCACAATCTTAGGGACATTATTCATAAGCTACAACAGGTACGGACACATTGTTATACGTACAAGAGTTCGCTTTGTGACCGGGTCGGGGAGGCTAGGGTTGACATTTGCACTTTATTTTCAAAGATCAAAAAATTCCAACCATTTTCAAGGTCTAAGTAAGGAATATCTATCCTTGTGTCAGATGGGACGGGAAATATCTTGTGTTCTTTGGACACTTAGATTGGCAGGTTTTGTCTGCTCATTAGACACAGGCAAAATGATGTATGATACATAGGAATACATAAGTAGGAAAATTATTGCTGCAAGTCAATTTTAGAATTTTGATTGAAAACATAAGAATGCAAGAACACGTCGTTTGTCTAGTCTTGCTTGAATGGTGACTCATTTAGATAAAGCCTAAAGATGAGGCTATAAATAATAGAAGAAAAATATTCATAAAATGAGCGGGGAAAGTTTCTAAAAATTTCCGTCAGGGCGAATTTTCCCTTTTTCTGTAAATAATTTTATTGGATACATCCTCGCGCACATTACTTAACTTTGCACCTAACAGTAAATTTCGCAGTGACTTAAACGTTCGGACACCATTGTAATCTTACAAAAATACTATAATCACCATAACAACGATAGTGTAATGACCGGACCAAAGAATAACGGTGGCAGCCCTACTAAGGGCGCTAACCAGCACCCTTTTTTACATAGCCCACCGCTAGCGGCTCCACAAAAGATACCTCCACGTTATGAATGACCGGCATTCTTTGTCTCCATTCACTGTGCCCGGCGAAATGTTCCAACAATTACTTACTCTGTGGGAAACAATGTTCGCCCTGTGATGACGCAGAATTGCCAGAAATAGTGGCGCCTTGAGTTTATGGACAAACATACTGGCCAGTAAATGCCATTGCGCCGCCCTTACAAAATAAAAGAAAAGAAAAAAAATTGAAGGCGGGGCTCCATTACCTTACTTTCTTTCAGTGTAAAACAGCCGGAACGGATATTCTTAATGTTTTCACTCGTTGTATCTCGGAGGGCGTGTTTCCGAGTATATGGCGTCGCGGATTTATTAAAATTATACCAAAGGGAGGTGACAAACCGCCCGAAGATCCTAAATCGTACCGACCTATTACATTACTTCCCTCATTAGGTAAACTGTTAGAGCGATTAGTAGTGCCGCGTTTGCTACCGGGTGGTCCAATTTTTCACGAGCAGCAGTTTGGCTTCACCGCCGGGAAGTCTACTGCAGATGCAGTAATATCTGTCAGACAAAAAGTGACGTCCTCGGTGGCAAAGTACGTTGTAGGAATATTCCTCGATATTTCAGGTGCCTTCGACAATGCTTGGTGGCCGATCCTGCTCTTAAAACTGAAAGTTCGTGGATGCTATAGTAATATATATTCACTACTGCACTCGTACTTTTGTAACGGTACAACTAAATTAAAACTCGGCCATCATGCTGAATCAAAGGTGCTCACGCGCGGCTGTCCCCAAGGATCGGTCCTAGGGCCCTACCTTTGGAATTTGGGTTTCGATGATTTTCTAGCATTACCATTACCCGAAGGCTGTTCGTTAACCGGGTACGCTGATGACGGTCTCCTTTTAATAGAGGCTGACACTAGATCAAAGCTTGAAAATCTAGCGGATACATGCTTGAATTTAATATCTCAATGGGGAGACAGAGAGGAATCGCCCTCGTGTTCAGCCAGGCTCAAAGACCTTCTCATAGTCTAAGAACGCCAAGCATATAGGCAAGTTAGACTCTTCGGTCTTCTGTATAACCTGCCGTAGCGTATAGATGCGGTATATGGTAGTGTAAACGTTTCGATAACTGGCTTCCTCGAGCCCTTCGGCCGTTAAGGAAACCGAAGTTAGGAAACTAGTTTCCTAAAAGGCTTTTTTTATACTTCTACGTAACTGGTTTCCTAAAAGGCTTTTTTTATACTTCTACGTAACTGGTTTCCTAAAAGTACTATGTTTCTGTTATTTCAGCCGCCTATGAAACTATAACCGGATTTACCCTCCATCCAGTACCCTTTGGCCGTTAAAGTAATAACTATGATGTGACATTAATTAATAATAAGTATTACCAATCTATTCAAGAATAATAACAAATTCATTAGTCTAGTAGGCACTAGGCACGTATCTAGCTAGTAGTAAGTATAAAAAAAGGCTTTTAGGAAACTAGTTTCCTAACTTCGGTTTCCTTAACGGCCGAAGGGTCCTCGAGAGACTATAAGTCATCGAACCTACGCGCGAGACTATTCGTGATGGCTCTCAAAAACAGCTTGTAGACATGACTCAGAGTCAGAACCCAGATGGGTCTGTAATTCCTTAATAAGGCTTTTACCCCTTTCTTAAAGAAAAACACCACCAAGCATTTGTTCCGTGCCTCTGGCATTATTCCCTGGAGTAAGACGGAGTTACAGTCTATGAAGGACTTTCAGTATCGGCTTATCACCTGCCGCGTTCAGAAGCTCCGAGGTTATTCCGTCATCACCCGGTGCCTTGTTGTTCTTTAGCTGTTTGAGAGCCACCCTAATCACGTAAGGGCTGATGTCCGGCTAATCTTCGGTATAGTGTCGAGTTAGCTTAGCTGTTGGAACTGTCCTGTGGCTGAACTATTAAGGTAAACGACCCAATACTCGACACTTTTCGCACTTTGGCTGACTTTGCAACGCTGATACGTGAAAACTATTTGACTTAGAAAAAATCGAATTACATGGACAGATAGGTAATTTATTCCTCTTTTATGTAAATGTTTACTGATTATCGTAGGTATTAAGAATTAATTTAAAAAAATACTTAACTGAAAAAAGACCCATTTGTACCAGTACTCGACACTTTAGACCCAATTATCGTCAAACGGACCCAGAACTCGACAGCTTTCGCGAATTTGAACTTTATCTCAAAGCAATAAAGACTATAATAGATTTGCCAATGTATGTCGAAATGGTTATATAAATAACAAATGCGCTGTTATACTTCAAATCAATATATATTTTCTGTTGTTTCTTCATGTGCGGTTTACAACAAAGATTAGGTACTTAAACTTATAACATAAATGATCAACAATTTTTATATAGTGAAACAAAATCTTTGATAAATGTTTAACAAATGATATTCATAGTTAAATAACTGTCATTCAATAATTAATCAATAACATTGGTACTTATTTGAAATAAACTAAATATTAGACTTAATTTTTAGCAGTAATTTACTTAGTTACTTTATTAATATGTACTCAGTCATAATTAGTCTTTAAAATTATTCATATAAATGCAAAATGCAGCAATATTCTTTGTATTCTTAAGCCCCTATTGTAATAGGTCGATCAACAATATACATAGAAAAAAATAAAACCGACTCCAAAAAACAAACACTAAAAAGTAGAAAAATAATTACCCACTAATTACTTATTTATTAGGACGAATTAATATTTATGTTATACCATGATTGATACTTCTGGAGTCGGTGCCAAGATTATAAAACGTGTGAAGTTTGCTTGCACCGACTCTTTTTTATATCTTTTTTATTCTTTTTTATAAAAATTAACTTATTTCTTGCTTTTTAGTTAACTAATTATTACCTTGATGTTACCACTGAAGGTAGGCAGTACATTGAGACTATATTCTTCATGTCAAGTGTAAAATAATATTCCCTACAAAATACAGGTTATCATATTGGCAACCTAAAAAGACCTTAAACCGTCAGCCTACCTTAAAAACATGAAAGAATACAACTGTGGGTCTATTGTACCTATAATATTTAAAAAAATATCNACATTTCGGTGCACAGCAACAGCAAACAAGATTAAACAATGTTGTTGCAAAGTATCACTTATTACAACTACATAAGGTCCACATTGTTTATATTGGTGCACCATTTGTGCATGACCCAATACTCGACAGTCTCTAAAATCGACACCAGGGAGAACTCAATTTAAAAACAAGACTTTGTAAAGTTTGATCATCGGTATGATAATATGATACTGTTACGAAATAATTATTTATTGTATGTAGATTACTATTTAACTTTTTTTTCAGACATAAGTTCATTAATAATTTAAAAAATGGCCCAATGACATACTTAGGTGCAGCTCATCAAGCGTGTACCAGTAACCGTCAAAATAGTACCAATTTTGACGAGTACTGGGTCAAGCATGCACTTCAAGGAACCAATAGATGTCACACGGAAATTAAATTAAACTGACGAAAAAAATATAAGTTTTATAGGTTAAGTCGCTTAAAAATTTTCTTCGCAATATCACAAAATAATCACATTTACCTATTAATTGATAGATCCTTCAAGACATGGAATCTAAACTGGCGAGGCAGGCTTGAAATTCAGTGCCTGAATTAACGGAAAATGAGTATTTGCTGAGCACTACTGTTTCACTAATTTATTTTCGGACGCCATTGCAGTTTTTTAATAAGTGTTGCCATTTAAAATGTGTAAGAAAATACCATTAAAATTTTGCCATAAAAATCGTTTAGTTTGATGTTAGTAGAAATTTTTAATAAGCTTAAATCTAAAAAGTGTCGAGTACTGGGCCCCTGTCGGTATTACCTGCGCTTACCTTAACAGGTTTTACTCTATCATCCGCTCTCTTCAGCTGGCTTCGCCCATTAGAGTTGTCTCTAGCGAAAATTTTGGAGCTTTGGTTTCGCCCTATTGCCTCTTTAATATTATTACTAATAAAGTTGCGAATACATATCTCAAGGACTTCCTTATTTAAGAACCTATTTTGATTCTTAAACGTTTTGAAAACTTAAATAATTTATGAAAAATTTCAATATCGGAATACGATATTGGCTTCAGTTCCGGATTTGAAATATCGGAAAAAATGTATCCGAAATTCCGGAGTTACGAAATTCCGGAATTCCGGTATTCAAGCCCTAGTTGTGACACTGACGATTTTTTGGAACTTATTAAATACTCGCGAGCTTGAGCGCGTATTTGTTAGCTCGAGATTTTAACTAAAGACGCGTACGTTCAGTGTGCTTATCATGAGTTTACGTTAGGTGTGCTCACTAGCGAGTAGGTACGTCAAAAAAATCTTCTTCTTATTCGTTACGCTCTTGGCAGAGCGGTCGTGGTCACGTTGAGGCGTTGTACACATCGGTTGTAGAGGCGGATACAACTCTCCGCACGATCTCCCTCCATCTCTCTCTATTGGCAGACTGTCTGGTGCAGTCACATAAGCCGTCTCCCACTGCTGCTTTCACTTGGTCGGTCCAGCGCATTGGTGACCTGCCACGCGATCGGGTTCCTTCGACTTTTCCCTGGACGACCAGTCGTTCTATGGAGTTGTCATCCCGCCTCGAGACATGTCCGAAGTATTGCAGTATGCGCGACTGTACTACGGTTGATAAACGCTGAGTGACACCGAGCTCCTGGAGTATGGACACATTGGTACGGAACTCTGTCCATGATATCCCGAGCATCTTCTCCAGCACCACATCTCTAGGGCATCTATCTTCCTCTTTTCCAAGTCGCGTAATGTCCATGTCTCTGTTGCGTAAAGAAAGATGGGGAATACAAGCGCTTGCACAAGTCTAACAAAAAAATCTATGAAGATTTTATTTCTTGAAAGTAGCCGCTAGGGCCGCTGACATTTTTTTACGCAGTCGTTAGCGAGCACACCTAACGTAAAATTATGGTAAGCACATTGAACTATGAACGCGTATTGTTCAGCTCTCACAACTCTCCTCGGTCTCCCCACTGGAAGTCCCAGAGGCCTGTATTATCGAGCAATTCATCCGGGCCCGTATGTAATGGAAAAGCAGTGTCGCGCTTGCCGAACGCTCGCTATTTCACCGACGAACGATGCATGAATTAGTAGACAATGGAGTTTATTTTATTTACGATAGTGGGTGAGGTAAGTGCCATTATGTGCGACTTTACCCGTATTTGTCAGAGAATGAGAGCAGTTTATTTGTTTTGCCTTTTGTGTGGGGAAATGCGTAACATGGTCAGTTATTAACTGCATTATTTATGCATTTCCCTGATTATTTTTCTCCTCGGTAGACGGTGTAAGATTTAACAATAATATAAGTTTTCACGAAATAACTTCCAGTGAAAAGTGGAAGCCAAAACCGTCTCTATTTTTTTATCCAAGTTAAGTTTTAGTCCAGTCAATGAATGCCTTAACGACGGTGTAGAGAGAAATCCGTGGAACACAATTTCTGACCTCGGGACTTTATTTAGCCTAGTTAGGTGGTGAACATAGCAAAAGTCCCCGCCCTTAGCCCTTGAGCCGGCGGGGAGAGGGGGGTTTAAAGGTACCACTTTTCGGTTTTTCGCTTAATCCTCGGAAACTATGCGTCCTAGTGACATGACTACTATGAACCAAAAAAAGCTTATTCAATTTGCTACAGGTGAGACCGTCAAGTTTTTCTATATCTTGTATAGTTTTTGCGGCATCTGCTCTAGAAGGTCTGTAAAATTGGAAATTTTATTGTTGTCTTACATGTTCCTTTCAGGAGAAAATCGACTAAATCAACATTGAGCAAACACTATAGACATGCGGGAGCATGTTAAGCCTAGTTCCATGGAGGGGACTGCACCGTGCGTATATTTAGACGAACCAATTAGAGCCACTTTTGACTCCTCATCATTCAAAAACTACTGTGCATTAACACTTCAAATTTGGCTCATGTATTGAGACTTGCAAGATATACATCAGCTTCAAATTTCATAAATATACCTCAAACGGTTATTTAGGTATTGACGTTCAAAAATCGATATTTAGAGCACTAAAATCTATCTATCACATGTGAAATGTTAAAATTTACTGGTTTTTTATTTGTTCCTTTGTATTTACATAACTACCTTTCTGGATGCCAAATTTGAACCTTCGAGGTCATCTGGAAGTGGTTAGAATTTGGTCTATAGGTCAGACATGTAGATTTTTGGACGTCAATATCTAAAGAACCGTTTGAGGCATATTTATGAAATTTGAAACTGATGTATATCTTGCAAGTCTCAACACATGAGCCAAATTTGAAGTGTTAATGCACAGTAGTTTTTGAGTGATGAGGAGTCAAAAGTGGCTCAAAGTGATTCGTCTAAATATACGCACGGTGTAGTCCCCTCGCTGGAACTAGGCTTAACATGCTCCCGCATGTCTAGAATGATTGCTCAATGTTCATTTAGTCGATTTTCTCCTGATGGGAACATGTAAGACAAAAATAAAATTTCCAATATTACAGACCTCCTAGAGCAGATGCCGCGAAAACTATACAATTTATAGAAAAACTTGTCCATCTCACCTGTAGCAAATTGAATATGCTTTTTTTGGTTCAAAGTAGTCATGTCACTAGGACGCATAGTTTCCGAGGATTAAGCGAAAAACCGAAAAGTGGCACCTTTAAACCCCCCTCTCCCCGCCGGCTCAAGGGCTAAGGGCGGGGACTTTTGCTATGTTCACCTCCTAACTAGTCTAAATAAAGTCCTGAAGTCAGAAATTGTGTTCTACAGTTTTCCATCTATAATGCTTTATTGACTGGACTATTTACAGTAAAAAAAAATCATAAATGTTTTTTCAGCAAAAATATTTGAAACTCGAACGACTTCAGAATACGTCTCGCAAATTTTGCGGTATTGTAGACTCAAAGTGATACGAAAAATGGCACTCAGTCTAATAAGCATTTCGCTGAGCTGGTAAAAGCAGTACATGACTTCGAAAGGTCAGGGTTCATGACACAATAACGTCTTTGTGGGGAGAAAAGCGCGAAGAATGGCAAAAAGTGGAAAATAAGTTTTAAAAGTATCGAACTTGATTTGGGCATCGATTGTTGAGTTGTTTGTAACTTTTGTATAGGCAATATTTTGTGACATTTTTGAAATTTATTACTTTTAGTATAACTTCACTTAAATAAGTAGGTACCTACTTTATAATAAGGCAGCATATTATACTTGATAGTAGTATATTGTTATTAGTAAATAAATGAATACTCTGATGTCCCGTCCATCTTGGACTCGTCAATCTTTTATTCTTCAGTCAGCTCATTGCTGCATTGACTGCAAATCACAGACATGTTTAGAATATTATGTATCACGGATGGGAATCTTTACTTAAGTATTTCAAAATAATAAAAATCTTATAAATAAGAGGACAGCCAGCTCCCAACTTTGTATGTATAATAATGTATGTAGTGCCATTACTATAAATTGATCGAGAAGTTCCCTCATGAAGGATTTAAAAAACTCTTTTAACGCTCAGCATTTTTCTGGTCCGTGAACTTTTTCAGTACCATACATATAATGGCTCCATACAATGCATTCTTTTTATGTGCGTGTAATCTTGTGAAAAAGGAAGAATAAAGCATATCCATGACACCATGAGACATATTACTTATCCGCAGCATAAATACGGATTTGTGTCGAGCGCTTGCGAGGGAAACATAAAATTGTGATCGCGCTTTGCACATAGAGCATACCAAGCTAAAAACCGTATATCTTCCGTAGTTGGAATAAGTGTGGTTTTAGAATAACAGTATAGTTTGATGTGCCGTCGACTGTTCTTGGAGTAAAGCTGTTATTCACGGGGTCTGATCCTGAGCGATGAATGGCAATATTTGCACAAGTAAATTGTTTTGAACGCAGATGTTTCTAGAATGCTGGAGGTTTGATTCAATGATAAGGAAGAAACTAAAGTAAATTATAGAGCGATTTACATTTTGGGTTATGATTTGTTTAAATTAATACGGGCCTTCTGAAACAACGCTAAAAACTGGTATTCAAGTCTGTAGTCAAGTAGATTTAAGTCTGTGATTGCATGAGTTTTTAAGACTGGAAGCCTCTCATTTCTTTGGGTAATGGGTACTACGTTATACGTAGATATTATAAACTCTGTAGAATGTAGATAATGCCTTAAAGTTAACTCTGTAGATCGAGAGAGTCGGTCGGACGCCCGATCCGTACGTCTCGGTGGTTCGATTCTCGTCCTCCGCTAGTCTATTGTGGTGAACCCACTCCCAGTACAAGCTTACTGGAGTGGTAAACTAATACCTAGCTACAGTACTTACTCTTTAAAAACCTATGGGATTGCTCATCTGGATAATTATTTTTTATCTATCGATCTTCTGGATATCAATATTTGTAATAATACAATGCACAATGTAGAGCCACAACAAGTTACATCAGATGTATTCTCGTCCCCGTGGGTAGAGGTCACGGCGACAATATGTTGCGTTTGCACATCGTATGAAGTCAATTAACGGCCTTAATATTCGTCATACTTTGTTGACAGCGATTGTGGCGTCGTAATTTTAATCATTATCTACAAAATTAAATATTACTTGTAGTATGAGTTTGTTTGTTGACAGAACTTATTTAAACACTAGCTTTTGCCCGCGGCTTCACCCGCGTGAAATTTCGTTTGTCACAGATCGTCATAAATTATAGCCTATATGTTATTCTGAATTATAAACAATAATACTGTAAAGTTTCATCAAAATCCGTTTAGTATTTTTTGCGTGAAAGAGTAACAAACATCTGACAATCTAAATTTCAAGCGGGTGAAGCCGCGGGCAAAAGCTTGTATTAACTAGGTAATTAGGTATGTAATGTAATATGTATGTTTTTTTTATTATCGCATATTTCACTGTTTTGTAGTAAGACAGTTATTTCTCATCACTCTGTTTTTAGGTATTGGCCTTTTATCTCTTGTCGGAGTTTCTCGGAAGCCGGATAAGGCTTTTCTTCGGAGCGCTCATGCGATAATCAAAGAGCGAAAACGAATGAAAATGGTCGTAGTTTTCTATGTTTCAGTGCTAGAAATGTACAGTCACGGAATGAAAAGGTTCGTCAGTTTTCAAATTGATTCCTTCAACGAATCGCGAGCACATATTACCTGTTGAAACTATGTTACAGAATAATCTCGAGTTAGAGAAAATAATCTTTAACTGTTCGTCAGTAAAGTTCAAAGTTGTTTGACGATTTATCTTGTCAAGAAGATTATTATGATTGATAAACTAAAACCTTCTTGTTGGTTCAAGCTGCCATTATTATTTCTTTTAAATAAAAAAAAACTATTGTCAATTGGTCAATGTCATCATTGCATTGCACTGATGGGATAGAAAAATAAACAAGCAAAACCTTATTCGTTAGCAAACGTCATATTTATTTAAATGTTAACAGCACTGTTTCTTGTACTGTTATGTTGGCAGGTTTGACTCTTACAGTACCTAGTGCAAGCGAAAACCGACACTAAGGTGACGAACCTTTTCATTCCGCGACTGTACAATCACTTTTTAACAGTGATTGGGTATATGGTACAAAAGTAAGTTTCACGTTATTACGTACCTACCAGTCTTTGGAACTACCCAATAGGTACTACGTGTATCATTATATTGTGTTGGTATTTGCTATTAGGTATACAAATTAGTTTGCTTGCCCAGAACTTTCTTGATGAATTTGGTAAAACATGTTCATCACAGTTATAGTGTCTAAGTTTCGTTCATTCGTTCGTTTCAGCCGAAAGACGTCAACTACTGGACAAATGCTTCCCCCAATGTTTTCCACAAAGACCGGTCCTGCGCCACCCGCATCCAGCCACCTCCCGCGACCTTCACCAGATCGTCGGTCCACCTAGTGGGAGGCCTGCCCACTCTACGTCTTCCAGCTCGTGGTCGCCACTCGAGAATTTTTATAGTGTCTAGATTTAGTAAAATAGAGCTAGCAGGAGCTAGAGCTAAGGAACTTTTATTCTATCTAATCTCTTCTGACTGATTTGAACGGTTCCGTTGATTCCCACATAGTTAATTGTGTTATGATTAGTATTCATCATAAGCCGCGAGCAGGAAACCGGTCCAGTATCTGCCACGAAATCGGGGCTCATCCTGCGTACGCGCATGTTTGCCGAAACATTCGGGACTTCCTTCTAGCATGAGCAGAATTTATTGGCAGTCATTAGTTTTGGCAGTAGATAATTTTTCCTGCTACTAATCTAAATATATAAAAGGAGAAACTGACTGACTGACTGACAGATCAACGCACAGCCTAAACGGCTAAACGTAGGCACTTGAAATTTGGAAGGGACGTAGCTTAGGTACCGTAGAGGTGCACTAAGAAAGGAATTCCCGAAATTCCCACGGGAACGGGAATTAGCGGGAAAAACGGGATTCACGCGTACGAAGTCGCGGGCGGCCGCTAGTAAGTTATAAAGTTTTTACACAGGGTTTTCAAATGAATATAAAAATCAGCTAGTTTTCGTCTACAGGTGAAGAGTTCTGTCGGTGAATAGTCCGTAGTGGAAAACGCCTGTCGTCGAAACACACCAAAGCGAACCATTCTGTCGGCGAAAAGTCCATAGAAACGTTCTGTCGATGAGTCTCTCAATAACTTTTTAAAAAAATAAAACCGACTTCAAATGCGTGAACACAAAAAAAAACTAAAAATTAAAAATATTGCGTATAAAAAAGTTCATCCCCAATTTTCCACCCTTAGGGGTGAAATATTTTCTTCAAATTCGCATGAAACCACCCTTTTGATAATACCTATTCAACAAAAAAATAATCGTTCAAATTGATTTATAATCGGCGGAGATATTGCGTATAAAAAAGTTCATCCCCAATTTTCCACCCTTGGGGGTTGTTTTTTCTATTATTAAATTTAAATGGGACCACCCTTGAGGTATTACCTATACGCCGAAAAAAGATTTGTTCAAATCGGTTCATAATTGGCGGAGTTATCGCGTAACAAACATAGAAAAAAAAAAACATACGGGTCGAATTGAGAACCTCCTCCTTTTTTGAAGTCGGTTGAAAATGAAACCTCATCAGTCCATTGGATAAACGACTGTCGGTGAACGCTTGCAGAATATTGTAAAACACCAGCATCCTCGCAGGACTAGATAGCTTCTGTCCTGCGAGGTTCTGGACTAATTATTGTTCTAAGACTTTTGAAAATTTGTTAGTTTTATCACATACTAGCTTTCCGCCCGCGTCTTCGCGCGCGTGGACTACATTATCTACATATTTTACAAGACCCTATTTTTTTACAAAATAAAATTTAGCCTATGTTACTCGTGGATAATGTAGCTTTCGAATGATGAAAGAATTTTTAAAAACGGTCCAGTAGTTTTTGAGCCTACTCATTACAACCAAACAAACACACAAAGTTTTCCTCTTTATAATATTAGTGTAGACTAAAATTTATATTATCTGTGTTTCAATCTCATCATTACTTACCGTTAGAAGATAAGTTTGAGACTCTGAGCCCCAAGTAAAATAACAAGTACGCTGAGTGTTAGACCCAATAAGAATTCGTCCTTTAAAACCTATTTGAAGCCTCAATTTAATGTTAAAATTAAGCAAACTGCTTATTGTAACCCCCAAAAACCATTGCAGGTTTACAGGGCTCCGCAATTCGGTAATCAAGGATTTACTGTGGCACAACATAGCCGGGGTAACCTCCCATAAAGAACTACCCCGGCAATCCAACGGGCATGTAGTGACTGCAACTCTGACTTTAAGACAGTTGTAACCGTAAAGTTTACAGTGTAATATCGGGGGCGTCTCGGCCACAGCCTGTGGAATAACAGCCAGCTTTCATAAGCCAAAGCTTATAAGTCAAAAGTTGTTCCTTAATTGGCTGTCACAACAATACGTGATGACGTGCATCATTAAGCTAAGTTGTAGTTCAATTGCATGCACTTTGAAATTGATAACATCGATTAATAAATCATAGAGTTTTAATTATATTTCACTTGTGACAAATTAGACAATAGATTTTTTTGTTGGTTGGGTGGTCAACGAGTCATGTCACTCGTAACAAAAAGGATATAATGGATCCCACCTGTCAGATAAGTACATTTTTTATACGTTTTTCAATATCTTGTGAGTGACTTATGGCTTATCATACGACTTGCTTGAAATTGCTTGAAATTTTAGGTCATCGAATTACCACAGTTATTGAGAATCTTTTAACAGCAATGAGCTTTAGCTGTGTAGGTGCCTATGTACGAGTAGATATTTTTCTTTTTCTGAAAAATACTCATGCTTGATGTCGACTTGAGTTTACTGGCTGTTTTTCATATGCTGTATTTGAACGGGGGCACAGGGGGCAAATTCACGTATCTCCGAGCGAATTTATCGCGGGCCCCGACTGACGCCGGGGGCTTAATTGGACACCAGGTGTTCGCGGAAATTTCAACGGGGCTCCCGTCCGCCATTGTCATTGAAGAAGACTAATCGCTTGTTTTTTCTTAGGTACTTTATAAGAATGCAAACAGGAATGCTGCGGATTCTTTGCAGGTTTCTAATTCTGAGAAAAAGAGATTTATTGGGATTTGTTGAAACCTCTTTGGTGTGGAGGTTAGAATTAGACTCATGTCTCATGTTTACATAGAGGAAAAACCCAAGCTCTAGCTAATAATGACATATCACAGGCTATTAAGTTAAGAATAGATAGAATAATTATTACGAGTAGGTACCTACATAGTAATAAACTTGCACTTTTGAAAAAACGCTCTGAAATGAAGTACTGAAAATTGCACTACTTTTTTACATTGCATGAAAAGGAGTGTTATACTCTGTTGAAATAACTGCAAACTAAACTAACTCCGCATTGAAACTGAACAAAAACCGCAGAAAGTGTGCGCAGGGGCAGTGAAGAATTCAAACATTTTTCGATGTGGTTATGAAATGCCAACCTACCCACAAAACTTTACTCAAAAGCTGTGCAATTTGGGTTTCATAGTTTATTAACGTCACGATACATTTAAAATTAGTGTTTGATAAAAAGACACCAACTTCTGTGTCAACGAAACATAATTTCAGTAATGTATTTTGACTAACAAGAAAAAAATATGTCGGCAAAATTACTTCGTTAGAGCCTAAGCTCTTGAGTTCATTCATCCCTACTTCTTCAACCCTTTTGTCCCAAAATATCGAAAATCATAAGGTACGATCACCCCTTCAAGGGTATATTGTATAGCCGATTTGTATGCGGACACAATGTCGCTTCAGGAATATCAAATTATCTGGAACCTAACTAGGGTGGCCATACAATCTCATTTTTCCGGATTTATGACTTTGAGGAAACAAATATTTAGCACACGCTAACCTAATAAAATGTATACTTATAAACCATAGTCTTGTGGTGATATTATCGCTGTAACAGAAACATTTCACTAAGTATAAAAAAAAGTCCGTGGCATTGCACTGGAATTATCGAATAAGTATTTAGCTACAAATATGAAAAAAGGTTAATTACTCAATAACATACTTCAGCTCGATGGACCGACGATCTCTGTAGGCAAAAAGGGAGCGAGAGCGTTCACATTCAACGGGTGAAGAGTATGAACAGTGTTGCTTGTATTGTATTGTTGTCTATAGCTTCAATATACAGACTTTCGCTAGGACTTTTCGTTCTAGCTAGATGGTAACCCTAAACCTGACATATTGAGGTCAAGTTTTTCTGCCCCGGGCGATTCATTCGCTTGAAAACACTTTTTTATGAATGAGCTACAATTACTTTAAGCGAAATGAAGACGATTTTTAATGCTGAAATATTGAAAAACTATGTTAAGATTTTTTTTAAATAATTTGTGGTGAGTTTAACAGCTAAATATACTCGCATTATAAATACACCACTACTTTATACAATTTAGCGTTTTGCAATTTCATGCTTATCATAAAATATCTACAATAAAGTTCTCACATCTATGAACTTTATGGGCTTTTACGAGTATGTTATAGAGGACAAATGAGGACGACATTTTCATTCATGAGAATAATAAAAAATAGTACATATACAACTTGTATCCTATCTTTATTTAATGTTTGTTTCATTCAGTAGAGGTCTCAAAGATGAATTAAATCGTTATTACTTGAAGTTGAAGTTAATTGATATGACCTTTTGATGCTGAAATTGTGCTTTGACCATAAAGGCCTCGTGTTCTACAGACAACGTTCTTTTTATTGCGCTACGTCGTAGTAGATGTCAATAACTTTTCTGTCATGTAGAGTCATTCGGGGTAACAGCACGCGGTGGGTAAAAGTACGCGGTGGTCCGATCTCCGACAGGGGTGGGGGTGCCGAGGTCTGTGTTTGTAAAATAGAGTGGCGCTACTGTCGCCGTTTAGGAGCCACGCGCCGCGCCGACGCAATCTAAGTACTAGTCGCGACACGTCGCCGAATACTTGTAGCACGCTTATTTCGTTTAATTTTTATGCCACGGAAAAGTGTGCTGTAGTTAAATGGATAGCTCTGTGCCAGTAAGTATACTATATTTCTATTGTTCATTTAGTGTAGTTTTGATCTAAGTTTATCATATTCGTAAAAAGTATTTAACGTGTGTGTTGTGACTGATTTATTTGGTATATTTGCCGATTGGGGTAAGAGTACGAGATTAATAGTACGCACGCGTACATTTACCCCCGTTGCGCACTTATACCCCAAATGAAATAAAAATATCAAAAATTGTTCAATCTTTCAGAATACCTACACCAAAATGCCGAGAAATTACATAAGGAAGGCCCCTCAGCGGACCCTCATCTCATCTCAGATGACCAAATAATGAAGGCCAATTATTTTGATCTCAAAGTGTGACTATTGCCAATATAAATAATTTAAGATAAGATTCACATTATAATAGATACAGGGTGGAATTTTGTAATGCCACCTGGAGGGAAAGTACCTACTCTTAGAAATGTAGAGGAATCGAACCAACTAAAATTTGTTAAAAATTACACCCTGTATTTTTATTGCATCGATCGTTAGGGTTAAGTTTATGGATAAAATCTCTCTAACAAACTTGCTTAAATTAAATGAAAGGAAAACCATGAAATCTTAAATTATTTACAAAAAATTGTATGGTATGATAGTGAATTTTCGTATTTTCAAAAATCTTTGGATGGAGTTCTCTTTGTTTTCAAAAATTAAGGAATGTTTTATTTAAGTAAAATTTTCTATCTACAATATTAAGAGTACTTTCCCTCCAGGTGGCATTACAAAATTCCACCCTGTATAATACAAAGAGTTCTTATTTTTTTTTTAATGTTAAAGTTCTTAAAATGTTATTTACAAGATTAAATAAATATTGATTATTGCCAATCTTAATTGTATTCTCTTAGAAATCTGAATGCGTACGTTTACCCCGCGTGCGTAACTTTACCCTAAGACTTGCGTAATTTTACCCACACATCGGGTCAAGAGTACGCATTGGAAAAGTTTTCAGTTAAGCCTATGTAGGGCTAAAACTAATTAATCTTGATGGATTTTTTTCTTAAATAGTGAAAATTTATTAAATATTCTACAGATATAATATCATAACATGCCAATTATATGATTCTTTATAGGTCTGGGAGGCCATCAAAAAAAAAGTGCGTGCTCTTGACCCGAATGACTCTAATTTTGTTGTAAAAAGGCACATACCTATTAAAATTACTGATTCCACAGTGTTTACGTTGACAAGCATTACCTTGAGTTATTTTGAGTTAATGGTCTGCTCTGGCAAAGGTACTGACCATAAACCTTTGTTGGACAAAAAGTTTATTTAAAAAAAGCTTCCACGTTCCTGTGCGTATACAATGTTCCAATACAATGTTGCTCGCACGTATTTGAGGTGGCCATAAACCCTAATGGTGGTGGTTACTACTTAGTCATTGTGGTCGGTTAATACACTCATCAGAACCCCATTAGACTGGGATAGATGTTTATGTTAATGCCTGGATAGTTACAAAGTCAGGGTTGTCAAAGTGTCACCATTATTTTTAGATTTTGTTTTGTCCAAGACGTTTAATAAAATTTTTGTCAAGATTTTGTGTTAATTCGTTTGCCTATTACTTTGTTGTTTGGTTTTGCTTGGAGTGAGCTAAATCCATGTCATTGTGTGAGATTTCGATCGTCAAATTACTTATTACGAAAACATTTTTTTTGTATCATCTTATTTAAACGTCAAATTATAAAACTTAAAATATTGTCTTTTATCGTAATCAATTTATTTAAGCAACGCGAAAACTTGGTTTTTTAAATCAGACTTAGCCATAAATCTAAATGAAGAGAATATTTAATTTTAAATAGCTTGTGATAAAAATTCCGAAACTTTCTTAATCTGCATTGCACGTAGATGTTAATGATGCAGAAATAGTTATTATTGTTATTCGTATTCTCCATTTAATGTGATTAAAATCAAATAAACATGCTTGTCAGCATTCTGTTAACGATTTTATTATGCGGACTGATATCGATTTGTATAAAATAAATAAAGATCACAGATCAGACGTTCGAGATGTAAAAATAATTCTTAATTTTGGTGATATATCCATGTGTGATATTGACTGGTTTGTGGTGCCTATTAATTTATTTAAATGATGATTAAAACCGGTTAATCTGCCAAGAGTCAATACACTAATAAATAGTTAATAAGTCAGCGTTTAATGTTATCAGTCCAGCTTGGTAGAAAAGATATATGACAAAAATCTGAAAAAATCTGACTAAAAGAGACATTAAATGAACCCGGTGACCTTGAAATTAGGATATATCGATAAAAATTAATGTAAGCAGGTGTAGCTTTAAATAAGAGTTTTGTAGCTAGATAATCTTCTTCAAAATGGATAGTCTTGAATTCTTGATGTGGCATTAATTTAATGAAATTATGTGAAAAAGACTTCGTTCGTGTCAATGGCATTAACTTAAGGCATTAAAATGATCACACCGTCACTCTGCGACTAGCTGATGTAAGATTTTGATGGGCGAAGAATCGTCTGCTTCATTTGAGTAGGTATAGGTATGTTTTCAGCACAAAATTTGGACTGACACGAGTAGTAGGAACAGGTGTTATTAAATAAATAAATATCTATGGACATTTTACACTGCGCTTCTAGCCCAAAACTAAGCAAAGCTTGTACTATGGGTACTAGACAACGGATATAAACATACTTAAATACATTTAAATTATTAATATTGTTATACTGTATTTTGTTAGGAATATGCTCCATGCTTCTGTTCATTTATTGTGAGCTGGATCATTTGTTCAAGATAATTTAGTTGTCAGCGGGCGTCTAAGATCTCCATAAGGAATTCTTGCGTCAAGTTTTTGTCATCGCGGTTGACACAAAAACTCTATTAGTAATTCATAACTGACATCATTCTGGTCATCTACGAAGTGTCTACGTGTCAAGTGTTCATGCAAATCAGTGAAGCAAAAAGTTGAAGTGGATATTTTTTTTAATTAATCGCACGTTAGCTTAAGTTTAGGTAAATACCCACTTTATTTGAAAATAGACTTGAAAATACATATAAAACTCGGTAGATAAAACGTTAAAATATTTTCTCATTTTTATTTATTCGTCTTGGAATTTATTATTAAACTGCGTCTGCATTCATATCGTACGTGGTTCCATTATGTCTGCGGTTGTTCATCATACTGTATAGTATATTCTATAGTAAACTAGGATCTATTACCTAACTTGGTAATTTCATATTTATGAGTTCTCTGGGTAAGTACCTATGTAATTCTTATGATATTATGCGTTTATATTTTTTATTAATCCGTTAAAACGACATAGCTATGTATATGTAATTTTACAATTTCAGGTTCGCTATCTAAACCTAAACCCCATCTAAGAGTTACATGAAAAGCTCAATAAGTTTTATGAGCGGTATAATAATAAAGTTTTCTAATAGAAAAATGTGTCCAATTCCAATATCTTTAGGGTTTACTTTTATATTCTCGAATCGGCTGCTTGCAAATAATTTCTTTTATTAATCATTGTTCATAGTATAGTTGTTGCAATTCACAAAGGCGAGTGAGCTTTACATGTGCGGTGGCTCGCTACTGTTCGTTTATCAAAAGTTTTGATAGACATTACACTATCGTTATGTGCATGTACACATACAAGTAAAGCTCACTCGGCTTCGTGAGTTGCAAGAACTATAAGTATGCGTAGATCTTTTTACAGTTGGCATGTGATGTGATCCATCATGTAGACTATAATTACTAAGGTCACAACCCTGTTGTCAGATTTTATGAGCTTGACATTAAACGTGACGTCTTTTGCACGGAACCTCAGTGAAAAGAAAGATGGCGGAAATAGACCCCAAGATATAAGCAATTTATATGTGCAATATTTATTATCCATTTGGATAAATACCTACATATTTTCCTATGATTTAGGTATCTCGTCCGGGAATTGAGTGTACCTAATTAATATAATTAACACCGTAGCTGTTTTCGTCTATCTTCGAGGCGTCTTGTGTAATTTCTGAACTTCGGTTCTACACTAGTTTTTAAAAGTTCTATTGCGCGCGCTTTGCTCAACTTATTTCCGTATGTTTTGGCGAGAACCCGTCGCGTCGCCATTTCGCCAAAACACAACCAAACGAACAAAATCCAATTTTGGATTAGTATCGTTCTAAAATTGGATACGTGTGATTTGCCTCACGTTGTAACATATCGTTTATTTCTTGGCAAGTGTCGCGTTTAGAAGTCAATATTGTCGTATCTTAGTCACCAGATGTTATTATTGGTGCATCAGGACAAGAGGCGGTAAAGCTGATGATTTTATGGACGAATTGTAATGCGAGGGCTTTTAAATGTTTCATCTCTTGTTGATTATGTGCCAAAAAGTTGTTTGGCAGATCTTAATCGTTAAACCTACATCTGTATAAAATACACCAGCTCTACCTATTAGATACTGGAATATAAGTAACTATGAGCTGGTAATTAATTACTGATTGTGACCTTACTATACCAGAATCTTTTATTGTTTCGCAAAGTGTAAAAGTATACCAACTCCTCGGGGATAAAGTCTTACGAGCTTAATTAAATCCCACGCTGAAGTCAGGATTCTAGTTTTTAAATCCCTCGCTTTTCTCATTTCTCAGGTTGACTTTAGACACCTTTGTCACCCTCACCCGTTAATGGTACCCGTGTCATAACTGCTTAATCATCTTGATGCATAACCTATTTATTAAAGGGATAAATGTATTTTGGACTGAAACTTATCTTACTCATACATAGAACTTTTGTCAATTTAAAATACCTATCTATACTAAATACAAAATGTTGACATTATTGATAAAGGTCTTTTTTATTCATTTATTTTTTAAAATAATCGTACAGTGTCTTTCTGACCTTACCAGGCCTAAACTCCTTTTGAGGAGAAGCCGTGTTCATGCTCATCCATAACGGGAGGTTCTGTCCACATTCCTTACGGTGTAAGTTTTCTGAATAACTTAGGTACTTGATAGGTACATATAGACGACGGCTCGTCAAGCTATACACTGGTATCTTATGCAGTTGTAACACGGGCGATTTTTCAACAAAAATGCAATTACTTTTTATCTACTTAGTAACTAGTTTTGTAGTGGTTATTGTATATTATAGGCTTATCTTTTCATCTCTCGTTATTTCATATAGTTACTTACATTAATTGTGCCCGTCCTTATTTATTTAGATAAACGTAATTGTTGAAAACAATATATGAAGCTTAAGATGGATACACTATTCTATTTGCAAGCATTTTCGCAAGTACTTCTATTTTAATGTAAAGTTCATAGGAATGGTACAACACAGGTAAAAGCTCAGTTTCCAAAGCACGTTTGGTTCACATACATATAAAAGAGCAGCTGTTCTGTTACAAGTAAATGCTCTAGTTTATACTCACCTTTAAGACTTACGTTTAAAACGATTCTAATTACCTAATATTCTTCTTTTCAGGTACGTAAAAGCTTCTAACACTCACTTGAACTCTAAACGCATAAAGAAACTAGGTAAGTGCCCTTTGTTTGTCTGTTTTTGAAACGTTTATAACAATCTACGATCTTACTAAACTTAACTTTAGATGTAGAGGTAGGAATCTCATTTCATTAATAGCTGCCATAACCGTTCCTAAATCAATTATATTTCGACACAGCCGGCTCCGCGAAGTTTGACCTCAGCCCTTTGAATGCTATCGGGGGAGATGATCTTTGTCTTGAAATTATAATTTCCGAACTTAGGAAACGGGTATTAAGTTTGTATTAGAGTAAAGACTAAAGATGATTCAAAACTATCAATTTTATTCTGCTAAAGACAGTTTTAATAAATACATTAGAAGTTACTCGCAAATGATAAATAATGTTTATTGAACGCCAGACATCCGGGATACAAAAGTCCATTTTGTGGTAAATGAATTAAACTTTGCGCTAAAATCGAAGCAGCATGCATGGTTTGCGACCTTGGCCTGAATTTCAGTAAAAAAAGCCAGTTTACGCCAAAAAATAGACATGACTTGAAAATTATTTAAATACCGATAGAATAAACTTGTGTTAATTATACAAAAAAATGTGTTTTATTTACTTTTATGTACGAGTAAGTAGTTTATACGAAAATATACGTAGTTGACGTCACTTGTAGCTTCTATCATTATTTCAAATCAAATTCATAATTTAAAAATCGTTTCTTAGATTCGTTTAAAGAAAACTGTTCGCTCCCTTTCTGAAGATTACGTACTATATTTTATACCCATAATATGTATCAAAGAAAATTCACGCGCTTCTCGAGGTCGGAAAACGTCGGTGTGATATTTTAGTCCGTAGGATTTCCAAAGCCAATGTTTATTTAGTTTTGTGGGTGTGTCCAAACACTGCGTTCGTACGGGATCGCGTATTTTCCACAAATCGCGTTTACGTGAGCTGTTAGTTAAATGTTTACGTTTGGAATTTACGTAGATGTTTTTTGAAATAATGTTAAAGTTTGATGTTTCGATTTTTCACCTAAATCAGATGTAAAATAAATTCTAAAGAATATTTTTACTTACTACTTGACCATTAATTCATTTGGTTCCATATTTAATAATTAAAGTTTCCTCAGTTTTTCTAAGTTTTATCACGTCATAGGCCGGAACTTAAATAACTACCTAATGCCTCATTACATGCACATTTCTCATGAAATTCTGGATTTGAGTCTCTTACAAGTTTTCAAAAAACGCTATCTCTACCTGTCTACTTGTCACAAGCAATTTTTATCCCAAAGTAGAAACTTGATTAATATTTTTTCTAAATATATTTAGCTGTAATTTATAAAGCATTGTGATACGCCAGTGAGTGTTCGGAACCCTCCGCACGCGGACATAGCTTAGCCTTTTTTTAATCGCCCCCCACGCAGCCAAAATCATAGCCAGGGAATCACTGAGGTCATATGTTACCGCCGCCTCGTCCATCATTGTTTAGTCTGAGCAAGACGTATGGCCTGCAGTACCAAATGCGTCATAAACTATTATTTATTTTCGTTAGCGAATAAACCAAAGGTCGGTAGGGCGCCACATGGCCACGCTCGTATCGTGGGAATTGGACAACGATGTATTTTCACATAATACTTTGTTAATTGGTCTAATAGTTGAACGGTATTTTACACATCTTGTCATTTTATTACTGGGCCGTGGAGATTTGCTATTAACTTACATTACGTACAAAAGTTGAGCTAAATATTAATTGGTTTATTGGAGTTGTGAACTTGCGGAGTATTGAATGGAGCGTGCGAAACTGGAACACATTTAGTTTTCAATTACCGTATCTAGAGAAATAATAGATTATTAATAAGACATGCATAACTAAATAGCACGTTACTGTGTGAAATGCAGATTTCTTGCTACTCTACGTTAATACTTAATAAAAGTCGTTATGTGTATTCATTTCACGGTAAAAGCGAATGAGAAAATTATGACTGAATACCATGTCAGGTTTTCCCATCAGGGCAGGATGATCCTAGAATCTATGTACGATTCTGTGCAGCAGTTGAAGTTTGTAGTTGATGCAGTTTCATTCATGATTCTTTTGGGGGTAGCTGTTCTAGTTCAATAAAGTCCTAAGTAGATATCACAGCGACTAGTTACGGTCTATGGTGATCGCTGTTATGTTGTTCATGAACCACTCTTTCGTCTATCTATCACTGGAATATCGCACTATGTTAATGCAATTACCCAGATAAATGAATATTAATAATCAAATAAATAGTGATACTATTAGATATAGACTAAGAGCTACTGAACGCCAGACCTACGTTATTTTATAAAAGCTGAAAATCATTACTATGTAATATGTATTTAAGTAAAGATTTGGAGCATGCGCTGACAAACTTTGAGCTTTTATAAAATAAGGTACCTACTTGTTCTGGCGTTCACATCTCTGTCTAATATCAAATGCTGCGTGTAAGCAGCTGTTATTATAATGCTTGTAATTAGAGGGGCATAAATCGGCGTGAAGCGCTGTCTCATTATTACCGCATTCATTACAACTCGCGCTTAACCCCGCCGTGCTCGGCCGGCCTTTTGGACCGACTAATTGAATTTCTCTTTTGTTTTTATTTTGCCGGTTTCGGAACGTCAGTTTAGTAACAAAGTAACGTCTGGATGGTGTTTTGTTTTTATTTTATTGTATTGGTTTAGATAAAGATGGTTCATTTTGTTATAATGTCTGCAGGGGAGTCCAATATAGTGATGGCATATTTTTTATTGCATTCAAGGCAAAAATGCTATCAGATGTCTGCAGTTTTACTTTTTTGTGCTTATTTATAGCTAGATTAGTTAAAAAATATATGTATATCGATAAGTTATTTCAGCATGACAATCTCATAAAAAGGTAATGAGGCCACGAGGCTTTAACAAAAACTTGAATTGCTTTTTTTTCAAAGTTCATAATTAACGTTTGAGCGCTAAATTTCTAGTGTTCAATACAAAACAGACCCTGGGTTATTTTAAAAAGCAAGAAGGAATTTTAGCAAGAGTCTAAGTATTAATAATAACACAGTAAAAAGTGGTATTTAATAGGCCATTATTTTTAATAGGCAATTATTCCCTGTAATCAGCTTTCAAATGTATCGAGGTAAAAAGGATATTATGATACATTTCATACATTTTTGGTATAATAGTGAGAGTGTATGCCAAACTTTCCGTTAGTGTTTGATATTTAGAAATTATTAAAAAGTGTGGAGTTGAAATAAGTAGGTACTTGCAAACCATCGTTTCTTCAGAGGCTTACAGGTTAAATATCTCTCGCATTCTCTATTGAGGCTGTTCAAATGTAGGTAATAATAACAAAAAGTTGAAAAGATTGACATGACATCCATCACTATCTTTTAAAACACAATGAGCATGCGCTACACACCTGTAAAAACCTTATTTAAAAGACGTGAATATTCAAACGCGTTTTATCCGTGTCACACCCAAAATACTCGATTCGATTATTAATAGTAGGTACCAACATATTCGCGAATAAATTTTAGTCCAAATATATCGGCCCTGCAAAGGCATTCTAAGCTAGTAACTTTAATTACAAGTACGATATTAATTCGACAGATTTATATGACCGATTAAAATTCCCTAAGCCCCGAGTTAGGGCCGCCTATTGCGTATACATAGCGGAATAAATAAGTACATTTACATTTAATTGCCTCTGTCTCTGAAATAATTGTTGATCATCGCGTCGTATATGGGAAGATGTAATTACTTAATCATGTTATAAATGAATACTTATTACATTATATTCTAGGCTCAATTAAGCAAGTGTCCAGTTTTATAAATCTATACGTTACATGCATCTTCACTGGACGTGTTTTGAAATAAAAGTAGGGCTTAGTGCTGGTGTTAATTTAATATCTACCCATGTACTGAAGAAATAGGACGACACAATTTATATTGACATTATTGACGACACAATTTATATTGACATTAATTTTTGAATTCTATGGAACTTTCTTTTATATAAATAAAGATTATTAAAACAGTCCGTAACATTGAACGTGTTAAAAAGATAACTTAGATACTGGATGGTGTGGAACGTCGTTCATACTTATTACCACAGATATACATACTTAATACTTACTAGTCAATTAGGAATATGTCAGTCAGTTAGTGTATTGCTTATAGACCGTGCTCAAGGCATCTAATACTTTATGCAAATCTCAGTTGCCACACCAGCAGTGGTAGGTTAACTTGGTAGCCCTTAATCCCAGGCAAAATGTCAGGAGGCGCTAAGTCGCTAAGCCAACTTGAATTACGCGGCGCTAGTGTCGCAACAATATGGGTACGTTAGAACAACGTCTTGTAGTCTGACTAGGCTGTAGGTAGGGTTGATTGTTGGGGTTGTTAAAGGGTCAAATTTTATCAGTAGGCTAAATGTATGCACGATTGTCTCGTTTTTATATCTAAACAGCTGAATTATTTTCGGTAAATCTTGTTAGAGTAAGATTCGTATTCAGAATGGATATCCTTCGCAAGAAAGCAATGACAAAGTTAGATTCATACAATCTGAATCGCAGACAGAGACTATAATGTTTTTTGTTTCAGTGGTTCTATTTTTGTTTGTCCTTAATTACGATAGAACTCGTACTACGAACGTTTCAAAACTAATTTAATGTAATTATAACTTCAACAACCTACGCAAAACAATTGTGCGACAGGTAGACTTGAAAACAATGTTTTGACCAAGTGGGGCTCAACAACTGTTGGAAATTCTGAAGCACAACTGAATTCTCTGCCCATTACAGCGAGAGAGTAAATGAACTTGAATTATGAATCCAAGTGGATGTTAACGTATAAATTAACAATAAAGCAGGCACTCGCTTTGTGAACAATTGATGTAGTCAGTGAAAGCCCTAATCTCGCAGCTTTTCAGGTCGTTGACCTGGTTTACAATTTTCCACGTCTGAGAGACAATAGTATTCGAGACTTGTGATGATACTTGTAGCTCTTACTCGTTGCTAAGTTGAAATTAGGCACAAAGAGGTTAATTATGTCGCTTAAAATAATAATATGTTTAGAAAACATTTTAACTCAACTTTTCACAAAGAGGTAGGTCATATTAAGTAAGTCAGTTATAAAATCTATTTATAAAAAACATTGGAACTCTATTTTTAGGTTTTGTTTTCTTTGCTTGCCTCGTTATTTCGTTGATATTGATCTGGGAAAAGATGAAGACACGATAGCAAAAGAATCATTAACATAACAAAGCGAAAATAATTACATTCACATAATAGAAGAAGAAAAATATTTTACTTTCTTTCGTAACGCCATCAAGGTTCATAAAGGCGAATGAAAATGGCCACTTTGGTATTCTTTGCAATTTACTTCACTAAAGTTCTTACAATAAAATGTAAATTCGTATTGCGTCTGAGTGCAACATTTCTGTAATTGGAAAGAGCACCCAATTGGTTGTAGAGCGAAAGAAATGTTAATATTCGTAGGTAATTATTTACTGGGTGGATTGCAAAATTCAAATGAGAGTATCACTTTTGTAGGACAAAGGTTTAAATTATTATTATTAGGTAGAGAAGCTGTAGAGATGTTGACTTTGACTTGACAGATAGAAGGCTCGTTTAAATAGCCACCAATCATATATTATATTTTTCAAGATCACTATGGTTTTATACTCAACTAGCTGACCCCGCGAACTTCGTATCGCCTATGTTCGTTCATCAGCAATAATTTAGGGATTCTAATAGTAAACGTTTTTTTCTAGTAGGTAGTTTAGAAACCTATTCAATACAAACAATAAAATCTTTCCTGCTCATAAAATCTTATTTTTTCAGTTATGCAAACTTTTTAAAGCTAAATAAATTGTAATATTTTTCAGCACGAAATGATATTATTATTTATGTGAGCTGAAGTGTTTACCTGATTAGAATAATATAATAAAATAATAGTAAATGTTTTCGCTACTGTAACCTAATTGAATCCATTAGTTCACGCGTCAACAGTGGGTCAGTATAACTCAATCCATTTGACCCGGTTCGAATCCAATCAATTTGTACCGATTCTGCCCAATCTAATTGGACATGTTAGGTATTTTAATCGGAGATTGGATTGAATTCTTAACCGTTAATCTGTCATTAGGCAGGAAGTCGCGAATGCGAAGGATCAAAGTGATGTAGATAGGTTTTTTAAAGCACTGAATTTTTTGTAGAGAATGTCGTTCAATTAATTATGATAGAAAGATAGGATGCAGAAATTCTTGAACGTCAACTTCTCCCAACTTTATTTGCCATTATATTTATAAGGATACATAAATGTTATCATGTTACCTACTTCATAAATTATGTTAAGCAAAAACTTACGTAGAGTTACTTACTAGGTAATTTTTACTACGGCTTACCTTCTCCTATAAATTTGTCATCATTATAAGTTTTTTGCAATAATAAGAAAAGCAAAAAAATTAATAACTCTACCAAAATGTCGCGTAAAATATTTCAATCTCAATAAATTCTATACTAAGGAAAACAGGTACTTGTGCATATTATGTTTAAAATGTGCTAATCACCTGTATCTAATCTCAATATTATTATAATTGTCTAAAGAAAAGTCTAATGAGTAGTATATTCTACTATCGGAAATCGCTAATGAAAATATCGCGTGGCAGGAAACCGTTCGTTCAGTGAGTCGTCGTTTCAGTACCTCTAGTACGAAAAACTTTCGAGTTCGTTTCGTTTGCGTAAAATTTTGTATGAAAAATTAAACAGCGCCCCCTATATTATAGCCGCCCTAGGGGGCGCTGTTTAATTTTTCATACAAAATTTTTCGATGACACTTTGAATACGCAAACGAAACGAACTCGAAAGTTTTTCGTACTAGAGGTACTGTTTACACGAGCTTCTTCTGTATATCGATTTATTGGAATTAGTGACTTGTGAGGTGTTTATTTAGACCTCTAGCAGTCTTGTTCTTCTATTGTGTTTTATGTAACTGACGTCACAATCCTAGAGAAATAACTCCTCTTTGGGCTGATTTTTCAATGGTCGGATAACTTTTAACTGAAGAATAAGTTTGGCACATTGACAGTTTCAGTATGGGAAATATGTAAAAATGACAAGTTTATTCTGCAGTTAAAAGATATCTGACGATTGAAAAATCAGCCCTTTATCAAATAAAAGAAATATGTATAACATTAGAACGACACAATTTTGGCGGTCTTATCGCTGGAAAGCCATCTCTTCTTTACAACCCAGAGAGCTTAACTTGTTCTTTAATATAATTTAGCTTTATCTACCTATCTTCGTCAGTAGGTAACTGTTTTAAGAGTCTGCTTAAGTAAATGTCAAACGTAATTGCGAGGTGAAACAAAATTTGTCGTAAATAACATTGGCCAACGGAAATAACTCTAACTAAGGTATTAAGTAAGTAATTATCATGCTTATGTCAAAGTATTCGCAAGACTTCGGATTAGGTATTATTTATACATGGTGCAAGAGATGATGGGTATGTTTAACTCTCATCTTGAATCTCTATCTACAATATTGAAATAGATTGTCTACAAATTCCATTCGTCATTGTAGGTAGGTAAGTAATAAATTATTGTAGAAAGCACATCACACCTACATTATTGTTAAACATACCTTTCACGAAATCAAGATATTTAGCTTTATGTGCTTTTATCCAAGGGTCATAAAGATGTCAATTACAAAATTTTTCTTATATTGGTAAACGGCTACACAAATAAAGTCGTAAAAAATATTTGAAAACGTTGAAAGAAATGTAAGTAGTTTTTAGTAGAGTCAATTTTATCAATGATGTCAATTTTACTGTTTGTTATTGCCAACCGGACTCTACACCCTGTATTTGCTATTTCAACTCGGTCCATATTTAGTTAAAACTTAACATTTGCGACATGACACCTCGTGTGTAGTTGTAATGCAAATAGCTTCGTACAAGAATTCCAATTTATTTATGATTTAATGCTCATAAATCGGTGTTAAACTTTAGCGCGGCTAGATCTTGGTCAATCACGAATACAATATACATTCTAGTTAATGCTGTATTCTAAAATCATGTTGAGCATATTGTATGTCAGTACGCTAATCTCTATTTCGAATTGAATAAGGTTTATTAAGGGCCGCTCCTTACAGACAGTTAACATTTGTAAACTTTACAAGATTATTCACTTGGTATTCTGAGGCCCATGTAACATTAGAGTACAAGTTTATGAAATTTAGCAATTTTGACAATATTCTAGCGTGATAAAAGTGGATTCATACTGAGATTGAAGTGTTTCAGTATCCTTCGACATGTTCAGATTGAATCAAAGTTACGTTTATTCAAATAACTCATCAGACAACTTGGTGTCAATTATTTGTTAGCAAAATTGACAGACTATTTGATCATGGACTGTACCTACTTATCTACTAGACATAGGCTGGGTTGCACCATCTTACTTTAACTTTGACAAACGTCAAAAATCTGTCAAACTCTATACAAAAAGCACCGTTTATTGTTATTGTTATGGTTAAAATAAGATGGTGCAACCCAGCCTTAGGCTGTCATAGCATGGTTTTTAACTTTGATACAGTCGTACCGAGGCTCGGAGCCACGCTGCGTAACAAATTAGTCGATTAGCGAGTCGTCTAATGAACGAATAGCGTGTCAACAAGATGTAATGTCACAGTAGCACCTGCCGAACATCTTGTTGGTATAATTTCCTGTGGGTCTAGACAAAGTGCAAATTATAATCGCAAACAGCCCCGTTTTTGTATGGAGTTTTGACGGATTCGATTATCGATTCGATCAAAAAGTGCGTTTTGTCTAGGGGGGCTGGATTAATTGTCGCATTACCTTACTAGACTCGTTTCCGATTTATTGATGTTCTTCATAAAAAATAACATTTAGCTGATTTTAGCTAATAAATAAAGTACTTCGAATGTTAATTTTAATTAACTGAAAATAAACAAAGTAGTGATAATTTAAAAAGTAATGTTTTTATTGATATAAATGAAATAATAAATATTCAATGGCAGGAATTCCGCATTTGATCAGACGCATTTATTTAACAATATTAATTTTACGATATAAAGTTTGAAATGTTTTAATTATTCGTCGATCGTGTTTACTTATTACTTAGTACACTTGTTCTAATCGCCTTCCGAACGTACTACAAACATAAATACTTCTTTCATATTAAAGACGACGCGCCGCGCGAATCACGCTACAGAAATGATCCCCCGTGTGTCATGCTTTAATTATGGACTGAGACTGTTAAAAAGATGACAAATTACCGATTAACATGTGAATCGATTAGATTTATTATCGGATAAATCGAATAATCCCGATCTGATCAATCAACCGTGAAACACACGGTCCAATTACTTCATTTGTATTTGAAATCGGAAACCGTGATGAGTGGTTTTATAGTAAAAAAATAAATCGGCAAGCGTAGCAAAACGAAACGAGCTCGTTGGTTTTTCATTTAACGTTGTCCATGGATTTGATTGAATGAAGATACATAAAAAACTCATAATTCCATTGCAACGCTAAAGATAATGAAATCAAAATTCAAAAACAGACTTTTTATAGAGAAAGTCGCGCTTGTGCTCTAGCTGCGCATTTAAAAACGCTAATTTAATACCAGGCCTGTTCATCTCCGCGAGTTTACATCGAAAACAAAACACGCACGATGGCCCACCTACAGGATACTATTCGACAAGGCCTCACATACGAGCGAACATTGACTCACGCACGCGTATTCTTGTGTATGATGGAAGAAAATAAAGAAAATGGTGTACTAAATAATACTGTGCAGTATTTAACTGCCTAAATAATAATAAAAACACAGAATGTACTTTTTTAAGTTGCCTCGAGACACTGACAGGTAAATAAGTAGTTAATATTATTCATGATAATTCATGCTAAATCATGTATTTCCTTCGCCATTTTCCGCAGTTTGGCACCTCACGTCACGAAGTCAGCCCTATAGCTTCGGCGCAGTGCCGATCACTGACGTTTGTCAACAAAATGGTGCTTGACTCTTGAGACAGGCTAAATTACACCATATTGTTAATTACATTGAGCATACCTTTTTTTAAATACCTTAGCGAAGTAAAACTTCTGTACGTAGTACTTATTATTATTCTGTGTTAATACTAAGTAATTTGTCTCTATAATTTATTGAGAATAATCGGGCAGTTATGTTCAGTAAAGTAAGCGTAGTCCAGTGTAAATCTTTACTACTGGTCCATGAACATTCTAAAGTGCCTGCATTAGGGACTAAGTACTTACTTTACAGTTAACACTCAAGTTTTACTTGTAGACGCTGTAAGGTACTCTCTTCGCAATATTAAGTTTTAGGTAAACGTCACTGACAGCAGAACACTCAGTTCCACGCTCCATTTACTCAGCATCCTGTGAATTTAAAATCAAAAGTGTATTAAAAGGATCATTAGCTGGGATTAGCGTGAAATTTAAATTAGTGGATACTCGGAATCTGATGCAGGTGGCAGGGAAATAAGATTCGACAGATTTAGGCAGATATTAGTCAGATCGACTCGTATGCAGGGGCGCCACTTTGTCGAAAGTGTATCTTTCATATTATGCTTTTGCCCGAGGCTTTGTCTGCGTGGCTTTATAGTGGTCAATTTTTTTCAAAATATTTTTCAATATATCTGCCAGTGCTAATTCTGGCAATATTGGTGATGAACCGGCACAAACAGGTAGACAGAATATTGAATGTTCTTTAAAAGTATTATTATATGTAGGTAACTAGGTACTTTGTACGTAGGTATCGAGTAAAACGGAAAAATGAAAATCACCTTTCCGCTGAATCGGTCTAAAGTTAAGATTTTTAAATTAAATATAAATAAAACTCCTTTACCTTCTTATCACAAGCTCCAAAACAAAGATTTATTTAACAAGATCATTATTTTTCAAATTAAGAAAAAACATCTCGTGGATAAAATTTCATTTGTTTTCTATTTTCTTGGAATCATTAATTTTAGATATTTAAACCATCTTTTTAAAATTACTTCCTGTTATTGAGGCCTTTGGTTTTCAGTAGGTCAGATTAATTATGCACAGTTAATTCAGAATCTTTCCTGTTTGGATTACAATGTTTGATAGCTATTCTAGCAAGCTATATCTGAAATTGACAGCTTACATGCATTTGAAGTACCTACTTATAATAAAACAATCACAGCTATCAATTTCGGTCTTCGGAATCAGGGCGAGTGCAGGTGTTCGATCAATGTAAAGAGCTGACTCAAGAATTAAGGGGGCGTTATTAGTCAGTCAAACAACTTCTTGCAGAGGGAACTAGGGCTGGTAAAAATAAACAGGTTTTATCTAGGACTACTTGTGCAGCAGTTTATTCAAATTTATGTATGCGAGTGATTTCTACTAGTATCTTAATATGTAAGTCTAGAAATTAGCACGTCACTACCTTGTTTAATATACCACGCAATCTTGTATACCCATTCTTATAAGATACACCATACAAGAATGCATGGTAAATTCAGTGAACTGCTCCTGAATCGAATGTACCTACTACTACTATTTCTATTTATTTATATTAACCGGCAGACAGTGGTGACTGAGTTTGTTGCGGCGCTTCTTCTCAGCACTTGCCAAATGTTGGTCTCGAAGCGCTGGTAGGGTAAAAAGATTATGAGACATGTAGAGGCTCCTTAAGAGCAAAATGACGATTTGTAAGAACTATTTATTAGTCCAAACAAATAAAGAAATTTTGACTTTGACTTTGAAACTTTGACTTTGACTTTGCAGATTATGGGGAATCCTTTATAATGAAGACCCATCTTAAGCAAGAATACACACTAAAACCTGGGTGTTATCAAGCCGCTATTGGCGGGATAACGGATATCGTTTTTCGCAGTTCGCTTGCCTACTGTCGAAACAGCTGATGAACCTCAAATCTAAGCCTTAGGTACCTACACAAAATGACTTACCTTGGCAGATCTTGAAATTTATGTCCTAAGTATAGGATTAAAAATTCTCGTGTGATATCAAATGGCGATCTTATTTCTCGCCATTTGATATCACACGAGAGATCTTTTAGACGTGTGAGGTGCTCTATTTTTTGATTATGGCGAAAAATCGAAATATATATTGAAGTATTTCTTCAGATAACTCTAGAGATAGTACAAATGCAGAATACTAAGCTAGCCTCAGCCCTACACAGCAATTCGTGCAAATGTCGCCAATTAATCATTCGTGCGATGTTCTCCATCGCTACGCGTCACTTTTTGCTTTATTTCTGCGTATGTTTAGCGTACAGACGACGGTACATCATGCTAACTGGCATCATCACTGGCAACATCACTGGCATCTTATGCAGCTGTATTAGGGGCTATTTTGTGTAAATTTATGGCCTGCACTGTTGCCCATCCGTCATCCCAGTCTAGTTAGTTCCTGGATGCAGCGCTTTACGCGTGTTGCGTCTTGTAAGTACAGCTGAGATTTGTACAGGGTGTATGTGACACGTTGTCATAGACTGAAACAGTGTTTAGACTATTTGACTTAATAAAAAAAAAAACATCACAGCTTTCCTACCGGAAAATGTTTCATGGCTTTTTGCAGTTAGTAGTTTTCTTAGTATGACATGTAATGTAGAATAAAAAGTATTAAATCTTTCTATAATTTATTTACCCATCAAACCCCAAGCGGTCGCATAAGACCGCGTAACAATTGATTATACCTACTTACTCGTACTTATTACTACTAGTGTCATTACAAACACTTAGTATAACATGTCACGTAAAGTAAGAAATATATTTGATACATCTTTTGCGGAAAAGTCTTATAATGAATGCAGGGTGACTCCTTTTCCCAAACTGTTCCTTACAACACCCTGTATATCTTTGAGATGCTGATAAGGAACTAGGGCGGCCGGTACGCTATCTAGCTGAATCTTTCTCATAATTATAGACCACATTACGAAATGCCATAGTACATGGGACTAGGAAATGCAAACCTCATTAAATGAACTGTGAATACTTACTTGGAGAATTCCCATAGGAAATTCTGCCAGTTTTCAAGCAATTCACTGGAATATTTCTCTCTTAATCTGAGAGGGCAATTGAGTACCTATAGAATGATGAGAGGTCATCATCATACATTGATATCTGCATCACTAAAAGAGTTGCTCTTTATTTAAAGACCTCAATGTCACATTCGGTGGGGTGGTTTTTATAACCGAGATTTTTCCGCCAAATCCGAATGCCATGTGACTATGATCACAGTTTGCATTTTTGTCATCCAGTTCCTTTAACTGGATATCCCATGTTATTGAAACTAAAATTTCTTAAATTATAACCCACAAACATTACACAATGCATGGCGGAATATTTCGTAGGTCTTACGCGAGTATAAATAGAGACCAAGAATTGAAAATCTCATTATGAACTGTGAATACCGGCGGATTCTCAATGGAAACTCAGTCTTCAAAGAATTCGCTGTAAAATTCCACTGTAACGTTGGCAACGCCTGAAAATTAAACCGGTAAAACATTGCTAAAATAGTGATGCATTAACATTAGCATTCCACGATGAAATGAGCCATAAAACCAATAAGTTCAACGATCTTCTGCAATAAACGTGTTCGAAAACGTTATTCAGTGTTGAACTGTTGATAGATGTACGACCATAAACACCAGTGCTGTGAGCACCCCATAAGTTTTATCAGCTATCATTACAGCACTTAACATTGGTGTAGTTAAGTTTATTGGTGTGATATTTCAATTTAATATCAATCTTACTATTTCGGCAGAAGGCATAAATTGTCAATGATCCTAAAACATTTTTGACAGCACGTCGTTAGTTTAAACTGACAGTCACGCAGTCTGTCGAAAAGATAAGGAGTCGGTACTCGACTTGGCCATATGCTTTCATGCTTGAAAGTTTAAGAGTAGTAAAACTAATGAGATTAAGCTAAAGGCTTCCTTCATTAGCAACTTTTACAACTTTTACCATCCTCCGGACGGCGCTTACGGCAACTTGGAAATTTAATTTCAAAAACTGCAATTGAGTTGGAGTAAAAAGACAAAGTAGTCACTATTGTCACTATTAAAGTGGTTTTCACAGATCAGAATTTGCTTATTGTGATGATGCTTTCTTTATTACTAAGTAATTAGCCATAGCCATTGTTTTATTCGCGGTAATAAGAGTTTCGCGTAGAAATGTAGTTTCGTGCTCAAGATGAATTAGGTAATTTGTTTCTTTCTAGTTGTTTTGTATAGTTTGGTGTAATAAAGGATCTTACCTAAAGGTAAGCTTCCACCATCTATTACCTTTAGGTATAAGTAATGTAGGTAGAGCCATACCACGGATATAGCTATTTAATTCTTTGTCACTTGCCACGAAAAATTTACTTCACTGTAAAGAACAAAATTAAATTGGCGATTAAAGGATATAACAGCGTGGTGAAAATGTTGTAAGGTATTAAATGAGTTTTGCTTGCATTTGAGCTCAAAAAGACATACTTGGCTATCTATACGACCTGTAGCCTTATTCACGTAACAAAACTTCAACGACAACAAATCGCTGAGTTTGCGATCCTGTCGAGTAATCGTTCTATCGAAATGACCCTTGTGAATTCGAACTGTTTTTCAATGGGACGACTTCTGAACGTCAGCGAGATTTTGACTACTATACGTGAATAGGCTAGTTGCCTAAAAAAATTTTTTTAGTCCGTAATGTTTAATATCAAAAAATATTGGACACATATATTTTTATTTGTCAATCTAACAAATAATTACATAGTTATGGTGCGTTGAAGTTGCGCACGACGTCACAACGTGCGGCATTTTTAAGCAAGCGTTGACGTCACGGGCCTCTTCTTATGAACTTTGGGGCGCTTTATCTCTTTAAATTTTCATTAGTTTGAAAAAGTATTTTTTGATAAGTTAACTGACGGACTATTTAAAACTCTTGCTTTTTGACCCAGGCAACATCCCCATTAGGCCACTGTTCGACTATACTACAAGTACACTATGGTACATCCAAGTATTTGTGGAATTAACGAAGGCGAACATTTTGCACTTAAGGTTAAGTTTTGACTGCAATGACCATTTTCACTTTCATGCACTTAGGTGCATGAGGTTACAATTGAGTGGTGGAAACTCAATGCATCAGCTTACGATCCAAGCAAGAAGTAATGGCCAAGCCACTCTACTGAAGTAGTTTGAATGGGTCTACAAATAGAGATCGCAAATGCGGTCCTCGCCCGCCATTATTCGCAATCAGTAGGAAACATTGTAGCTGGCCAGACGAGGAATTACTGTCGTATGAAGTGAGAACAAATTAACATTCCAATCTTGAGGTTCGTTTAGCACATTGTGCTAGTTAAGGTCTGTGGTTGGCTGTGAGGCTTCTGAGATTCAAGATGTAATTTACGAGTACAACCATTTATGATAACACATGAAATGAGGCGATCCTAGCCACTTGTTTAAAAAAAATCAAACATGAATCTAAGTGAAGCTTTGGGAATCAATATGGGTTTGTTTTTTCGTTATAGTTATATTTAAAGTAGATTTGGTTTCCAAACAAAGTCATACTCCAGAATCCGCAATATCAAAAAGTTGTTTGTTAGCTTTATAAGCTTTTTCTTGTTGTTGTCAGCCTTCATTAAACGCTTTTCCATTTTCCTTAATGACCCCATTGTTGTTTTTGGGAAGAAAAACCGATGGTCATCATTAGCAAAATATTTGCAAGTAATTAAATACTTCTAAAGACAGTTCTTTTTGAACGTCGATTGTTGCAAAATAACACCTACTACAACAACTTAAGAATTCAATATCCGTACGTAAAACATAATTAATGTTAAAATAAGCCAAAGGTGAAGTTTTGATATATTGACGTTTACACCAAGTTAATGGCAGCCAGCTCTTGGTTTTCGTTAATTAAAATAAAACACACACTCCGTTTGTTTTATTTTCTCTTTGTTCTCATAAGCAAACGTTTGGAGGAAGTTTATCTTGTTAAAGAGGGAAGTTGAATAATTATTCGGAATTAAATATTCTGTACAGTGTGCACCGTGTTTTGTTGAGAACTTGTTAAATTGTCGACGTGATCAACGGAATATGAAGCCAATTTTGGCCCCTACCAACGAATTTCGGGGAACTTATCATTTGATAAATATGCTCTACCTAAGAGTTTACTTGTTTGTGTACATAATATTATGTGAATTAAAACAGAGCGGTCTGGAAATCATTGGGCTGAAATGATGATGATCATAATGATGGTTTATCGTTTAATCAAGTCTAGTAACTATCTCATCGAGATAGTTAAACATCCTCCTCGGAATGATATTACAAAATTATTATATCGAAAAATCGATAGAGAGTGTGGCGGGGAGTATACTGGATTCCCATTTAATACTATATCAATATAATTAAACATATTTATCGAAATAAATTAGATAAGTATAGTTGAACAGTCTTATTTAAAGGGAAATTTCTTAATCTAGAGTCATTTATCACGACAATCGCTTACCCTATTTAAAACTTGTCGGTGCGCAAGTGGTTCTACCACGGACCACTATTACATAACACACATTTTAGTCACAAAATCACTCTTATTGCAACCATATAAGATGCTACATTGTGAAGCTAAACATGCCGTCTCTACAATACACTTAAGCAGAATATCTTCGAGATTGTCGAAGGAACATTGACCGATAGTAGTGGCTTTTAAACAGGTGATCGCTAATACCATTAGGAGCGTTGTAAAAGTGCACTTAAAAAAGAAATTAAGCAAGGCGCAGGACTCGACTTGGTTCAATAAGGTATAATGAGTTTGTGCCTTTGTTAAAGGAAACAGGAAAATCGGCCCTATTTTGTAACTGTTATCAGGCAACTTTGAATGACAATGAGTATAAAATAAAAGTGAATATTGTGATTGGAAAGTGTAGTGAAGTGCTTTAATAGGTAGGTATATTTGTTACTGTAACGGGAAAAGTAGAGAAAAATGCCACCGGTGCCGGTGATAAAAGGTGAATAAAAATTGCCTTATTTATCATAAGAGATCAAATTCGAAATAATGAATAAAACTACTATAATTCAATTAAGTAGGTATTCTGTGGATAATTTATTATCTAAACGAGAAATCGTATGCTCTCAGAAAGTTGAAATCAGTGCGACATTATGACAAAATTAGAAGGAATTCAAAACTGTTATCTTGAAATAATGATGTAACTCCAATATTCACTCATTCATAAACCAAATAAGTAGGTACCAAGTAAAATTTCAAACCAACTTGAGCAATAGATCTCCACAACTTCATCGGGCAAACAAAAAGTAACTAATTCCTTACCCCGCTTTTTGGTTCCTGAATAAATGTTCCAAAAGTGTGGAATCTAAGCAAAGTTTGTTTTCAGGCCATTACCATTAGGGAGATTTACATAAAGCACTCGTAGTACAGTCAGCATCAAAAATTTATCTATAATTCTATACTAATATTATAAGTAGTAACTCTGTCTGTCTGTCTTGCTTTCACGCCTAAACCACTGAACCGATTTTGATGAAATTTGGCATAGAGATAGTTTGAGTCCCGGGAAAGGACATAGAATAGTTTTTATTCCGGTTTTTGAAACAGGGGACGCGCGCGGTAAACTTTTTCTGTGACAGACAAAATTCCACGCGGGCGAAGCGAAGCTGGTTTACAATAATGCAAAAAAACACTTCTCATACAAACATTATCTTAAGAGTACAAAAATATGCATAAACTGTAATATGAAAATTTTTTGAGTGTAAAATATAACTATTTGGGTATTTGACTGTGAAGTATTTTGATCACTGACTGTGCATATATTTTTGACGTCGACTGTTCAACTTCCGAACTGATTAACTCCGAGTTTATAAGGGTTCGTTAACATTATAAAATGGCTGCCCAAAATACTTTCCGTTTTTCATCCCACATCGCGATTCATAAAGTTTGAAACGGCATTTTATTATCTTGAATAACACTTGATTTTGATGACTGACAAATTCACAACAATACGCTAATGATTTGTAACATTTCTATTACATTTTTAGGTATATCTTGAAAAACATTATTTGAATAGCTATGAATATACTAGTGAACCCTGAAACCACATATTAAGTGGGTAGTTACGAGTTGTGATGCCAAAGATTTATAATTCTTTTGATTAATTAAGTACTTATTAATTTCATAATATTAATAGCAAATAAATAATTAATATTGATTAACGATATCTATAAATTTACATTAGCTTTAATTACCTGCTTCTATCTATAAATCTATGTTAACTTTAACGTTTACTAGGCATTTTATAAACTGACATTTACGGATCATGTTTTTTATTCTTAAATAATTATGTGCTCGTCTCGGTTTTGAACTAATTAATAAATCAATTAGTCAAATAAAAACAACAACATCTATTTTTAGGCTTTCAATCGATGCCGCTTTTAATTAATCTTAGCAATCGACGGATAACGCATAATAATAGAGGAGACTGGGGTGAGTTGTAACAGAGGAAAGTTGTGACACCAGGGGGCTTAGTGCGAGGTGACATTAAACGTCATCGCTAGTGACTGCGTAAAAAATTAGATTAAATGCTATGATACTCATAGATACAGCGTCCCTAAGCGGTTACTATCAAAAAAATCTTCATAGATTATTTTGACTCACTCGCTAGTAACTACAGTTTCAATGCAAATTGCAAACTCGCACTAAGCCCTTTGAACTAAAAAATGCGCAATATATGTTACGAGCTCGCTAAATAGTCAAATCGATAATGTCACAACTCTCCTCTGTTACCACTCACCTCGGTCTCCCCTAAAACATCTTGAGGCGTAACATACAATTTTAAACGTTGAAATCCGAGGTTATTGTACCCATCGTCGAAACAATCTAGCCTAGGAATAGTCTAGCTACTAGCTAGACACAGCAAATATAGTGCTAAATATACACTAGCGTGCTTTCATCTCGTAAACAACACGTGCAAAAACCCCGTTTTACATTTTACATTGTGTAAACAAAAGAAGTTGTGGAAATACACTCGCAAGCTTTATAATATAAACTGTTTATTACATTGTGGTTTACTGTTTAATTGATTAACTGTTGTTTAGGAAATGTTATTGATACAGACAAGAAGTTGCAAAATATGTAAGTGAAAAGTAAAAAGCTCGTACTAATGTGTCTTGATTATTGTCGATTTTTATCTTCTATTTCGTTTTTTTTATCGCATTAAAAGTAAAGTATAATCGATAGTTAATAACTCGAATATTAATGGGTTATTGGATCTCAAGCAGATTCTGAGTAGGTTTAACATGAAAAATAACCTCCTCGAAACTTTCAGAATACACGAGTTAACTATTTGTCTGAACCGATAAACTAACTTATTTATAGGTGTAGTTTCTTAAAGATGTAGGATGTCCAATCCAAATAGGAGGATTTCATAATTTCAGTAACGTAACTAACTTTTAATGGTAGGCCTACGCAATTTAATAAAATGAGTCCTATGTGGCAAACAAATATATGAAAATAAACAACGAGCTCGTCTATAGTTTTACTTATCATACAGACTGTAAGCCATGTAGTTTTCAGAATTTTTAATTTTTTTCCAAAATCCTTAACACCCTGTATATTCGGCGGACATCGATCGTCCACGGCCCCATTTGTCCGTCCCCAGTCTGTCCGGCACTCGTAAGTCAAGGCACCACCACTCTGTTGTGACTATGGGACTATTTATTGCGGGCTTCATTTTGGTGACAACATACGAGCTGGATATTGCACGAGTTTCAACAGAATGTTATGTAGGGTATAAAATTACATATGAGTGAATTATTTTTAATACAATTCGAACAATAGATTTTAAAGTTTTAAATGCAAATTAATGCTTTCAGTATGAGATTTAGAGTAGTAGGTTTGTTAAATTAAAAATGTTATTTCGTGGTTGATTGACGTGTGCTGGTACTTTACATTATAATTATGTTTATATAACAATATAGAACCATATATAGACATAGAGCGCCAATGTACCATCCTAGACTGCATCTCACTTAACACCAGGTGCGATTGCGCCCAAATACCATTCTTGTTATGCATAAAAAAATAGTCACCCTGTATTTATCCTACACTAATAAATTACATACAAAATTATACACATACAGAGAGGTATAAAGTAGAGTTTTGTTTTAAAGGTTAAAATAATGTTAAACCACCTTCAATTTCCTGTAAACTGTAATCTGATGTAGATTAAAGTATTTTTAGTAGATAAACAATCGGTTTTCTTAGAACCGCTCCTCACCTCCTGCATAACGGTGACGTAATGCAAAATACGCCGAATTGCAAGGAATTTGCGACCATTAAAAATGTTTAGGCATTAAATTAGCAGGAAACTGGCCGTTAATAAATAAACTACTGCCAATACATCAAACGCATCGACAACCGCAAGGAACTGCTAACCCGACAACGTTTTCCGAAGTTTCGAATGTTTCCATATCTCTCGCGCAAATAGAGGTGCTAGAATGAGCGACAGTGATAGATAGACCCGAAACTACTTAACGGTGTTAGTAGCCTGCCCCGTTTATTTACGGGAGCACGACCGGTCCAATCCGCTAAAAGCAGTGAGCGATTGATGCCTTGGTCGGCTGCTATTAAATGCCCTCGATGCCGATTACTCCAAGAGAAATATACTTTCAATACGCAAGGAAAATAGCGTAGAAGCAGTGCCCTAATTGTAACTGTCAATAGTACACATAAATAATTGCGAACTGCGAGTTACCTGCATCAAATTAGTAACCAAGACAAATACTCGTAGCTGGTAGGACTAACTCAGTATTTTTTGTACAAAAAATATAATATGCTTTTTTCATTGAGTGAGGTATGTTGCTGTAGAGATCAAACTAGCGCCTATTCTACCTCGTACACTGGCCGTACAAAATGAAAAGTATAAATAATACTGGCTGGCATTTACGACTTCTGAATTAATGGGCTCTAATCTCAATACGTAGACTAAATGGCAAATAGGTACTTATCGTCACTCCAACGCTAATTTTAGGTTGTGTTAGCCCGCAGTGCAAGACGTTGACTTTGAAAAGTTATTAATTGCCTTCCTGCCAGACGATTTTAAAAAGCTTGCTTCCAAAATGTTTACCTAATGTCATATCAAATGCACTAGTTTTCTTTTCGTTGCGTTTCGCCATTTCTAAGCATTTTCCGTTCACTGCCTCTACACCAAACGAAATATATTTTCAATATTCAACACACTCATAGCATAAACATGGAAAAGGCGTTGAATATAAATGGATACATCCACTTTAAAATATACCTCAAGCATACCGCAATAAACTCTTATGATGAACAAGTTCATTCAATTTATTACTTTTTGTTTCAGGTAGTGGATCAAGATGTCGCATTGCACGAAGAGCCGGCGTAAGTCGTTAAATGTTTTAACGACGTAATTTCCCCCACTCCATAGAATATAAATTTGTTCGAATATAACTTCATAGAAGTTGAAATTGTGATAGACTAACAATACCTAATATTCAATATGAATTTTAAGTTCATATCTCTACTTCTAACATGGAACTTCTTATTGATATCTGCAAAAATAGACTCGGCAGAAGAAGACGACGCTGCCCGAGCGAGGATGTTGAGGAATAGAGAGAACAACCGTAATCGTACCACCTTCAATGGAACTCTAACTGATGGTCCTGAAAGACGTTACTTCAGACACAGGAACAGTTCCAAATTCCGCGGTGACAGGCACAGATCTTGGGAAAGAGATCACGAGACTAGACGTGATAGAAGGAAGCTGCCGTCTAGCCATTCGAATGAAGATCAGATCCCTGGCAATCGAACTGAATTCGTTAATAATAAAAGGGATGATAAATCTCGCAAAACAGACAAGCATTGGAATAGGAGTAATGTGGACAAGCTGCCGGTGAGACGACCTTTGAATCAGAGCAAGATGCAAGATAGGGCTCATCCATTGCCTGTGCGTGAAAACACGACAAGATCTAGGCTTAGGATGGCGAATAAATGGCAGAATGGTGGTTACATTCCGTATCCTCAGCCGAGAGAGAGGAAGCCAAACATCATTTTGATTCTTACTGACGACCAAGATGTGGAGTTAGGCAGTCTGAACTTTATGCCCAGGACAATGAAAGCTATAAGGAGCGCTGGGGCGGAGTTCCGGCATGCTTACACCACGACACCCATGTGCTGTCCATCACGGTGAGCCATAATTTTTGTTTTTGTAGACTTTTTCTGATTCGTACCAACCATACCTAATCATAACAAATTCATACCAACTTTACCTATATCTTTGCATTAAACACTTGCTTAATGTTCATTTATCTTTTCTCTTGACTCGGAGGTTCTAGGTGCGATTCCTAGGTGGGCACACATAGTACAAAAAGCACTTTGTTATTTGTTAAGTTTCATTAGGAATAGGAAGAAGCGTCTTATGTTGCAGGGGACACTTCAGTTATCAGTCCGATTGTGCATTGTTAGAACATGGAGGGTAAGAAGACTGAAATTAATTAAAGTAGGTAGAGCCTAACGTTGCTTTTTGCTATATCTGCATTCGATAGAGGACGAAGAAGGATTACATTACACAAGTGACATTCCTAAACTAAATTTTCTTCTTTCATCCTCAGGAGTTCCTTGCTAACTGGCGTGTATGTGCACAACCATAACGTGTACACGAACAACGACAACTGCTCGTCTCCTCAATGGCAGGCCACGCACGAGACCAACACCTTCGCCACATACCTCTCCAATGCTGGCTATCGAACTGGTGAGTACAATCAAACAAACATTTTAATTGATATTACTGTCTCTTTTCACCCTTGAGCAAGCAAAATTTGACAGAAAGTGACAAAGCCTTCAGGAGTAAAAAACTGTAGGTTTTTCAGCAATGTCAATGATCACTACCTACACTAACATGACTAAGCTCAAAAATCTAAGGAGTGCTTTTCGAATGAAACTCTTTCAATGTAAAGTTATATGGGATTTATAAATATGCGCGTAATTATGATTTATGATTCCATCGAATAATTTTAAAATGATTTTGTTGGGTAGGTACTAGACATTTTAATCATACATCTGTTTTTAGTAAAATATAATTTATTTATGCAAAGACTACCATGAATTTTTTCGATGTCATGAGAATTACGAAGTGCTTATTGTTTTTTTAAACATTATCATTTTTAAAGTTCGAAGTCGAAGGCAGTAAATCGTCTACTTAAAATAAAAATACTTTTAAAAGTTAAAAGCTTATTTATATTATTCTCAGAACAAAAAGATTGTGCATTACAATATTTGATTGCCAATAAATTACGCTGTTAAATCCTTTACGTATATCAACGTCTTAATATTTGTCCTATACATTTATTCGTGTTTAAACTCAATAAATTACGTCTCTCCCAATCTAGGTAAATGAATACTTGTGCATGGCTTAAAGATAGATTTATGGTTTATTAAGGACAGTAAGTGGAGAGCGAATTGCTTGAATCATGTGGCTAATGATCAATTACTATTGGTAGAGGTTTGTTCGAGATCGGATTTCGTAATATTAGACTTTTGGTGTTATTTACAGACATATTGGTAACGTTTTTTGGGGGAAAGCGTTACAATATTCAAATATAAGGGTGAGTTGCACCAACTGACATTAACCGTAACTACAACAATAACCGGTGCTTTTTGTATGGAGTTTTACAGATCTTTGACGTTTGTTAAAGTCAAAGTTAGATGGTGCAGGAACCCAGCATAAGTGTGGTACTTTACTGAGTCAATTAGAAATCGCGTCGCGTTTTTCCGTATTTTTTTTATCCAGAGTGTCTTTTATATCTTACTTATCAACCTCAAACTTGAACTTATTCAGATTAAATAAGAAAAAAAAAGATAAAGAAGTTTAAATTACATTTCCACCGATATACGATTATCAAGAAACTTTATTTCACAAACAGCCAATAAGTTTTTACGCAATAAAACTCATGTTTAACAAATCGAATAAATAAAGTCTCCAACTCATTTTACATAAAAATTCAGTCTGGACGCAATTTAAACGTAATAAGTTAAAACATAGGCTATAAAATAATGCCGGTAGCTATATTGGCGACTATTACTTGTAATTACACTGTTTTTTGTTGACAATCTAATAAACAGTGCAAATTGCACACACAGAAATTTATTTTAGGGTTGTCAATGAAGTAAGCAATAAGGAACTAGCAATAAGCAGTGAAAGCACGTTTCCGTCGCACGTATTTTGCAAAACGACTTAAATATTTCCGACTTGTCTCTTTCACTCAGTTTAATGTGTGAGAGAGATGCTAAGATTCAACATATCGAAATGGTTTGTGGAATAGACGTAAGTAAAATGTATTGTGCTGCTTGTCAGTAATATTTACTAATGTTTATTGACGCATTTAATACAAGTATGAAATTCATTACTTTGAAGTGATTTATTGCGTATTTGAATTAAACAGAGCTAAATAACTCATAAAATTATGTACAACACAATTGAATTAGCTTTGCATTAAGTTTTCAGTCAGCCAAACAATTTATGCGGTTTTTACATTAGGTTCAATAAAACAAAATCAAATGGTAATTAACTGATATTAAATTGGGTTTTCATTTTTTAGACGCTGAACTATGTGATAAATAATTTTCACAATAGTTTAAGATGTCGTGATTGGGAATTTGAAAGTTGAAACGCTTAAATAATTACAGCGAAGCCTTCAAAATCTAAGGGTGAAACCCGCGTGTCAACCCTAGTTATTAATGAAGTCGTGCCGTAATGTGCCATACGGAGTAATACGATACCTTAACACCTGAGAATTCACGATACGCGTTGTATTGGCGGCGATTTGTCTATCTATACCCATGGAATAGTCAGCAGGTGGGTTTATTTAAGGTTAAAGGATAGCTTTACTTTTATGGCCTTCTACTAGCTTTTGGCCAATGACTTCGTCTGCATGAAATTTTGTCTATCACAGAATAGATAAGACTCTACCGCGATTAAAACTATTTCATCAAAATCTCATGTCCATTCCCGGGAAACTATTTCATCAAAATCGGTTAAGTGGTTTAGGCGTGAAAGTACTTCCTACTTCCCTGATCTAGACCTGTCCAAACTACCAATTGTTTTTATTAATTTGTTTGTTAAACACATTCGTGACAATAACACTAATAAAGCTAAGACTTGATGAGCTGCCATAAACGATGTCATGGCTCAATTGGACCTACCAATGTCTTGACGTGCCTTTCCAAGCAATCATTAAATATTATATTTTTTGGACAGTCAGTTCAAGTCTGCAATATTCTGAACAAAATGCTTGCCCGTCATTGCATTCTTCTCTTTAAATAAAATGTTGCTAATTTTTGTAACACATATGAGACCAATGTAACAGTGTAACCTAAATGCGAATAGTAGACGGTTCCTGCGTAATGTTTAACGGTAATTTATTTCGATATCAAAAAAGCCAATCACCGAAATTTTTTATCGTGATTAATGCAATTTAAAAACCGTTATGAAATAAAAATCCACATCAATCTGCGGCGCTAAGTGTTAGAGTCCCTGCAGACTAGACATTTATCCATTTATCGGCTGATACCAAATCGGTGCAATGTGCGTACTTTTGTAACTTCCTAATTCCTAATGTTTAGCTAATTAGTATGAATAAGTATAAAAGTACAAAGGTCAGAAATTAGGATAAAAGCCTTTAAACTATCGGCTAATAAAAAGTCTGTAGTCGGCGAGGACTAACCCTGGGTTGCATATTTTATTAATTATTTACTTATAACAAACGTCAAAAGTCTGTCAAACTCTAAGGCTGGGTTGTACCATCTTAATTTAACTTTGACAAATGTCAAAAATCTGTCAAACTCCATACAAAATACACCGGTTATCGTTATAGTTACGGTCATAGTTAGGTGGTGTACTCAGCCCAAGAGTTTAATCGGGCTGTTAATCAGTATTGAACATTGATAAGAGTACGAAAATTACATCGATTTGTTATCGTCCGATTTCTCATCCAAATTACGAGTAGAAGCCGATCAAACTATAGGCCGAAAAATAAATCTGTAGTCTGCAGAGACTCTTACTCAGCACAAAAAGCACTAATTTGAATGCGTTGAGTCGAGTACTTGAGATTTGAATGGCCACCATCAATTATAGAGCCAATATAATAAATCCGTAACTATTTAATAAACGTTTGGTAATCTCGTTAACGTGGGCGCCTCTATCATTAATAATAAGTAATCCGAACAAATTACTGGAGGGTTAACGACATCTGAAGAGTTTATTAGATAGTAAATGATGTTTTAATTTTCCTGTGCATAATTGAAGTTTATTTTATAGTAAGAGCTTCAGCCTGTGGCTTCGCTCAGTAGATATGTCTATGAACTGATGACTGTCGCAGTATAGATACTTTCTGCGACAGTAGTTATAGAAACTTTACCATTCAAGTTTTCTTTGAGAAAAATTCTGTCCAACTTGTCTCTACAATAATATAATATTTTTTTTGCTTAGTATAGTATGTATAGCTTATAGATATGTATGTCTAATTAGATTAAAATAGATACGCAAGTTACATCTTCAATATTCGTTACACTTTTAATAGATTGACTTTTTTTAAACTTGTAGTTATTTGAGATAAAGCACTAAACTTCTTCCAGAGTTCTTTTCATGGAATTAGCTATACTGTATTATCGAAAACAGTACCTCTAGTAGGAAAAACTTTCGAGTTCGTTTCGTTGCGTATTCAAAGTGTCATCGAAAAATTTTGTATGAAAAATTAAACAGCGCCCCCTATATTATAGCCGCCCTAGGGGGCGCTGTTTAATTTTTCATACAAAATTTTTCGATGACACTTTGAATACGCAACGAAACGAACTCGAAAGTTTTTCCTACTAGAGGTACAGAAAGCAATTTGTCTCCAACACACAAAAAAGGCGACATGTAGCCGTAGTCTTATAAACTATGTACTAAATAACTAATAGAGGAACGTAGAGCGCTTACCCGTCAGAAGTAAGTGATGCAATAGAGTCAGGAATGCTGGTTGACTCACGGTTATCTACTGGCTCTCTATACATATATTTAGTTAAATTAAAGCAAACAGAAACGGGTGGAAATTATGCCTTTAGGGTGTTTGTCTAACTTAATACCTATAATTAAAAAAAAAAAACCTAAAATAGGTTAGGTAAAGAAAAATCTTGTATAAATAAATTATGGGTGTAATTGAGTGATTATTACTTTTCTATTAAACCGATTTTACCTGTAGTTTTTTCAACGGTTGTAAAATAAAATTGGCTTTGCCTGCTTTGAACGAGAAAAATCACAATTTTCTTGCTGTTAATTTTAAAAATATGCCAGTGGTATCAATAATTATAATTAGTATACGATACTATATCAAAGTTAATCTCCTTCCACGTGTAAGTGATGCTTATCATTTTACTAAAGCACAAAATGTTTGTAAACTCTACACGCTTCATGAATGGACGTGTTTCCATGGCTACACAAATTGCTTCCAATCAGAGCCGTATATTGAATAATAGCAAAGCTATAGCAACTAGTGATGTAATCCGCACCTAAGACAGTCGAGTCATGCCAGGTCATCCGGATAAGATCGTCCTATTGGAGCAAGAGCCAGACTTCCGTTATTTTATAAAAGATGAAAGTTTGTCAGCGCATGCTCTCAGCGTAGGTATAAGAACGTTGGACTATCATGAACTTTGAGCCATTGTGGCTTTGGCAGCTACCCTAAAATGTTGAGACGGTCAAAACTGTCTTTTCAGCAGCAGCTCAACTTTTATAAAATAACGAACTTCTTAAAGTCTTCAGTTATCTTCGGGATTGCTACCATGTACCTTTTTATTTACGAGCCTCCGATATTCCGGTACTGTTGCAAGCGCCATGATCACGGAGTAACTGAAGAAATAGTGCCAAAATATCAGAGACTAGTAAAAAAAAGGTACATAGTAGCAATCCTGTAGATAATTCTAACGAAGGTGTGGCGACCACTGGCTCTTAGTCCACATCATATCGTCATCCGGATGAGATACTATCGTCTCCCCAAACAGCAAGGACACTTCCATCTACATTAGATGGGTCGAATCAGATGGGCAGATCGCCGACGTCCGCCGACCCACGTGCCTGCCTACACTCCAGGGGTGCCAGACTGTGATCCAGTTCCATATTGCAAAGGAGATAAATGATCAACTGATTATACGTAATCCAATTGACCTAATTTTTTGTGTGAGACGACGACGAATTTGCATACAATCGAATTATCTTTTCGTTTGGTGACACTTACTCGTATGTAGAGTGGATATTCTTTTTTAACCTACTCGTAAATACAGACCGCTTAAATGATCTAATAGATATAGGCAGATTTTTGCTTCTTGGACATTGATTTTTCACGAAAAAAAAGAAACATTTAATATCAATAATAATTTATAGAACAAATAAAAGCTCATAAATAGGTCGGAAAAATACATAACAAAAGAAAATAAAAATTTGAAACAAAAAGTTTACCCTACTGGGACAAAGACAGTTTTTATGTGTCTCGTATTAGAAAACTTGCTGGATTTCACCATACTCCAAAACTCACAAGGAACAAAAAGCTCTTATAGAATTTTGGTGAACGACAAAATTGCACTCGAAAAAACGAGTAATAAATTAAACATTTCTCTTTCCTTCTTTCTATGTTAGGTATGCCTGTTAATAAATATTTAAAGAAGTTGACATGCATTACTTAATTCGATAAAAAGTTCTAGTACATGACGATCTTTGTGTCACTTTTTGCAAGTTTCTTAAAATTTAGCTAGTGTAGCGCACTAGATAATTTCCACACCCCTGCGCTACATTCAGCGCGAATCTCGGAACTTAGCAGTGCAGTTTACAAACAATTTTCTGTCTAGCACAGCGTCCACCATTGATTTATGTCCCGCGTGGGCATACAATTGTTCATCTTGGGTAGCCAATGTTTGAACGCTATTACATACTTGATTAATTGATGTCTACGACTGCTGTGTTCTTCAGAACGTTCTTGAAGGTTTATTTGTTAATGGAGTTTAGTAGCCATTGTCTTGCTTGAAGTAAATCATCCGTGTAGATTGCGTTGACTTCACAAGCTATCTTTAGGAACTGATTACCTTTTTGCTAGTGTTTGCAGAAATGATTGGGTTTCAAAGTTTGCAAATTTTTGTTTCTAATTAGAAATTCTCATTCTTTTGTCAGGTGTGCTGTAACGACTAAGGTCAGACTCTATAAATTGCCTTATGTGTCTGTTTTCTCCAAATCTTAATCAGATTAGGTTTCAGGTAGTCAGGTAAATTTAAAATCTGATAAAACTGGGCAATTAATTTGTGCCCCAGTTATTCCCATAACCAGGACGTATATGCGCATACGATATAGGTGTTAGAAATGAAATAGTAGATGTTTTAATATAATATTAGTTATGTTACAAGTATCTGATAAAACGGAAAATTTGCTAGCAGACTCGAATTAATTCTGATCACTATTAATTATACACATCATATTTAAACGGTTCAAAACCGTAAGAAAGATTATCCTGCTGGGTTTTCCGTTTCTCATTGGAAATAATTTTGTAGTATTACATTAATCACGATGTCAGAAGCACTCTATTTAAAATAAGTAATCACAGACCAAGTGCTTCCTTATTATAGAAATAAGATGGTGTTGCCAGCCGAAGTCATAATTTATGTCTGCGTCCATTTATTTATTGCAATTAGAAAGTTGTAGCTATTTAAGCACTTCTGTAAGTTGTAGCAATTAATTTAATAATGTCCCCGTTTCTAGACATAGTGTTTGTAATAAATATTTATTCGATGCAACGGTAAACACTGTAGATTTGCTGGTTCAGATTGGTGTAATTGGGACATATTCGACTATTGAACATTAATTTTAGACTGGTTTCTGTCTGTTTTTTCACTCGCGTTCGGTCTGTCTATTTATCATTACTGTGGTGCACATGCTTCAACCCAACTGGGGAGTCTTACATGAGGGATGAAATTTTGTGAAGGGAAAGTACTCTTAATTCTTTAGATGGAAAATAATGCTCAAAGAAAACATTCCTTTATTTTTCAAAATAATGAAAACTGCATTCAAAGTTTTCCGAAAATTCGCTTGACACACCCGGGAATCGAATCGATTAAAATCTGTTAAAATTACACCCTGAACCAGCTCTGATTGGTAGCGGGGTGAAATCTATGATATTAGTTGCCAATTAATGTCTAATGCTATCAATTTGAAGACCTTTACTAGAGTTAACTATTATTGTATATTAGGTACTTAGGAAGTTATTTCCATCATAGAAAAGTAGCTTACCTTCCATTACTGCAGAAAACTTGATAAACTAGACACTCGACGTGCGATTAATTTGACTATAACTCAAGCAGAAACATTTGCTTTCGTTTTATCATAGTCTTTCTCATATCTTTTGTACAGTCGTCAGCACATCAGACGAAATTTTCGTTGCAAAAAAGCATCTAACACAACCACATAGATGTCACAGTATTTTACCTTGACGCGCCTGTACATTTGTTCCACGGGCGGCATGACGTTCCAAATGGGTGCTTTTAGTGTCACAGCACGTGGCGACAATTCATCTTGGCTAAGAGTTCGTCTACCCAGTAAATGATCCCGATCCCGAAGAGTTATGTGCATAGAGTTTTTACTTGAGTGAGAGATAGTTGAAGAATGTTTCAATTCTTTCAAAAAATCAACTTTTAAGTCCTACTCTTCTATACACATTAACATCATACTCGTAGGTGAAAATACTACCTATTAATTTGACTAATAAATACGGAAAATTACAAAAGTCTGGAAAAAAGGTCATGACCAGCGTTGTGGAAATCCCTGGGGAAAGCAGAAAGCTTAAACTAACAACAAAAAATCTACCCTTGGCTGTCTTTAGAATCCTAAAACTAGAGATGTGGACTGTAAATTTTTTGCTCAAACATTTTCGGAGTCTTTATAAACGAGCACAATATTTTGAGGACGGGAGACATTACCATCTGATTCTTTAATATTGAAGTTACTCGAGTACGTGCCCTTTTACCAAACAGCACATCCCTACGAACGAGCGGTCATAAATTCGCTTATTCTTCCGCGAGGCTCAGAGGCGGACGCATCGGTGCATAGAATAATCTCCAAGATTGCTCCTTCCGCCGGCGGAAAGTGTGTGGGTGTGGCCGCTGGATCGCTTTCTATTCATTACACCAACTAGCTCTATGAGATGAAATGGCCGTTTAGTCAGGATATGCAAAGGACGAAAATAAATTGCACGAACAACGGCATATTTCTCGTAAGTTTACAAACAGTACATTGCAACAAAAATGCTGGCGACTCTATCTAAGGATCAGCATTTGGCAACCTCTACGAAGTTACTTCTACTTTATGTAGCTCTATTGGTAATTTTCATTAATAATTATAAGAAATAATTAGTAATCGGTGCTGAAAAAACTGTAAATCTGGGTCTAAACGTGTATATTTTACGTCTTTGATCAGTCTTTAATAGCTAGATGTTCCAAGAAGAATCCATTCCATATATTCCATCTTACTTTGACTTTATCAAACGTCAAAAATCTGTCAAACTCCATACAACAAACACCGGTTACCGCTATAGTTACGGTGGTGGTGCAATGCCTTTGTATCAAAACTGAACATAAATCTACAAACAAAGGTTGGTTATGATGGTGCCAGCTGTCGACAATATCCAATTTCTTTTTCATTTCATCTCATTACTGTAGATACAGAACAGACATCAAAACAGGAAAGAATTTATAGAACATGTTGTTCCACAATAAACCTAAAATATGTTAATAGTAATATGCGTTTTCAACAAAGGTTTGTAAATCTTAGCATAGTGTTCGGAAACGATAAGAGATCTAACACATTCTAAGAATATAGCTACGTAATAAAGCCTAACATTTTATGGAAATGAGTTTAAATTTGTTTATCTACACCTACGGGCGTTAACTAATGACCAAGATTGCTAAGTTTAACCTCGCCTTAGCAAATAAAGGTGCAGTCTTTGGTGCAACAAACTAAAGGCATAAAGATTCCGTTCACCTTCGCGCTAACTCTTGAAATATGTTTAAAGTTAATGTTAGTGCATTCTGAGTAATCTTGGTTAAGTCAGAAACAAAGGTTTAATGAGCCAGTTACATAATTTACTGAAGGTGAAGATGGTTTAAGTTTAAATGGAGCTTTTGTGCTCTTTTGTTTTCAGAAATAAGAACAAGTGAAACAATACTTACTTAATTTTTAAGGTAGAATATCTAAATGTTTATAGACGATAGGAGGTGCTTTATTTATACTTAGTTGAAAAATGCGCCTTTCGGTTATGTTTTTATAAGTAAACCCCTGAACCAATTTTCATGAATTCGATAAGTATATATGTAGATTGAAAGATGAGAATGTGCAAAATATATGATGAATTTTTGTGTTAGCAAAACAAATCAAACTATCTTACTTGTAAGGGATAGGTATTTAGATTCATAATAAGTGACACTAACCATTTTCGTGAGAAAACCTGCTGGCACACCCAGCACCATCATAACTTTTCAGTGATTGAAAGCTCAGGTTCTGTCGGTTTCTGAAAACAATCTTAAATTTTGTAAAACTTATTTGGCCTTTTTCATCAAAGTATTCCCAATACTTTTGACTAAAAGCTTTCAATAAACGCTGCTTGCTTGTTAGTTCTCGAATATACCTCATAGTTAAGCGAAACATGCGTAAAAAACTTTATAAATAGTTTTAGCGAGCTGCGTGGGCGCACGCGCCGGTCCGGTTATTGTATTTATATTGCATTAGTACGATTAGATTGTTAGGTACTATTTAGTTAGGAAGATAATGATAACAATGTTGTTTTGTCAAGGTCAGGGTAAGTTGTATTATGTATCATTAATTAATACGTTATACAACCCAAAGACAATGGATAATTGTTATATAACTTTTAAAAGTCATGTCACGGTGGATTTAATTATAGACTCAGGGTTATAGCCAAGTAATAACCAGACTTATTTTCCTGTAACTCTACCTAATTCCAACATTAGGTAATTTACGAAGTTTTTCAATAAACATTCTTATAAGTTGTATGTAATAAGTGCTATTTTTCTATAGAAATGTATCTTTATTCTCATATCTTAAGTTAACAGCACATCAGACTACATTTCTATTGCAAAATCACCTCTATTACTTAGGACTTAAGAGCTCACCGTGTTTAACTTAATATGCATCATCTGTACCTTCGACATGCGCGCGCGCCGCTCTGTCTGCCGCGCGTGACCTCGTTGCGGTCCCGTTGAACACCTGACACTGCGGTCGCTATCGGATCTTTGTACGGTAACCCGATGATTTATTTAAGGTAGGTACTAAGTATGTATAAAGTCACGAAGGTCGTTAATCATGATTATGTAAAAGCCGATTTGTTGTAATAAAAATGGATCTATTTGTTATCTCTGAAAAGCTCAAGTCGGATGGAGCGAAAGCTTTTCAATAAGTAGAGTCGTTAACAGCTATTTATCTATTTTTTTTAATCCGATATACCTACCAAAATGTTATTTTAAAAATTATCACCAAAGTGAAAACTGAAGCTTAAAACCTAACTCTATCCTTGGATAGACTTGTCGATACTAATGCAAAGGCAACTCTGACTGTAATTTTATGGGTTCGCAACTGAACTCATTCTCATTTTGATAAACTTTACTGAAGAGATAGATGGGACCTAGAAGAATAACTTCAAAATCAGGTAAGAAGTTAGAAAGTTTTTGTGGGGGATTAGTAAGGTATCTGAAAATTCATGCACATATTAATAAATTGGTAACATAGTCTGTATAAAACGTGGTAATAGTTTCTGTGGAAACTCAGAGAAAACTTTTCGCGGGTGAATCCGCGTTAATAAGCTAGCCATGAAACAAACAGCAGGGCCGGCAGTATCGAACATCCAGCGGGCTCTGTCAATGTTGATCCGAATCGATTAAATCCTACGTCCAGATGATAGCACATCAAGCTTAACACTGTGGTATCTTATGTAATTGAAATACGGGTGATTTTACCACAAAAATGTCTAGTCTAATGTGCTATCGAGTACATTGCATTCCATCAAAGAAATGTTTGGTATCACGTTTCGTGCTTTTAAAATCGTGTTTGCTTGAAAATTTGAGCTCGCCCGTTTAGTTCCCACAAGTACATTAAACTGCTGGGCAGTAGATATTTGTTTGTATTAGAAAACAACTTTCTTGACAGGAACCTGTTGAAAAATTTACGACAGATTACGCTTTTGTTAGTTTAATTTACGATTGAAACACAAATAACTTCGGTAGATGAGACAATGAAAACATTTAGGTGTCACTGCTGAAGAAGTCTTTTCAAACCTACCTTTCTCATTAAGACATATTATCAAACTGCAAAAGGTGAATTTAAATTGTATTGACATATAGTATAGTTAAATTCCACATTTTTCTTAGTCTATTAAAAAATCTAGTAATGTATGACCCAAGCTATGTATTGTATGCCCTCTGGGAACTATATTTAGGTCCTAAGGATTCATCATCATCATCATTTCAGCCATAGGACGTCCACTGCTGAACATAGGCCCCCAATGATTTCCTCAAAGGCCGGTTGGTGCGATGTAGCAATGGCGGCCAGCACCTTCCTGCTACCTATATGAGGTCGTCGGGATTAAGATTTCAACCGTTTTCAACATTTCTTTTCAACATTCGTAATTGTAGCTAAATTACGTATATTACTTTGTCTATCTGATCTGCAAGTCCAAACCAATAGCCATGATCATTAATAAACGTTTGATTAAATTTCTGTATTGAAATGCCGAAGTGGTTTCGCAAGTGTTGCGTAGGGCGACCGGCCCTTCCCAGGTCGTGGGTGACTGCTAAAGGTTCGGCCAAACCAAAGCGTGCGCGATGGCGATGGCGATCAGGGGGCTTAGTGTGAGTTACATCAAACGTATTCGATATCGAATGCGTCAAAAATTCTATTCCTTTCAGCACGAGAGAAAAATTTGTCGATTTCTAAAAAATCCCGTTAGTTTCTGGGGTCTTTAGGGTCTTCGTAAATAGAGAAAAATAGCGAAAAAAATCAGGGGGTGACTTTAATCCGATCGCACGATCTTATCAATCCGTTATGAAACTATGAATAGCTATTTCATTACATTTACAATTTAAAGTAATTAAAAAAAGACATTTTAAATATTAGGAGTTTTATTTTTCTTCCTAAAGACATGATATTGTAATTAGATACTAATTTCTGCAAAACAATTAAAAAATAGCTTATGACCCTAACCTACAACTCTGTCAAAACCTGAATTTTGGGGGTAGTAGCATCTTAAAATTGAACATGGGCCTTCGTTTTTAGTTATAACTTATTTTTTTGAATCCCAGATGTATAGGCTATTATTCAGTAACACATGGGGTTAGATATTTTCATAAAAGGGATCATTTTGGTTCATCTATTGGTACTGTATTTTCTACAGTGGATTTGTATTATTTGGTGGTTATGTGTCTCGGAGACATCCTTGAGATTATTCTAGAGCAAGAAGAAGTGGTTTTTGGGTATAGTCTACTATATAAAAATAAGTTTTCCTCCCTGACGCTATAACTCCAGAACGCACGAACCGATTTCCACGGTTTTGCATTCGTTGGAAAGGTCTCGGGCTCCGTGAGGTTTATAGCAAAGAAAATTCGGGAAAAGGGGGCAAAACAGGATCCACGCGTACGAAGTCGCGGGCGGCCGCTAGTAACAGATAAAATTAGCGGCAGGTCCATTCTTAAAGCCATTACAAATAAATCCTTAGATAGCTTCATGAGATTAGAATGCATCCAATTATCAACAAATTCCCTATACTTTTTTGGAGGGCTTTGATGATGGTTCAGCCATACGTAGAGGAAGTTTCGGCATGACGTGAGGTTTGAAAGTTGACTCAATAACAGTATCTCTCACAGGAACTTGCTCAGAGTTGGAAATCTCATAGCAAGTTTTCGCCGTTTCAGCAGCTTTATTAATAAGCTCTTTGCCATCTTAATATTACAGCTTAAAGTTACAATCATTCCCAATGAATTAATGCAGCAAATCTGATGTTCAGGCCTTTAAAAGATTCGAAAGGTTTCCATTACTTACATTACCAAAAATTCAAACATCGTCCCGAAACGCACGATCGTGCTGTAGAACTTTAGGAGTACCTGGTACTCAACTTCATCTAACTTTGTTTAAAATTAAAGCAAATTATATATTTTAAGGATATGATTTAAATTAATACGCACAAAATTCATTTAAATCCACAAAAGAAGTTATTTCAATAAATTTATACTTTTTACGTCTCCCGTAGTCAGGTACAGGTCCATCTTTGTCACTCAACACAGCACCGACTGAATGCCATTGAAAGTTCTTGTATAAAAAATGCAAATATATTGAACCGTACGATCGATCGGAAGCATCTTGACGCGGTAAAATTGATTTACCAATTCACCAGATTTTTTCAGTCGAACGCACTTTCGTATTATTCTGTGCTGAAAGGGCTATGAAGATTTTAGTTCTTGGAAAGTTTCAGCTAGGGACGCTTTAAAATCAGTCAGACATAATGTAATTGAGTTGACATCGACGCGTCCAGTCATTGGTCCCGGCGATCTATGCACGCGTAGTGATCGCCATCGCCGATGCCACGATGCAAGCTGCTGCACGCGTTGGTTTGGCCGAAGCTTAACGCATAGGCCAAACAAGCAGGCAGCCGATGTACTGGTAAGTTATGAGAGAAATTTGTTGTGATAACGTCGTTCCGTTTACTTATACAATATATGACCAGTTTCACTTATTGGTTGCTTTTTACGTAGGTATTTTCTTACACAACATAGTAATATAAAAGTAAGTATAGTTCATGTCACATTTCAGCCAAATCGATCAAGCCAAAGCGTATTTTTTCTTGGAACTTTAACTTTAGATATCTTTTATTAAGAGTACATTTAGATCCAGGAAAAAATACTAAAGCGAATTCCGCGAATTGAATTTCCAGAATAAATTAGTGAAACAGAGGCGCGTCAAAGATTTCACCAACTTGTTAATTAAACGAACCCTCTTGAGTAGCATATCAAGTTAAACACAGCGGTATCTCTTTGTAATACAGAGTATTTTCCAACAAAAATGTAGAGTCCGATGTGCTATCGACTGTACTTGCAGATTAACTTTTTCTGGACTTGGGAGATTTCCTATTCCTTTTGGTGTGTTTTATTCTTTAGTGTTATTCGCTCTCATTTTCTCAGTGAAAGATTGATGAGGTACTTAATAAGTATTGAAAATAACTTGAAAAGTAACTAATAATAATAATAAGTTTATAAACAATGTTTGTTTGCTTGTGGTTAGAAGATAGAGTATTTCATCATATTATGGGGCAATAAAATATTGTGTATATTACACAACAGTTCAAAGTTTCAACTGCTACTTTTAACGAAATGAACTCTAAGCACTATACTGAACTAAGTAGTCTTTCTAATAATACTGCACCAATGATTTTTTCGTATAGTAACATAACTTATACAGCATAGATCATCGCAACATTGTCTAAGAAAATTATTTCCCAACTGATGCCCAAACTAAATTGCTAATATTAAATGATTACACCAATTCGAAACCCTAATTCGAAAATGACCACCATAAGAGGACGTCTATTATCGTGGAGGTCACTAATTGAATCTAATTCTACTTTTTCATAATTGGAGACGTCACAATTTTTCTCCTCATAATTTAACGACACGCCAATTGTCACAATTGTGTTAAAAATACACCAGTAGACGTCCTGCTTACTGGCCGGATAGACACTAATTTATATGTCTACACGAATGAAATTCCTCATTTAATTTCTCGGATGTTAATTTGATCTCTCATGCCGACGGTTGTCGCTTTTACCCTATTTACGTACCAAAGAGAAATCCAACTCGGGAATTTTCGTAATGAAATTGTTTTTCGTTTGAATTTATACAAATTCGGTTCGGTTCTTAAACATTGTTTTCTCTGACGCATTTTGTAGGTCAACTTGAATGTCGTCCTACATCGAATTATTGTTTGATAAAGAAATGTCTTCTATTTTGGTACGTATAGAAAAAGTAAATTAAAATCGATCCAAACAATGTTATAACGTGTCTGTCACTTAACCTATGTCAAACCTATTTAAATAACGTCTGTCTTCTTGTCAGTAACCTACCTTCATACTTTCTAAAGTATCTACTATGACCCGATAGACGCATTTAGTTAAGTAACTCTTACCTTTCTTCGTAACGTAAGTACGTACGCCTTTTAACTCTCAAATATCACACCCATTCACGAGCGCGTGACATTATGTAAATCTAATGTAAATTACTATAAATTTTACGTTTTACGTGATAGCGCCATTCATAAGGTTTTATGAATGAATCGCGCAGGTCCGCCCACGCTCTCTGCTCGTCAATAAAGCCCGTTTTCCACCTCCAAAGAGAAATGAACTAGGGATATCTAGCGGAGGTCTACGTGTACATAAAATAGGATTTCTTTTCCATTGAGAAAGGGTTCAGGAGTATTGATTTGATGAACGAGCTCATTTTTACTCTCTTTGTCATTTCCGCTCGACAGTTTGTTGGTGGAAACAGATTTTGCATTGCGACGTAAACTGAGTCCATAATGGCATCGCTCGCAGTGGAAAACCCGCTTAAGCCTATCGTTATGCTTTCAACAAATTGAAAAGTCGAATGCAATTTAGTTCGAACACTCGAATGTTTTCGTTACATTTGTGCAGCGATGTTGAAATAATGCAATTGAGCAGCTGGATTTATGATTTCATTTCTAGTTATATTAAAAGGTAATCAAACGTAGAGTGATCGGGCTCACGTTCGTATGGAAATAAGCAGATGTTTTGGTGGCCATTTTATATGGAGAGCTGAAACCCATTAGACTGGAACTAATGGGTTTCAGCTCTTCAACCTTTTTTATTGGGGTTCCTTAACTTCTGAAAAATACCTATGTACTTAAGTACATAATGCTCACTTGCTGGTCGTTGTGGAAATCCTTGGGGGCTTTGTCCAGCAATGGACGTCATTTGGCTGAAACGGACGAACGAACGAACTTGTTTGGTAATGTGCAAGATATAGTGAATCTATTATATTAAACTTGTTTAAACTTTCTTACTAATGGAAGAGGCGATTCAAAGAAAATGTCTTTGTTCGTAATTCAGGTTGTTCCTTAACTCCTTTCTCAATTGAATTTAATTGCCAAAAAGCTGTTTCTCCGGTTCGGTGTCAGTTTTTGCTCTACCCCTAATCGCTGCGTTAAAATTGAGCTGTCTTCGACCGCCCTTGACTGCAGTTATCAACGGCCCACCCACATCCTATCAACTCTTTTTGCGTCTCAGTCCATGTATGTGATAAAAATAATTGTCTGTCAATGAATCTTACGATCGATTTGGCTAAAAAAAGAGGAAAAAACACTTCTAGTGGAGCTTAGTCAGCGTTGCCAGTTTTTTTTTTCGCCAAGTCGGGATTTTGGTACTTTTTGAGTGAAAATAGCGGGATTCTTCCGTCAAAAGCGGGACATAGTAAAAAAAACGTATACAATCAAAGGTTTTCAAATATTTTTCTTTTTATTTGACTTAAAATTACGTTTACGTGACAATAGATAGCAAAAGTAGCCATAGAAAATGTATTTTAACAAAAAAATAATATTTTAAATCAGATTTACTCTATCGTTAAATTCGTCTTTAGAATAAAAAAAGAAAAAAGAAACCAAAATCGAAATAAAAAAATTATTCTTTAGAATAATATGGCGTTTCAAACAATAGTCTGGTGATGTGAATGTCTCTCTCCGAAAAGCGGGACCGAGCCTGTCCCGCGCGGGACATATAAATTTTATTTAAAAATCGGGACGTCCCGCCAAAATCGGGACGTCTGGCAACGCTGAGCTTAGTCCAAGCGGGAATCTAAATAAAACCTTACCTGTAGGATAATCATGTAAGATTCCAGTGGTGAAAAAATTATTCAAATTAGTTAGCAGTGTTTCAGCTTATTCAACCATCATCATCATCATCATCATCTCAGCCATAGGATGTCCACAGCTGAACATAGGCCTCCCCCAATGGTTTTCTGTTACCCGGTTGGTAGCGGCCTGCGTCCAGCGCTTTCCTGCTACCTTTATGATGTCGTCGGTCTACCTTGTGGGTGGACGTCCCACGTTGCGTTTTCCGGTACGCGGCCTCCACTCCAGAACCTTGCTGCCCCATCGGCCGTCAGTTCTGCGTACAGGCAGGGCACATAGCCCTGCCTGAAAAGGTGACATAATAATATGTCGCACTTGACGTCCATGTTTTGAACTCGAAACATAATTTTATTCACATTGCAAACAAAATTTGTTGTCAATAATGAGATTGTTAAGCTCGTAGCACAAAACTGGATTACATAATATTGTATGGGGCCGTCCATATACAGGGTGACTTTTGTATCAGTATCCAAATTTTTTCCTGACATTAGGTATCGTTTATAGATGTCATTTTTAATAAAAAATAGGTAGGTAAAATTTTAACAACAACTATTTTTTTCCTAACCAATTAATAACGTAGTGTGGTTACCGCGCTTAGCGCGTAAACATTTTGCGGGAGAGCTGGTCGAGCGGAGAGCTGGCAACGTGTGGAAACGCTCGACCGGCCGGCCTGGCCGCGCGGCGCATCAATCAGTCGCCCGCGCAACTCATTACGAGACGCGCGTATCGCTGCGCGCGCCGATCGTTCCGACGCGCGGTCAACGTAACGGTAACGATGTATTCGCAGCGCGAGTGTTATGAAATGGTTCTGTGCTACATTTTAAGTGGAGAGAGTTTGAACCGGGCCCAGAGGAATACCTCGACTTCGTAACCAAGCAATAAACCCAACAGTGCCAAACCGGTGAACGATTTTAGCGGCAAACTGAAGCAAGATCCGCGAGCAAGTAGGTAAGTACACGAGACGCGAAGTGCGAAATGACACTGTAGTTTTAAATAAACTCATCAGAGACAATGTACAAAAGCGTGCTAGTCTGTCTGGAGAAAAATGGTATGCACTTTGGGCAATTATTAAAATACCTATTCATAATTTGTTGTGTTAGTTTGTAGTTAGGTTAGGTAGGTTTGGTAAGCAATCTCAATTATTGCACATGAAAATAATGATGAACTTTTTAAATACCCCCGAATAAGTACACAAGAAAAGTAGTGTTACTTCGGTAATTTTAGCTCGGTGATTTTATTTTGTTTTTGATAGCGTAATTATTGTCGTAGGTATTTAATTTTTCTACCATACATTAGTAAGTCTGTTTAATTAAAACTAATTACCACTTTGAAATCTTTTGCATTTTGACGGTCCTAAGCCCGTGAAAGTATGAAGGCAAAATCGACAACTTATGAATCGTATCGCAATGAATGAAATGCGGCGCGGGCAGGCGCGTAAGTGTGTGCGTGCATACGGTGCATAAGCGAGTGAGCCGTGCGTGGCCATGGTGTAAGTGTTTTTTCAGACTGTTTCTGGGTGCTTTATTTTGACATTTTTGTACTGGACGATACAAAAATAAAAAATACGTGTTTTGTCTTTCGCTTCATAGATTATTATATTCAAATTTGGATACTGATACAAAAGTCACCCTGTATTACGTCATTCAAAATTAGGGGGGGGGGGACAAGTGTTTTAATTTTGTCAAACTGGTAATGACGTCAATTTTGGGAGAAGGGGGGGGGGGTCATTAAGAAATGACGCTAGGATGATTGTAGGGGGGGGGGGGGTCTAAAATCTGAAAAAATCGATGACGTAATTTATGGACGGCCCCTATTCTTACTAGAAAATAGAAAAGTAAAAGGTTATTTCTATGCCACATTGTATTGTGTAATAAAATAACGTACTCCTACGTAGGCCTCGAAAATTTCCACTCCTATTTACACATTGAGGTTGAGGGCATTTTTATTAGAGCCAAAATGTTTTTTGTTAGTGGTCTAAAAATAAATGTTCTCTAGACTATAAGTAATATTATAAGCTTAAGATTTTGTATGAAAAAGTACGTTTATTCTATTCTTATTTCTACATTTAATTTTGGTAATATCTTTTGTAGAACTAATCACATTATTACAGATTAAATTTCGACCGATATACCTAATGTATTTCGATAAATAATCTTGTCACATATTATTTATTCTTTCGCTATAACCAACTTTTTATACTAGTACAGTTGACACGTAAGGCTTGGTTTCCACCGAAGCGGAGCTGAGCGGAAAAGTGTCGAACCGTCNACATCACCATCAATGCTAGCGAGGACAGTGGTTTGAATATACTACCACCGGTGACGAATCTCGTGCGATACGATAGTTAGCTCGTAACTCACACCCTTAAGGTCTCTTGCTACTTTATCTTAAATAAATTACCTGTTAACCTAAATTATATTTTATTTCTCCAACTTCTAATCTAAATTCTATTATGTCACTTGGCTCTAAAGCTCTAACCGTGACAGTATTACAAGGCTAGATGCGCCTTAGACTATGACTATGACTTTGACCATGACTAATGCCCTCACAGGGCTCATGTTCTGGGACTATTTTATTTTTTATACCTTGTTTGTACCACATGAAGCAATAAAGATATTATGATTATTATTATGATTAAGACAGTATAACGAGGCTAGACGCGCCTCCAGTATAATAGGCTAGATGCGCCTTAGACTATGACTATGACTTTGACTATGACTAAGTATAACAAGGCTAGATGCGCCTTTGACTATGACTAAGTATAACAAGGCTAGATGCGCCTTTGACTATGACTAAGTATAACAAGGCTAGATGCGCCTGTGACTATGACTTAAGTATAACAAGGCTAGATGCGCCTTTGACTATGACTATNTTTGGTTTAAAACACTATTTTGAAATCAAAAAACAAAGTTTGGTCGATGGCCGCGCGAAAAAAAAAAGACGCCACCTTCCATACAAAATCTGGCATTGCCATTTTTCTATAGAATTTGACAGTTGTGCAGAGCGGTTCTTTGCGACTGTGGATCGAAGACGATCGATGTGGAAATAATAAAATCTGATTAGTTATTCAAAACACTTCTAAGCTCTGCTCCGCTTTGGTGGAGTAATTGTAATACAAGCTATTCTGCCAAAAAGGTGCTAGTCTCTGCATCGGAAATAAATGACTATACAAATACATTATCGTGGTAAGTATGTTCGTGACAAATACCAGAGTAACAGCTCGGCGCGAAGTATCTGAAAGTAATTGTGAGATTTATGGCGCAGTCAGCGGCGCCCACGCAGGTCACGCGATGCATGCAACTTACACCTTCATTTGTCTATGGTACAAAGCCACAGTACCTCTAGTAGGAAAAACTTTCGAGTTCGTTTCGTTGCGTATTCAAAGTGTCATCGAAAAATTTTGTATGAAAAATTAAACAGCGCCCCCTAGGGCGGCTATAATATAGGGGGCGCTGTTTAATTTTTCATACAAAATTTTTCGATGACACTTTGAATACGCAACGAAACGAACTCGAAAGTTTTTCGTACTAGAGGTACAGAACGTTATAATGCTGGCATGTTATAACATTTAAAAACGTAGGTATAGCTTTTGAGTTTTGTTGTTGTTACATTGTAAACTGTTTGTTTTACCGTATTATTCACAGGTCCGTACTACATGGCACCTCCTACCAATACTTTTAACCGTTCTCAGATAATACTTTTTAGTATGTAGGTATTATAAATGAAAATAAGTAGGTATAATTAAAACATTAAAAGTAACACGATATTATAAAATACTTGTTCCAAACTTTTAAGTCTATCATGCGCACGCACATGAAGGTGTACAAATGGCGAAAAAGCTCTCTACCAGACACCATTTTTACGCACCATTTATGACGACCGTCAGTCTTGTTAGTTAACGTCATCAGCTACAGTTGTAGTTTTAATTTAATATAGGACTTTTTCAAAAACAAAATGTGCAAGATAATTTTCCGGGTAAATATGAAATTGGTATACAAGCTAAAACTAAACTACCGCTTCTAACTTGGACCACCCACCTGCCGCCTCCAGTAGCGCATCAAGCACAAATCGCCGACACTTCCGCTGCGCGCGCGCACCTACGCAGCGTGGGCGGCGCACGTGGCCAGTTCTGCCCATTCATGGACTTTGTCAATGAACTGAAGCGAGCTTAGATTCATTCATGTTATCTTGGGATTAAGACACATGTTTGTAGGTTAACTTTTAGCGATTTCATTATACCTAAGTAATGGACTAGTTTCGACCACAGAATCTTCCACTGCTTTCTGTGGCGATACTCGCGTAATGATTTTTTATATTTGACCTGAATCGAGAAGCCAAAATCCTGGGTGACACAGACCTTGTCCCGTTGAAGTTTGTACATACCTTCATCATTATTCATCATGACATAATCTTAGTAGGTAAATGTCTGATTTGGGTTACATTTCCTACCTTGACCAGATCGGTTGGGGAGGCGTGATGTTCGCGTAACTTTTTGTTCCTTATTCGCCTACGAAAGAGTGAGGAGTGAGTGAGATTGTTGTTCAAATGAAATAAGCCAATTTTTCTTTTCTTAAGCATTGATCCTAATTTAAGCTATGTAAAATGTATCTATAGAACTAACATTAAAATTTTGTTCTCTAACTATTCTCGTAGCATAGAATCGACTACGAAATTACTACGACTTTCGTATTTAACACATGTATTGTGTTTGACTACGAATATTTCCATAAGGTTAAGGACCGTAATAGAGTCTACAAATCACAATATTGCCTAGCAGCGACCATAATTGATGCTGCTATTATGTTTCAATGGATTGTTATTACTGTATTAGCATTGTTATGTACTATTATAACTACTTACTATACAAACCGAATCAAATGCTTGTTCGAGAAGTATCCAGCCTACAAAAGAAAGTATACCGTGCTATTTAGAAATTTGAGAACATAACAGTTACCTTAAGACTCGAAACATCGTAAAAGTGATGAAAATTTCGACAGCGCAATGTCGGTATGCTTAGAGCAAGTTCGTGGGCTCTCGTCTAAGACAATTACCACGAGTGAAGAATAATTTCAAGATAATCTAACCGAATAACGCATTAAAAATGTTAAAATCTTAATATTTATGGTTACTAATATCATCAGAGGATAGTAACCTCTCTACAAAAAGTGAGCTACTTGATTTCTTCAAGTGAGAAATAGCGCTAGCATGCATGATGTTTCTAAAAGATAATACGGTTGAAAAGTGTCAACCAAGTGTCAACCACTGTGACTTATGGTCAACATAACGCCTATAGAGATACCACAGCGGAAACCATCTGTAATGTGCTAATATTTTTATCGTAACACTAAACACAGCGTGGTTTTATCTTATAGTTTACCAAAATAGGAAACTTGGGTGTTAAGAAACTAATNTATGACTATGACTATGACTATGACTATGACTATGACTATGACTATGACTATGACTATGACTATGACTATGACTATGACTATGACTATGACTATGACTATGACTATGACTATGACTATGACTATGACTATGACTATGACTATGACTATGACTATGACTATGACTATGACTATGACTATGACTATGACTATGACTATGACTATGACTATGACTATGACTATGACTATGACTATGACTATGACTATGACTATGATGATGGGTTTGGCCAAAATAAACTAGATTTATTTAGTATTATCAGAGATTTATTTCGGTAATTAAAACACAGGTTACACAGCGCAACAACCATCGAGAGCGGAAGAGACAAACAGGAAGTTGAATTGTCACTAACAAACGTCACTGTCAAACACTTTTGCGTTTAGTTTGTGTTTACAATCTAACACTGGCCCTTAAACACAAATTAAAAACATTAAACAATGTTAACTTAGGCTTACATGTACCTACTACTTATCACAAACATTGTATCAACAAATCAAGTTACTTTACGAAAGAAAAAAAAAAGGAACAACAAAATTAAATGCAATTTCAGTTATGCAAAAACACATTATTACTTATAATAATACTTGTTCTAGTTTACATTAATCACTAGACTCGCTAACATAACATTAACTGTCCTACAAACCCTTTGTACTTTTCTTTACATAAAGCTTTCGTGAAGATATCTGCTAACATATCATTAGTACATAAATATCTCAATGAAATTTTTTCATCATTTACATACTGCCTTATAAAATGATGTCTTACATCTATATGCTTAGTTCGAGCATGATAAAGATTATTTTTACACAATTTTTGAGCAGATTGATTATCGTTAAAAATTGTAATTTTAATCCCACCAAAAACNATACTGCCTTATAAAATGATGTCTTACATCTATATGCTTAGTTCGAGCATGATAAAGACTATTTTTACACAATTTTTGAGCAGATTGATTATCGTTAAAAATTGTAATTTTAACATCTCTATTAAAAATATCTTTCAACAACTTACAAATGAATAAGCCTTCTTTACAAGAGTCAGCTAAAGAGATGTATTCAGCTTCAGTGCTCGACAAAGCTACGGTCTTTTGTTTACGGCTTTCCCATGAAATAACTGACTTACCCAACTTGAAAACAAAACCAGTATACGAACGCCNCGAGCTGCATAGATAAGAATAAGTACTACGTTGCTGCCCGCTTGTTTCGAGAACGGGTCTGCGTTGCCCGCCCCGCTCCAGCGCCGCCGCCGCTCCCGCCCCACTGCCCGCTAAGTTCGAGGCTGAGGCCTAATAGATCAAAAAATTGCTGATATTATTTTATACCCATTTAAGCCCACCTTGAACTAAACCGACCACTTAATTGTAAGTGACTTTTTGCAGTCCGAATCATTTTATTGTTTTCCTGATAATTAATTCGGCAAATGTATTTTTAATTAATTGACTTATAAAAAATATTGTGTTTCCACTTATTATTTGTTAACATGAAAAGTTTTGAAGTTGCGTTGTATTTTGATACGGATTGCCTTCGACTTCATGAAACCACAAAACAAAACTTACTCAAAACAGAATTCTGCTTGTACGTACATTCCTTCACTAATTAAACTTTAGTACTACGAGTTAGGCTGAGTTGCACCAACTTACTTTAACTGTAACCGGTGAGTTTTGTATGGAATTTGACAGATTTTCGACGTTTGTTAAAGTTAAAGTAAGATGGTGCAACCCAGCCTTAGTATCTAAAGGTGGATATTAGCAGCTGTCGTTTTTTCCCGCCTCCGCGACAGATAACAAATCATTCTAACCTTAGAAACAATTGAACCGTGGAAAGTCATAGAAAGCGTGCCTCCATTGACTTGACACCACAGACCACCACAACAAGACCCCAACCACAACCAAGAACACACCAAACCACAGACCTACGTAAAACGGTCACGGATTTTCCTCGCGAAGATAGATTCAATGATTTTTCACAGACAAATGTCTAACCAATTAATTCCATTTAACACATGTTTATTACATAAATCGTACTTTCTCTAATGTTGACTCATTATTAAGACTTTAAATACATAATCAGCATTGAAACATAATAAAATAAGTACGTTACGTCTACTGCGCTATAATTATTATAAGTAATGAATATGTATAAAATTATTAGACGTGTGATGTAAAACCTCCGTATGTTTTCCTGACTGTTAAACTATTATTCGAACGCAAAAAAGTTATTTTTCCTGACGCTGTTACAAATCAATGTTCTGAAGTAATCATCAAGCCTCATTAAATCTACGCAATTCGCACGAGAAAACACCCAATTTTACTGGCCGACGAGCGTGCAATTTTAAAACTACAAGTCTGTTTGATGATACACTAATTTCCACCTTATCACTTGAAATTTTAGTTCGAAATTATCTCGGCAATAATGCAAGCGATTCCTTTTTTGGATCTTCAATTTTTTCTTTAGTTATTACCGACAAAAGAGGTTGCGTTTAATTCAAACTTTTTCTTTTTTCTTGGCGGGAAACCAAAACAAAACGGATGGGCATCCGACATGCCGCCTTTTTGGTGTCAAAGTTTATTAAGGCGCCTTTACACGCCTTAAATAATAATGTGTTCTATGTTCTTATCCTTGTAAAATTAAAAAAGCAAATAAAAATTAAGAATACTAAATTATGATTTAGTCACGACTTTTGTCAACAAAAAATAATTAAATGCGATAGATGTCCGAAACCAGAATCCTTGGCATATTTTGCATTATCATCGCACAGGATAGTATGTGGGAGGAGGACACAGTTCACATACATTTGGAATTAAGTGATTTGCAAGGGTTTTAAAATTGTTTTGTAAGGATTTTGAAAAGCAAGTAACTTTTAATGTTAAATTTGGCAATTTTGTTTTTAAATCAAGATCTCTTGGTTATCTAAAACTTGCAATAAGAATGAAACAATGTATTCAAACCCCTCTTGAACTTGGGAGAACCATCATTTAATCAAATCAAATGTTAAGTACGCAAGCAATGCTAACAATCAAATTTTAAGTCAATAAAGATTTTAATGCGATAAAAACTAAGCGCAAAACCTTGGTATAAAAAATAAAGTTTCTCTCATTCAATTTGTAAGCAATTACTTGGTTTGTTTATGGAATTGGAAGAAAAAAAGGAAAAACGTTATTAGTTTCGCTGGCCACCCACCATACGCACCATTATGAGGGTCATTGCATTTTGGACCTTATTGCTCAAGCTTTAAGTGTCTGAGTATTGATACAACATATGGCATTGGACAAGCGCAAGGCTTGTTGCGCAAGCGACGCTTTGGCAACAAAAGCCGAACGGATCTAATCCACAAACGATTAACGATTGCGAAATTAATTACTATTTTAACAAAAACTGTTAATTTGTTAAGTTCTATCTTGATTTTGGACAAGGTGGTTTTAGTGTTAATTGTTTTTTTTATGCTTTGATTCTTTAGCACACAGCTATCTGTTATTGCAAATTAGAGATTGAATTTAACTAATCACTTATCATTTCCTGTAGAGTGTAGAGAACCTTTTTAAGATATGGAACCTTCGAATTTTCTTTCAGAAATGTACTTAGTGCTTATTTATTAGAAACCATCACCCATGCATGGATAGGTAATATTAGTTATTTAATATCATAAATATCTACATCATATTAGCATAAAATCACTGAAATTCTCGACCCAAAATTCAATCAGTCTCTTTGGGGGCTCAAAAACAGATTTATCTTCCTGTACGTGCCAATTCAATTCAAATGTTCATAGACAAAGAAACTTCAAGTTGGATTCCTCATAGACGTCATTTGATAAGTAAACCGATACACACTTTACACCGCAACAACCACAATGGCGGGGTTACTGAAAAGATTAGTTATTATAAGTGGTAGAGACTAACTTAATAGCTTGTCAGCCCTCTCATAAAGCCCTTGTATTTTTGTAAGAGCTAAATTGACAAGAAAACAAAGCACCTATTGTTACAAAACACCGTTCATAAGTGCCACTTGTGGTCTAAACTGAATAAATATTTTTGATTTTGATTTTGAAAATACATTCTGATGTCAAGTTTTACCACATCGGCCAATATAATATGGGTCAATGTTAATAAATTACGTATCATAATTTAATTTAAATAATAAGTACTGAATAAACATTTTTTCTTTCTTTCTTTCTTTCTAATTACCACGTATAAGCTGAAACGGCTGCCAGCTATGTTTTGTTGATTAAGGCATGAAAAGAGGATACTCGAGAATTGTCACATAAGGATAGTTTTCTTTTTGAATGATTACAGTACCTCTTGTTGAAGTAGAGTTATTTCTAAGACATTTGAGGAAAACTAAGGGAATTGTTAATGTATTTTGAATTAAAAGAAAGTGTAGACCTTGTTGATGGACAATGATGTTAAAATTCACTGTACCATTTCTTTGAAATATTCTATACGGTTTGACCCATTTCATCAGTTAAGTGCGACTCGCCAGATGCCCTATGCCAGTGAGACCATCCTCCACACGACCACTTGATCAAATTAAAATAATACTACAAACGTAGACGTGACCAGTAATTTACATTCGTGTACACGTGGACTGATGACGAAGTGAACTAAACAGATTAGTTTGTGTCACCACAGCACACATGGCGGCTGGGAATCCCGCTAAACCAATTGCTGATCGAAAATAAGACACTGCTAGTGCTTCTGCAACTGCGAATAGTTTGTTTGACGTCAAATACAGAAGCTACGATATGGGAAACTAGAGCAAAAGAAAGGAGATAAATATTCAGTCTGTTTTGTAGCCATATTGATCAGTAGAGATGAATTTGTGGAACTGATAGGGAACAAAATAATGAACTATAAAATTCAAGTCAGGCACTAGCAGAATCGGATTCATTTTTCAGTGGAAATATTGTGACGAGCACAAGCATTTATAGCTGGATTTGTGGACGTGATTATGTATGTGCATAATTTCAAAGATAATCGATAATCCTGAATCCGACAATTTCGACATTTTATTTTATTTCAATGCAGGTTCTATTTATCATTGAGATAGACCTTTAAATAAGTAGTCTTAGACAATTCAAGATTCTCGTACGAAAGTGTGGGCATGAAGCCTTGAAACAGACGAACAATGCAACAGACTTTGCATCTGTGAAGCGTGAAGATTTGCAAGAAACAATCGCAGCACCCGGCCACTTTATGTCCTCACAAATAGACAAAGGGGTATATTTCACGTTTATAGCGTCTTTCAAAGCATCTAGGAACAACCGTAGTACTAAGAAACCGGGGATGTCGCACGTTTTTGTAAGAGACACAGCTGGCTGTAAACATGAGTTTACGATCAACTGAAGTGGCATTGGCAAGAAATGATCTGACTGGTCGGGAAATGGTGCTAGATTTTTATTCATGAACAGCGGAACTCAAGTGTAGGTAAATGAGTAAAACGTAGCCTACCTACTTCTTAAAATTCTGAGCAGCAAAATAATAATTACTTTTTTCTGGCTCTCTAACAATTGTATAAACTTCTTCACGTTAATGGTCTTTGGAAATAAACATTTATTATTTTTTTATTTGACATAACATTTCTTGGAGATGTATCAGTTATTTTTATAAAAACAATTATATGTTGTGTGCCACTCTTAGATAGAAATATAATTGCCAGTCCAGTTTCACACCCTGATTCAGGCCTAACGAAGTAGATGCTATTAATTTTTCTTCAATACAAGCAATGTCTGAGCTAAACATACTCGTACTTTATTTAACGTAATAGATCTATTACGTCCCACTCATTTAACGTCGTTTAAAATGCTAATAATGACGTTAAATGATGCAGATTAGCGCGCAAATAGTTTTGACATGCTTAAATAACCGCAAAAACAAGCGAAAGTTTTATACTTTTGTGCGGTAATAAAACAATTTAGTTGCATAAATATTCACAAAAAGGACAATAGTAAATCATTACTTTAAGTAATTACATTTAAAGTTTAATACACTGTTGCATTATGATTTTAAAATTCGGTGTGTGAAAAAAAGAATATTGTCTTTTGTCACGATAAACGTATGTCAGTGATTCCCGTCTACCGATAGGGAAAGTCTGTAACGAGGTATGAGTGAATTTGAATCGTAAATCATTATATAGCATACATAAGTGTGTATCAATAGATAAAGTTAAACGCGATGTCAGTTAGTGCGTTGGTAAAGCATTTAAAATGTTTTTTCCACTGCAGTGATAGACAGACGATATTGCCTACTTGTGTAACGAGCATGAACATTAGCACCGCATTTGTAATGCAATTGGTAAATATCTATCACATTTATTAAATCCATTACGGGAGATAAACGTAAAGTGGAATGAACATGATGAGAGACAAAAAAGATACTAATGTCCAATCGTTGATATAGTTACTAGTAATGGCTGATGTGGTTTAGGAAAAAGAGGCCCCAATCAAGAGAATCTTAAAGCTAGTTTCGAGACTGTGGTCAGATTTTTCTCACTAACCTAATTATATAACTAACGAACAAGATCCTTCTACAAAGTTATGCTTGAACACTAAAGATGAAATCGCTGATTCTTCAATAAATACATCAATGAGAGAATCGTAAATCGACATGAATTGCAATATTACTTTCGTTTTACACTCCGAATGTAGAGCACTAAATACAATGTTACATTTTATTCGTGGTTAACTATTTTACTACTACAATTCCAATCTCGCCTTCAATGCATAAGATAAGTATCGTGATTTGTCGTCTATGATATAAAATTATGTCTTATTTGATGCAGAAACTGGAACGGGTCTAAAGTTGCGGAGTCATGGATTCGGATCTCGCTTTGAAAAGACTTCTTTCTCCTGTGTAATGTTGTCATTTTGTTCATGGTTAAGAGAGATTTCTTTAATTTTGCGCAAAATACGATGACAATGCTCGAGAGAGTTGCTCGGTAGAGGTAATCCCAGAAAAAGTCCGCATTTGTTCTACAAGAATAAACAAGTCAATTAACAGCGTGTTAAGCCGTCTCTCGAAATGACTCTCGTTCCATCAGTTTTCTAGTCCTAATGTCCATCGCGGAAAATTTTATGCGTTTCGGAACAAACTGTGATTGACGCTTATTTATTTTTTTCACCTCAGCGATTACAAATTTCGAAGCAAGCTGCGAATTCCTATTTCAACATCCATTAATATTTATTTTGTATAGAAAAAGAAATCCAAATGTAAAAAGTGAAGTCAATTACTTCGGCGCAATTCGATATTTTTAAACTCCGCTCTTAATTATTTTAATCACACTTACACTACCAGAAGTTTAACTTATCACAAAAACTATCACTAATTCACTTCACTATACTTAAACTCTAATTATTTTTTTAACTGTCTTAAAACTTAAAAACTAAAATTGTTTTTTGATCTGTCCGATCAGGTTCACACTATTTTTCATGTAAGGAGGTTGAACACTAAACGTATTTTTAATCTGCGTCACTTTTCGCGCGTTTTTCAGCGCGCGTGCGGTTTAAGCTAATTCCGCACGGAGACTGGCAGTTTGCTTTATGCCCATCGCAGACGGATAGTGTAAGCGCGCCTTAATAGGCAATGTTTGCTTCGCTAATCCGCCTCCCGCCATTTTTGTCGTACATAAATAATGTTATGAAAGCTGCAATTGGGCGGATTGTCACTTGAATTTACTTAACAAGAAGCCTACGCGCAGACCACCGAATTTTTGTCGGCCGATAGTTATGTCGGGCTGTTAATCAGTATGGACACGTATGAAAGTGCGCACATTACACCGATTTGGTATCGGCCGATTCTTCATACAAATTAGAATCGGGTTCAACTATCGGCCAACTAAAAGTCGGTGGTCTGCGCCTAGGTTAATGAATAGTAAAAAGATGTATTTCTACAAACTATTCTAGTTATGGTAATTGAAGAAAACAAGACATAGATTGAATTAGTAAAACAATGCCACAATATTCTTTAAACCCGATATACTTGTCTTACACACGTTTAGTTAGAGTCTATTACTTACGTTTGTAATTGAAAAAAATAACGACGTTCTTTGCAGCAAAATTTTACAATTAGGGAATCGAATTCTGGTTAATGAAGCGATATTGCGTTTAACGAAGTAATCGACGAATTTTATGACTGCGGTCAAATTTAATAGTTCATCAAAACTATTAAACTAACCGAATTTCATAATGTTGACGGTAGTAAACAATTTGGAATCTACGTAACTATGTACATATTATTTTATGGACCGTAATTGTGTGTATTTATGCTCAATTTGGTGTACTTAAAACATTAAATTACTTTTTCATCAAATAATATAGTAACCTACCTATTGCTGTGAAGTTAGTCAGTCGATTTTGAGTTTTATTACTAAAGGCATAAGATTTCATAAATTAGTTTTTTTTTTCATTTATTATCATTTTCATAAATACATAATTTTCAGTTGATGTTATATCAATATTCTATCTTACTTTATATTTAAAATGTATCTTCTCACCTACACTTATATTGTAGTTATAAACAAAAAACTGTCACGATTTTAAATTAGGATTTGCATCAGTAGGTACTTATTCTCTTCTATGATAATTAAAATTGTAGCAAATCAATAAAATGTTAAATCACCTAACTATTAGTAACACAATAATAGGCATTTTGTTTTTATATGGGGGACTAGGGGTCACTTAAAAATCAAGGATTTATGGTGAAAACGGGCATATTCGCTTCCACCTTCGGCCTGATCGTCACTTACCATCAGGTGAGATACAGGCCAAGAGCTTCCTCGTTGTGAATAAAAAAAAACTTTCACTTATTTTCGAACAAAAATACAATATTTTTGATAAGTTCTCCATTTGTGTCGGTTTCGTTGTCTATTGAGTAGTAACAGGCATGTCGATTCATATTTAATGAAGGCCTCGCCTGGTCAAGGCTCATGGCTATTTTATTGATCTGCGCTGTATTAAAATTCAGTTACATTGTTTTTAGGTGGTAATGTAATAAATTGGACCAATATTTATCTATAAGAATAATTTTATTGATCCCAACCACATAAGGTAGAGCAGTCCTGATAGCTAACTTTCTCAGAACCGGCACATAATAAATAAATATAGTACATAATAATATATTATGAGCATTCTAAGAACTTTATATGCTAGAGTTTACATATACAAGTACATAGGTCATAGTATTTTTTAGTCTAGTTCAGGTGAAAGTATTTTTTAGTCTGAACTGGGCTAAAATATATGTTTCAGGCGAGAAAAGCTAGCTCACAAGTTTAATATTAAGTCGCAAAGGAATAAATAAAAAGAATATAGGATCAATTCGAAATAGTTCTACTTATCACTTCGTTTCCTTGTTGACAATAGTGACTGAGTTTCTTGCGCTGCTTCTTCTCAGCACTGGCCCCTTTATTGTCCCGTAGCAGTGGTAGGGTTAATACTGGGACGTGTAAAAGTGCTTTTTAAAAGCCTATTTGTAAAAATAAATGAGTTTTTATGAGTTTGCAAAGCGGGAGACATGCGAATAAAAGGCATATGAGATATGCATCACGGATAATAAATTTGATATAATTATAAGGAGAATATAATATAAAGAACGTTATTAAACATTCGATGTAATCGATCACACTTGCCTCACAGGGTAGGAAGTGTTCATAATTTAAAGTAAGCAACATTTTCACGGCAATATATTAATATATTGTTTGCAATCATTATCCACAATGTTGTAATAAATATAATATTCGCATCAACCGTCAACATTATTCGTACAAAATGTTTCCGATCCAATTCGATGTAATTTGTTGCTTTTTGCGTAATTTATGTATGAATGTGCTGTAATAGACGAATACTAATATACTTAGTGTACGTTGTTGCGGCCGCAACGGCGGCCTCCTTGGCTGCGCGCACTGGCCAGCAAGAATATTTCTTTTCTTCGTTTTTTCTCATGTCAATTTTTTCCATGTCAAATGTCTCTCGATTCTCTCGAATTTCTCGAATTACATCAACGAGCCAATACAAATTTTATTGTTTCAATATGTAGAATAATAACCTACATGTTTTTTGGCCTACACGAGCCGGATACCTTTACTTTCGAACTGGAGAAGAAGCGATACCCAGCGACCTCGATACACGAAATTTCTGAAGACTTCTCGTCGTGTCTTCAGAAACCCGGCCTTCGCAGCAACGAAACGCGACGGACGGGCCTCGTACACGTAACGTACCGACTATCATTCATTTTTCATTATCATAATCGTATTATTTTTCTCGTATTTTTAATAATTTCATCATGCCCGCGAAATTAAGCGAACTCGTGAGTAAGCGCGGCGTAATTAAAGCCAAACTCACACGATTCTATAACAAAATAAAGGACGAATCTTGCATCGTCGAGTCAGATATGAAAACTATTCAATTTCAATTCGATTCTCTAAAAGACGTTTATGAATCNAACAATTTGAAATCTACGTAACTATGTACATATTATTTTATGGACCGTAATTGTGTGTATTTATGCTCAATTTGTTATACTTAAAACATTAAATTACTTTTTCATCAAATAATATAGTAACCTACCTATTGCTGTGAATTTAGTCAGTCGATTTTGAGTTTTATTAATAAAGGCATAAGATTTCATAAATTACTTTTTTTTTTCATTTATTATCATTTTCATAAAACATAATTTTCAGGCAAGTTGATGTAATATCAGTATTCTATATCTTACTTAATATTTAAAATTTATCTGCTCACCTACCTTTAATGTAGTTTTAAACAAAAAACTGTCACGATTTTTAACTAGGATTTACATCAGTATTCTCTTCTATGAAAATTAAAATTGTAGCAAATCAATAAAATGTTAATTCACCTATTAGTAACACATAACAGGCATTTTGTTTTCATATGGGGACTAGGGGTCACTTAAAAATTAAGGATTGATGGTGAAAACGGGTATAACGTTCATTTATTTTCGAACAAAAATCCAATATTTTTGATAAGTTCTCCATTTGTGTCGGTTTCATTGTCTATTGAGTAGTAACAGGCATGTCGATTCATATTCAATGAAGGCCTCGCCTGGTCAAGGCTCCTGGCTATTTTATTGATCTGCGCCGTATTAAAATTCAGTTACATTGTTTTTAGGTGGTAATCTAACAAATTAGACCAATATTTATCTATAAGAATAATTATTGATCCCAACCACATAAGGTAGAGCAGTCCTGATAGCTAACTTTCTCAGAACCGGCACATAATAAATAAATATAGTACATAATAATATATTATGAGCATTCTAAGAACTTTTTATGCTAGAGTTTACATACAAGTACATAGGTCATAGTATTTTTTAATCTAGTTCAGGTGAAAGTATTTTTTAGTCTCAGTTGCTTCTTCTCAGCACTGGCCCCTTTATTGTCCCGTAGCAGTGGTAGGGTTAATACTGGGACGTGTAAAAGTGCTTTTTAAAAGCCTATTTGTAAAAATAAATGAGTTTTATGAGTTTGCAAAGCGGGAGACATGCGAATAAAAGGCATATGAGATATGCATCACGGATAATAAATTTGATATAATTATAAGGAGAATATAATATAAAGAACGCTATTAAACATTCGATGTAATTGATCACACTTGCCTCACATGGCAGGAAGTGTTCATAATTTAAAGTAAGCAACATTTTCACGGCAATATATTAATATATTGTTTGCAATCATTATCCACAATGTTGTAATACATATAATATTCGCATCAACCGTCAACATTATTCCTACAAAATGTTTCCGATCCAATTCGATGTAATTTGTTGCTTTTTGCGTAATTTATGTATAAATGTGCTGTAATATAAATAAATATAAATAATCTTTGGACAATTTTCACACAGCGCCAGCTAGCCCCAAAGTAAGCAACTTAATGCTTGTGTTATGGGTGCTAGCTTAACGGATATACTACTTATATACTTTTTTTTTTAATACATAAATATTATACATAGTCACACCCAGACCCGTCACAGAAATTAAAATTCATCATTTCAATTTCTGCCCGGCCGGGAATCGAATCCGGGACCTCTCGGCATAGTAGTCCGTTCTGAACCACTACACCAAACGGCCGACAAGTAATAGACGAATACTAATATAGTGTAGAAAGGTACGTTAACAAAGAAAGTTAGGGCAATATTCATATCTATACTTATGTAAACACGGGTGAAATGAGATCGTAAATTCAATCAGGGAGACGTCAAAAGAAGCCGAAACTCCGCAATGGAATAGTCCAAAAAAAAGTTGGGATAATACTGCGAGTATATGTTAGCTTAATTGTGCATGTTGACCATTTTCCCCGTAAAAAAGATATACCTACATTATAGGTAATGTAGGTATACAAAATACTTGCTTTATGATACGTGGTTAGGTAGGTAGTAACCTAACCACGTAGCATAGAGCAACTATTTTGCTTCGACTTGACTGTTTATAACGTTTATAAAATAAAAAAAACTTATGTGACTAAACATGTAAAACGCTTTGGTTTTTCTCTATGCTTGTTGTGTTATTGTAAATAAATAAAAAGCTTATAGAAACTCTTGTGTACATATTTTACCAGATGAGCAGCAGTACATTTTATTAACAAAGCAATATCGTTAGATGCATATTAGGTGACAAATTAGTCACGCAGCGTGATCATTACACTACTTAAATTATGCATTGTGAGGTAGAGCGTATCCTCTAACACAGAGGGAAAATTTAGGGCCTCCCTAGTCCCTACCCACTCTTTGTAGAGCGACACTTTCCGCAACATGTTCATTTTTTATTCTTAGCTAGACTATTACGGGACTATTCCCACCTCTCGTTCCCACCGCTGCAACTCCTATGTAGCCAGCATCTACAGCTTGACCGCCAATAAAAACCCAACCAGTGAAGGTCAAGTTTGCCCCCGGGCAAGTTAACTGTCATTGGACCCGCAACGAAGTTAATCAGAAGAACATAGGAGGAGTTCAAAGTTAAGGTTCTGTTAAGGCTAGACTCTAGCCCCCTTATTACTCGTACAAAAAAATTAACCCAGAGACGAACACTGGATTAAATTAAATGTCATTTCCATACTAAATGTCAATTTAAACCAGAGTTTAATCTTTTGGAATAAGGGGGTGGTAGTCTAAAGTAGGTAAGTACTAGAGGCATTCGTCGATCGCACAGCTTCTAAATCGTTCTATCGCGTTCATCGCTGACATAAAAACAGCAAAGTTATGGGATGAGATTAACTCAATAGCCAATTATCAAATTAAAGTCATGTTTTATCATAATAGCTAAATAAATCTACACCACGTCTGTGATTGACGCTGTGTCCGGGTGACCTTACTTTTCCGGTTTGCTTGCTCAAGACATGACTTTCTTGATAAATTCTTGATAAAAACTCAACATCGATTAATTGATTAACTTATAAAATATCAATTAGTCGAACAGTGTTCCGAATTAGAGGCTAGTCATCGTGGTGTCTCGGCGTAATCGGTTTAGAAGATACAATATCGCGTAATAGGCTGAAACTCAGCCTTTTACTTTTAACAAAAAACAACACTCTTCTTTAGTCTACATCAGGGGTGGCCAACTTGGGATGGGAGATGATAGGATTTAAAATATTTGCAAGCTTACCCTATAACATTTTTATTTTTACAAACCGCAAAAATACGAAATCCAACATAAGACATAAGAATATCTACTGTTTACTAACGAAACCCTGGGTGATCTACTTACATACTTCTTGAAATCTTAAATGAAACAGCATAGTTTAGTACATAATCGTGTAGTATTTTTTGCCTTGCCACGATCGACTGGACTAATAGTCGCGATCGACCGGTTGGCCACCCCTGGTCTACATCGTTACAAGTTGTTCAGACGGCGGCACGTCAAACTGAAATCTGTGGACTCTCTTGTATTGTATTTGGGGTGATTTAGCAATAACAACCTATGTCCTGCTGACAGTACGTAAGTTGTCCTCTTCTTCTATCGTGTGGTTTGTAACAAGGTCACAACACAGGTTTATAAAATGCCTTAATGAACCGCCACGGTGTTTAACATGGCTATTCGTAACGACAGCCTAAAGTGCCTTCCAAAGCACAAAACTAATCTGGGGGCACTGTCGAGCAAAAGAGCAAAGAGACCATCCTTTTCTCGATATCTTTTTTGGAACATGAGATGATTCAAGCCTGCTTTGTCCTACTAAAATTTGGAACAAATACTCAAAGAAATTAGAGCTCACCCTGTCTTGTCTCATCTAGGAATAGAACCCAGTAGGCCTAAGATGCGCGCCGTGATAACTTTTATCGACGTCAAAATGTATGGGCAAAATCGATATAATGGCGTGATAACCGCTTATCGCGGCGCGCATCTTAGGCCTACAGAACCTGCAAATCAAGAGTCTCACTCGTCATTGGACCACGAAAGCGTAGTTTTATTGCTTTGCTATACGTATCAATGTCTAATAAAATCAATCAAGCGTGCGATTTCTTGCACGTCCTATAAAATACGTATATTAAAGTATTTATTTAACGGTTATTGAATCAATTCCCACCTCAGACAGGTAATAGGGTAAAAACATAGTGGGAAGCCGAGCATGCAAATGTAGGGCCGTTAGATGAACTGTTACTAGAGGCAAAGTGCAAGCGGGACTAGATGTGGCATTTGAGGCAACTTGCTGATAAAGTGGCTGATAGACTATCAGGAACTTATCTGTCAGATAAACTATAACTTTTAAGGTACGTTTAAAGTTTAGATGGTTATCTGACATTCAACTGTTAGATAGATGTAATCTGTATCCAAGACCTTTGACCCCAAAAGCTCTAGTTTATCTAACAGATAATCAACCTTTATTAAGTCGTTTAAGGTCATATTTTATGCAAAATACCTATCCTGGAACTTGTGTACGTTACTCCAGCCAGCAGGAAAGAAGCTTCTAAAGTGATATGAGCGGAATTATCATGAATCTTTTCAGGATCGGCGAATTTGTTTAAAGTCAAAGCTTAGACTAGACCCTTTCCAGGGCGCTTAGTAATACACGTCCCAAATATAGCTTGCCCTAACTCAGTCACCTTTTACTCATTCTATATCTACAAGTCTATCCAGCAGTTATTATCCTACGTGTAACATTCACCGATGTGCATTGTGGTTAGACGCGGCGAAAGTGCAATTGTGCCGAGGTTACACATACATTATGCAGCCCTCCTCATCTAATAACGTATAACTATGTTTCAATTACATTACCAAAGACTACGTGCGCTATGTATACCGTAGTATAGTTATTGCTTGCTTTCAGTATTATTCGAATTAATCGTTCGTTCATTCGTTTCAGCTGAAAGACGTCCACTGCTGGATAAAGGCCTCCCCCAAGGATTTCCACAAAGACCGGTCCTGCGCCGCTCGCATCCAGGCACCTCCCGCGACCTTCACCAGATCGTCGGTCCACCTAGTGGGAGGCCTGCCCACGCTATGTCGAATTAATACTGATTCAGATTTCGATTTTGCAGAGAGATTCAGCATTAAAAACTTTTATAAAGTATTTCATCAACTAGGTAATTTGTAATTTCATATTTTATTCGATTATTCTGAATTTAGTAATAGATTAGTTACACCAGTAGGTATATGAAACAAAACCAAGTAATATTGTTACACATTACAAAATGAATGTGCACTATAATATAAAAATAGAAATAAAATATGTAATAAATAAAATAAAGTAAATCACTTTATTTTATTTCTATTTTTTTTATAAACAAAAAGCAAAATGTCTATTGAAAATTTTCTAATGTTTTATTGTTCTTTTAATTATTATTTTTTATTTTTTCATGCATAACAAGGCAGGTATTTGACCGCAATCGCACCAGGTTTTAAGTGAGATGCAGTCTAGAGTGGTACATATATGTCCTGTAAGTTATTAAGTAATTGCCCGGAAATATANAATTTTAAACAACTCGAACGACTACTCGAATCGAATCCACGAAACTGAATCGAACAATTGCGTATATGTATCGTTTCATATTTATAATCGTAAAACACTCGTAACAAAACTCACAGGGCCTTTGCCAGTAATCAAACTTGAACAATCTTTACATTCATTAGTTCGACTAAGTCAAGTTTAATCGTCTCTCGTATACTCGATATTACTATGTTATAGAATAATTTAAAAGCTTTCATCAAAAAGCTTACGTAAAATTATTACCGTTTCTCGATGACAACCGAATTTTACTTGTCGACGGTAGACTCGAAAACTCGTATCTCGAATATAGCTAAAAACATCCGATAATTATTATACAGTCCACTCACTCGTTCACAAAACTTCTATTTCAACACGAATATTATCTCACGACCACAACATTTATTAGCTTCAATACGTACGTTTTAATTAACCAATCTGTGGCTGAAACTTAGCACGATCAATCGAATATATCAATCCACTTAGAAGCAGTCACCGATCATACCACGGAGTCATTCCTCATGGCCTTAAGACGTTTTATGTCACGCCGGGGTTAACCTGTTAACATCTACTCGGATAATGGGCTTAACTTTGTAGGAGCATGTAACGATCTGAAACGATTTCTTAAGCAGCAACATACCACTGACAGTGTCTCTGACGCTATGACATCTGAGGGTATCACGTTCCATTTCGGTCTGTACGAAGCCGTTGTCAAATCCGCGAAACATCACTTGAATCGAATTGTGTTCCGTTCACATCTGACATTCGAAGAGCTAAGTACTTTGCTATCGCAAATCGAAGCAATATTAAACTCGAGACCATTGTCACCATTGTCATCCGACCCTAAAGATCTCCAACCTCTTACACCCGGTCATTTCCTCATAGGCCGATCATTCACAACGATTCCATCTCACACGTATCATCAGGACAATTTGGACCGACTGACCCGTTACGCACGTATTGAGGCCCTCCATCAACACTTCTGGCGGCGTTGGCACCACGAATACCTGCGAGACCTACAACAACGCCACAAATGGACCACGAACAAAACAACGTTGGACCTAAATAAACTCGTTCTTCTGAAGAAAGAAAATCTCCCGCCACTCAAATGGAAACTGGGTCGCATCACGAAACTCTACCCAGGACCCGATGGGATCAGTCGAGTGGCCGACGTCAGAACTGCCGAAGGAATCGTTCGACGAGCTGCTTGCAAGATATGTCCTCTACCAGACGACGAATAACATCACAAAGAGGCATCATCTTCCTGAATTCCATTTGAAGACTCGGCTACGTACCTAGCCTTCCCTTCAACGCGGGGGGCATGTTGCGGCCGCAACGGCGGCCTCCTTGGCTGCGCGCACTGGCCAGCAAGAATATTTCTTTTCTTCGTTTTTTCTTATGTCAATTTTTTCCATGTCAAATGTCTCTCGATTCTCTCGAATTTCTCGAATTACATCAACGAGCCAATACAAATTTTATTGTTTCAATATGTAGAATAATAACCTACATACGTTAACAAAGAAATTTAGGGCAATATTCATACCTATATGTACATATTTTACCAGATGAGCAGCAGTACATTTTATTATCAAAGCAATATCATTAGATGCATATTAGGTGACAAATTAGTTACGCAGCGTGGTCTTTACTTAAATTATGCATTGTGAAGTAGAGCGTGTCTCTAACGCACAGAGGGAAAATTCAGGGCCTATAATACCCTACCCACTCTTTGTAGAGTGACACTTTCCGCAACATGTTTATTTTTTATTCTTAGCTAGACTCTATTACGGGACTATTCCCATCTCTCGTTCCCACCGCTGCAACTCCTGTGTAGCCAGAATGTACAGCTTGACCGCCAATAAAAACCCAACCAGTGAAGGTCAAGTTTGCCCCCGGGCAAGTTAACTGTCATTGGACCCGCAACGAAGTTAATCAGAAGAACATAGGAGGAGTTCAAAGTTAAGGTTCTGTTAAGGCTAGACTCTAGCCCCCTTATTACTCGTACAAAAAAATTAACCCAGAGACGAACACTGGATTAAATTAAATGTCATTTCCATACTAAATGTCAATTTAAACCAGAGTTTAATCTTTTGGAATAAGGGGGTAGTAGTCTAAAGTAGGTAAGTACTAGAGGCATTCGTCGATCGCACAGCTTCTAAATCGTTCTATCGCGTTCATCGCTGACATAAAAACAGCAAAGTTATGGGATGAGATTAACTCAATAGCCAATTATTAAATTAAAATCATGTTTTATCATAATAGCTAAATAAATCTACACCACGTCTGTGATTGACGCTGTGTCCGGGTGGCCTTACTTTTCCGGTTTGCTTGCTCAAGACATGACTTTCTTGATGAATTCTTGATAAAAACTCAACATCGATTAATTGATTAACTTATAAAATATGAATTAGTCGAACAGTGTTCCGAATTAGAGGCTAGTCATGGTGGTGTCTCGGCGTAATCGGTTTAGAAGATACAATATCGCGTAATAGACTGAAACGAACGAATATCGCGTAAATTCAGCCTTTTACTTTTAACAAAAAACAACACTCTTCTTTAGTCTACATTTGTGTGCATCGTTACAAGTTGTTCAGACGGCGGCACGTCAAACTAAAATCTGTGGACTCTGTTGTATTGCAATTGGGGTGATTTTGCAACAACATCTGTGATGTACTGTCGACAGTACGTAAGTTGTCGTTGTCTTCTTATTCTAAGTATCGTATGAATTGTAAAAATTTAATGCACCATCCTGGTTAAAAACCTTAATGAACCACCATAGGTGTCTAGCATGGCTAAATCGTAACGTGCCCTCCGAAATACGGAATCTTAAATGGGGGCATAAAGTGCCTCTGCCAAGTCAAGCAAAAACACACGGCCGTACCATCCTTTTCTTATTTTTTTTCGGGTCATCAGGTGGTTCAAGCCTGCTATGTCTTAGCCAAATTAAGAACAAATACTCAAAGTTTAACACTAGTGTTGTCTCACCTAGGAATAAAACCCAGAACCTGCAAGTCGAGAGTCTCACTCGTCATTGGACCACGAAAGCGTAGTTTTATTGCTTTGCTATACGTATCAATGTCTAATAAAATCAAGCGTGCGATTTCTTACACGTCCTATAAAATACGTATTTTATAGTATTTATTTAACGGTTATTGAATCAATTCCCACATCAGACAGGTAATAGGGTAAAAACATAGTGGGAAGCCGAGCATGCAAATGTAGGGCCGTTAGACGAACTGTTACAGCCAAAGTGCAAGCGGGACTAGATGTGGCACTTGAGGCAACTTGCTGATAAAGTGGCTGATAGACTATCAGGAACTTATCTGTCAGATAAACTATAACTTTTAAGGTACGTTTAAAGTTTAGATAGTTATCTGACATTCAACTGTTAGATAGATGTAATCTGTACCCAAGACCTTTGATCCCAAAAGCTCTGGTTTATCTAACAGGTAACATTTTATTAAGGTCAACCTTTATTAAGTCGGTTAAGTTATTTTAAGTTTATTAAGTTATATTTTATGCCAAATATCTATCATCTGAAACTTGTGTACGTTGCCAGGTCTGTTCATCTCCGCGAGTTTACATCGAAAACAAAATACGCACGATGGCACCTACAGGATACTATTCGACAAGGCCTCACATACGAGCGAACATTGACTCACGCACGCGTATTCTTGTGTATGATGGAAGAAAATAAAGAAAATGGTGTACTAAATACTGTGCAGTATTTAACTGCCTAAATAATAATAAAAACAAAAAATGTACTTTTTTAAGTTGCCTCAAGACACTGAGAGGTAAATAAGTAGTTAATATTGTTCATGATAATTCATGCTAAATCATGTATTTCCTCCGCCATTTTCCGCAGTTTGGGGTGCCAAACTGCGGAAAATGGCGGAGGAAATACATACATAACGTGAGGTGTCACGTCACATCATTTTACCGAAGTCAGCCCTATAGCTTCGACGCAGCGCGCAGTGCCGATCACTGACGTTTGTCAACAAAATGGTGCTTGACTCTTGAGACAGGCTAAATTACACCATATTGTTAATGACACTGAGCATACATTTTTTTAAATACCTTCGCGAAGTAAAACTTCTGTACGTAGTACTTATTATTATTCTGTGACGTTACTGAAATGTTCCTAATAAGTATGAGCGGAATTATCAAAAATTTATCAAGCTATTTGTTCTACATGTAGTACAAGCCGATCCAGCAGTTATTATCCTACGTGTAACATTCACCGATGTGCATTGTGGTTAGACGCGGCGAAAGTGCAATTGTGTCGAGGTTACACATACATTATGCAGCCCTCCTCATCTAATAACGTATAACTATGTTTCAATTACGTTACCAAAGAGTACGTGCGCTATATATACCGTAGTATAGTTATTGCTTGCTTTCAGTATTATTAGAATTAATCGTTCGTTCATTCGTTTCAGCTGAAAGACGTCCACTGCTGGATAAACGCCTCCCCCAAGGATTTCCACAAAGACCGGTCCTGCGCCGCTCGCATCCAGGCACCTCCCGCGACCATCGGTCCACCTAGTGGGAGCCCTGCCCACGCTACGTCGAATTAATACTGATTCAGATTTCAATTTTGCAGAGAGAATCAGCGGGTATAATAAACTACTAAATTACCCGCATCATTAAAAACTTTTAAAAAGTATTTCATCAACTAGGTAATTTGTAATTTCATATTTTATTCGATTATTCTGAATTTTGTAATAGATTAGTTACACCAGTCAGTAGATATACGAGTATGAAACAAAACCTAAGTAATATTATTACACATTACAAAATTAATGTGTACTATATAAAAATAGAAATAAAATATGTAATAAAAAAATAAAGTAAATCACTTTATTTTCTTAATTATTTTATTTTTATATTTTTAATTTTTATAAACAAAAAGCAAAATGTCTATTGAAAATTTTCTAATGTTTTAGTGTTCTTTTAATATTTTATTTTTATTTTTTATGCATAACAAAGCAGGTATTTGACCGCAATTGCACCTGGTTTTAGGTGAGATGCAGTCTAGGATGGTACATTATCTGCCCTGTAAGTTATTAATTGCCCGGGAATATAAATAATAATGACGATTACAATGCAATTAGCATGTGTGACCATGAAAGGAGTAACATTACTTGAAATATTATGTATATCTAAATCCCACTTAATTCCTATCTTGGTTTTAAATCCGTAATCACGAGCAATTTCCTATTATTACGCTCCGATCAGATTATTTTAATATAGAAAGTTCCATGTTGATAAATCATTCAATTATTTCACACATGTAAATGCAGTAATACTATTAAGTTGTTATCAGTCAAAAATATTACAATGTTATCCTTGATCGATACCTAATGACACTTAATTTTAAATAAGAGTATACATTTTATACCGTAAAGCAAGCAAGTTTCATACCGTCGCGTACGCGAGCGTTGATTTGTCGCGGAGTTACAAATCAACGCTCTATCTCAACGATTTTATGGATTTATTTTAAATGTTTTATCGAAAATGGTTCGTTTTGATCTTTTGATGAGACAACCCCGACTTTGGAAATTACAGGTACCTTCGGCATTTTATCATTATCACATAAATAATGTTGTGTGCAGTGCATAGACTCTACAATGAAGTTTAGGTCTAAATGCATAAATAAAGCATGTAGGTATAATTAATTATTCGTATTGCAAATAAACAAAGAGAGGAAGGAAAATGCGGATATACTCTCAGTACCTCTAGTAGGAAAAACTTTCGAGTTCGTTTCGTTGCGTATTCAAAGTGTCATCGAAAAATTTTGTATGAAAAATTAAACAGCGCCCCCTATATTATAGCCGCCCTAGGGGGGGCGCTGTTTAATTTTTCATACAAAATTTTTCGATGACACTTTGAATACGCAACGAAACGAACTCGAAAGTTTTTCGTACTAGAGGTACAGTAAGTACCTACCTAACTATAAATAATAAACGGACAAATAACCAGATGTTAAGTGTATTTGAGCTGAAAACCTGTCCCCGAAAATCATTACAATATTAGTAGTATGAAAATAAACACCAATTCGTGAAAAGTCATCTTAAAACTACTTCAAACCACTTTCTTTCATTATTGTAACAAAGCTAACGAGCGAAAATCTGGTGCGAATTGCGATATAATCCAAATCAATTGTTTAAACCAATACGAGCGTAAAAGTAAATTAATTTAATTAAATACACTGCAATAAAATTAATACAAAATTATTTATTTACTCATTTCCAGTTTCAGTTTCTACATTGCGACTGCAAGCGCCATCTATAAGTTACGTGTGAAATTACTTTGTAGTCAGTAGCAACTGCAAGTGTGTGTTGCAACTCCAAGATGTCACTAGTAGTCGTGAACATCAAATACACAGGGCGCGAAAAATCTTGAACCTAAAAGCAGCTTTTTTTCTTTGTAATGGTTGATGTAGACTCTACACAAAGCTTTAAAGCTGCTCTACACTGTGGAGATTTTAACTGATTTATAATCCTATCAGCAATATCACGTAACGTAATAAAAATCTTACCATATGATTGCATCGTCTGAAATATCTCTACATTATTTAACTTTTTACTCAACGATAAATACTTATTCAAAGTCAGTTTAATTAAATATACCTAGATAGAGCATTCTATGTAGAGTGTAGAGTCACCAACCTACCACAAAATGTCACAAACCACTGACAGATTTTAAAGTAAGCAACTAACTGGAATCAATTTTAACCACGGATTTTAATCGGTTCATTTATAATATTTAAACCCATCACAAGGAAAAAGTCTATGACTGAGATTGAATCCAATATTAAGCGTTGCTTAGTACCTAAATACGAAACGAAAATAAACGAGGAAATTAGTCAATACGGTAGGTTGTTGCCGAGTACCTACATTGACACCTTATGAGCCTTAAACACAGTGGTATTAATTAATAGGGACTACTTTGCCACAAAAATGTTTAGTCCAGTGTTTTTCAACCTGTGGGTCGCGAGTCGCGAGTCGCGGGGTCGCGACTCGCGACCCCCTGGGGGAGAGGTCGACAAAACTACCTCAGTAAAAAAACAGTACCTACTAAAGTTTAAAATCAAACTCAAAATCAAAAATATTTATTCAATTTAGACCACAAGTGGCACAAATTTAATTAAGCAAAAATGCATAAATGTTGCATGGATTGAAAAATTCGCNATTCGCTTCCTACAACACCTTTGTAACCTTAAAAAATGCATGAAAAAAAGCGAACGGTCGGGGGGTAGCAAAATATTTTTTCGTACTATGGGGGTCGCGTCATGAAAAAGGTTGAAAAACATTGGTTTAGTGTAATGTATTCTTGATTGTACATTGTCGTTTAAGTAGAGTCCATGCCCCAGAAGGGGGAGAGTGGCAAAGAGGGACAAATGGACGAAGTATAAAGAACTTGTAGAGAGTCAAGCGTTGCGCGCGGTGGAGTGCAATCTGCCCTAGGCAGCCGCAATTCCGCGCGCATCTCTCAAGATTCGGCCACAATAACCGCGAGGTTGGTATGGCCATGGGTGGTGGTGGGATTTGTACATTGTCAGTGCATCATACCTTATCAGCCTTGTCTGTGGGCGGGGACGCCGGCGGGCTCCGCGGGAGGCCGAGGTCTTCGTCGTCGTCGCTCGCGTCGCCGCGCCCGCGCCGCCGGACCGCCGCCACTAGCTCCGCCTGGTGGAGAGATAGGAAAACTTTAGTATTAGCAAACAAGAAGGAAACACTAGTTCTGCCTGGCATAAAAACTATAGAAGGGCTTAAGAACTTGTAAAACATAGGTAGAGGGTATCAAAAAAAGTATTTTTATGTTCTGCAAATAGGCTTATTTATAGCGCTTTTATATGTCCCAATGTAACTTATTACCACTGCTTCCGGACGACACAATGGACACTAGTTAATTGACATAAGAGCTATCAAAATGCAATTCGAGTTTGTACTATCGGCAACAGTGTTATAACTGCCCATTGCCAGTAATGTCATCTCGTTCTATCACAAAGAATCGCCATTTGATTAGAGCAAGAGCAAAAACGGAAATGGATAGCTAACAGTGTGGCCGTGTGTACAATGAAGACGACATTTTGACTCATGATTTATTTGAAGTCACTATAAATCGAATTTTACAGTAAATTGAAAGCTAACTCCGTTTAACGCTTCCCATAGTTGTACTTTTTGAATAAACATTTCCACGAAATAATATTCCTCGAATATTCCTCTATAAACTAAATTTTCAAATTCATTCATCAATACCGTATCTGAAGGAAGCTCTGTAGACTGTAGGTCTACATTATACATTCAATTACATCAAACAAGGACGGAAATGATAACAGATATCAACTGTCGCGTGCGCAGTTCCCTTCTCTATCAGTCAGCGTACTGACAAATTATTTATTTGATGTAATATTATTATCAAAACACTCATATGTTCTGGGAATTTTAATTGAATGGGCCTAGCTTTGTTATTTATCCTTAACATGACAGCAGAGTTTCAAGGTAATTGTGATCATCTGTTATTTCTGGTCATTAGTAATGATATATCACTAATGTCTGCTACTTATGCCTAAATTTAAAAATCATACAGTCTTAAACCATCCCAAGCAATGTCAAATTTTACTAATGTGCATACAAATCACATGTCAGAAGTTCAAAGTGGACATTTAACGAATGATCGTCAAGTCGTTTAAGTTGTCCAAAATACAAACTAATAAACCGGTACTGATTTTGCTTCAATGGATCAACAAAGTTCTCGCAGTCTAATCATAACCGTAATAACTTGTCACACACAGTAAACGCCAGAAATAAACAGGAAAAGTCTGTAATTAGCAAATATGGAGACGGCAATACAAATATAGAACTATACAACAAACCCATAATTGCGCGAGTTTTCCTTCGGTCACCCAACAGAACCTTCTCTTCCATGTTTGACTCATAAGTACTTCCACTTAAGCTCCACTTAGCACCACTTAACATTATCACATATCACAGCATCTAAACATTTCGTAGGTTATCAAAACTTTGGCGAAGTCTTTATTATCAAAAGCGTTCTTTCTAACAACATTAAATAAAATACAATTTTTAAACAAGATCTGATGCGTACGTACATGTAAGGCAAATGAAAGATGTAAAGAAGACACGTCTGCCAAATGGACTGGTAATGTCAATACTAAAATAAAACCATAGTAATGACTCAAATTATTGTTCACGAACCAGCAAACCGAGGTAAACAGAATGAATAATAAGGAGTGATAACAGGAGGAAGGCAACAAAACAACGACACTTTCCTGTCTACCTTTTTGTTGAAAAGGTTCAAATCAGGTATAAATAAATATAAATTTTACATTCAAAAATCGTGTGTCACTAAAGAGGTAACCTAATTATAATTTGAGATTCTTCCGGATTCTTTAAAACAATCTAAATGTATAATCAGACATTTAAAAAGAATGCCCATTAGAAAACGTAAATACCACTCACAAAGCGTGGGTAAGTCAAGGATAATAACCTGTCCTGCGAATGACTAATCAGTAACTAAAAATCACTTGAACAAGATTTTTGTTATCAAAGATAAAGATTAAGGAACAATGGGCCAATGAGGTTACCTTGCGGTACCCTTTCCAGAATTATTGTTATGGTAATTGAAAGCACAAAGTTTTTATCAGTTTGAGTTTACATAAAACCTGAAAGGATGTAAGCCAAAAAAAAAAGAATGCAAGATGACACAAATCCCAAATTCGTTCTGCATTTCGCGTGACCCACGTTATCAAAGGCGTTGCATAAATCATAACAATCGGTACATTTCCGATTTTGCAACGGCCGACAACAATGGGCGTTTATCAAACTATCTCATTGTTGCACCGAAACTTTTCTCATTTGCGACCGTTGCTTGGGATTGTTTAGAGTTTAGAGGATGTGAGCAGAAACACAGAAGAATTTCAATTGCCTTCGCGAAGATAACCCGGATTATCTCGCGTAGTTAAAATATTAAACACATCATTCGTTTGTTATGAGAAAGAGCTTTTTGCATACCAATTAATGTTGCGACCTGATAATAAAATATACATTCATTATAGTTTCGATATCGCATATTTTATTTCACAGACCACAATTATTGATTCACGAATATTTTTAGCATACATAATGAAGACAATGATGAATAACTTATAAATTGTTTTTTATAGATGTTCAAGCTACGTTAGCTTTAGCATAATCAATAGCTTTGAAAAACAGTTACGTGATTGTTGAGCGATAACTTTAGAAAATGGTTCAATGAATTCTATTAGAATTAGAAGTTATAAATAATCCGTTAATTATTCAGTATATTAAAACCTATCTAAACACTCCAATATAGCTGCAATAATATATTGTTTCCACGTAACTACAGGAACAAATAGGTTTTGGAATTACAAGAGGTATGCAATTATGTGTACATGTTTACCACTTTATNCACTTTATGTGTTTTCCTCTTCAAGATTTGTAAAACAAAAGTGATCTTGGAGCTTTTGCATTTAGGTCTATTGTTGCATGAGTTTTGTTGTTTTATTAGAGCATATTGGCATAATATTGGTTAATAATAGCGTGCTATCAAATGATCCATGCTCTGAGCCAGTGTTGCTGTTTAAACCGGATTTACTGAGGGAAAGATTGATGACTGTTAATTGAGGGGATACAACATCCCAGTGTCTAACGTGTTTCTTCTTTTCTTAGTATATTTATAAAATACAAACTTACCAAGAATATGTTTTAACTTTTAAGACTTTATGGAATTTTATGTAGTTACGATAGGATCAAAATAAAATATAATACGAATATACATAAAAAGCAACTTTGTTGGTGAAATTTAACACTTTCTATAAAGTAATATGGAAGCCAAGAGATTCCCCGTAAGGTTTACAAAAATAAAACAAAATATGACTCCAGTAGGATAAAAAAATCAAAAGTAAAAACTGACTACACTTGCAATATGCAATGGTATTACACAGGCAGTTCATGCACAGAACATGTCTAGGTAGTAATAAAAAAAGCAACTAAAAGTGCTTAACATTCTAAATTTTATCGCAAAATACATGAATTAGATATACAAATAAGTGTTGGATATAATGCAATATTTCGTGTCAGGGTTAATTAAAGCAAAACCACAGAATAAGTAATAGGCAAAACATTCAAATTATAATAAACAGTGATATATTTAATATAAAGGATGTAACAAGGCAATGCAACTGTGTCGATCAGTATCTTTGTGTTTTAGACTTTAGTAAGACATTCGACAAACACAATGTAATATTTTTTAAACTTAATTTTAAACATTTATAGGTGGTTAACCTTCCTATACCCGCGCGTTGGTCTCTCAGACCGACGAACTAATAGTTCGGAGTTTTTTCAAAAAGTATTAACTCTATGACTTTGCGGTTTTTAGTAGCTTCATGATTTGTGGCCTGCCATTGTTTAGTGTTGGGCGATCGCTGCTGCCAAGTGTACGTGTATCACTTTTTGCTGTTATTCGGTCTGTGAGACCGACGCGGGTATACGTGTATCTACTTCAGGTATGTTACTATTGTTTTATTTTACAATATTACTCAATAAAATGTATTGTCATAGTTTAGTGGCATTTCATATCAATTAAGTATTACTATATTTTATTATTATTAATTTGTTTTAGCCATTTTTGTCGTCATAATGAACGAAGAAAGGATAAAGGCGCTGTTAGAATGTGAAGATACGGACTCCAACTATGATGACCAGAGTGACAGTGATGAGGTCTAGGATGATTTTAGAAGTGCAAGAGAACAACACCGATACTGAGCAGGAGGGTGATTTGTCAGATGCAAAAAGTATTTTTGTCATTATACGAGCATGCAGTTATGGTATGTTCCGGTTATTATTCCACTGAAACCACTAGTGATATAAACTGTTTTGTTCTTTTATATTACTAAGGATACTTCCATTTATTATATTTTATTGTAATTTTTTAGGCTTCAAAAGAAAAAAAGTTTATTTTTGTTATTAAATTTAGGCTGATGTAAAAAATTTTTTATATTTTAAGTCTGATTTAATGGCTGATTAAATCAAAATATCTATAAATATAAAATTTGTTTTAATTGTTTTATGCAATTATAACCTTAACGTATAATTTAAAGCAAATTATAGTACAGTACAGTACACAATTATACTATAAAACACGAGCTCAACTTTCGGTCTGAGAGACCGTGCGCGGGTATATGTGTAATGCTTTTTGGCGCGGGTATACGAAGGTTAAATAGATTTTGATTAATTGTGTGTTGTAGTTACATAGGGCTTACTTTTCATAAATTGTACTCATATCATAAAATATGTCAAACAAAAATGCCTTCTACGATCTGTTTTACAAAACAACACTGAAATGAAAATTCAATTTCCATTATAGATTCTGTCCTATAAAATTAATCTAACTAAATATTGAACCAACCAAACAAAAGCCTAACGCCCGTATTCACAAACATTACTATGAGGTCTCACAGTGCGCGTGGACGCACAGAGTGACACACGAACCAATCACAGAGCTCTATTCAACGCTGTGCGTCATCGTTTGTGAATACGAGCGTTATTCTGAAACTAAATCGAGCTTCAAGCTTCGTAAGTCTATAGGCGCAAACTTTCAATCCTTAAACAGAAAGAGGCACAACACAGACGTAACCGAATGCAATTCTTATAGTTGTTACGACACGTTTGAATATGCAGATCCGTGGGCGACGGGAGTTGCAAAACCAAGTCGCATCTCACAGCTTATTAATGTACGATTTGAGATGGAATTTTCCTTTATTGGAGTTCAAAGTTGCTAAATTAAGCTTTAGGTTGGTTAAGAAAGTCCTCTTATTAATAAGCAAAGGAAAATTTTCGAGTAAGTAAGAACGTACCTATAAGTCAGAAATATTACTTTTAACACCTTTCCACATCCTCCTGCCTGGAGCTTAAATCTACTGCTTCTTTAGGACAATAAGGTAAGCCAGTGTTAAGAAGAAGTAGCATAAGAATTTAGTCAATTTTAATTGAAGTTTATTATTATGTGACAACATAATTATCCAGTTTGTACAGGCCAAGTTTCCTGATGTAAAAAAAAACATTTATCCAAGTCACTTTTCATATGACGATGAACTACGAGTTTTATTAAAGTATTTGTAATACCTACTTGTTAACATCTGGCAATATTGACGTTGAGTTGACAGCTCAATTTAATCCACTTAAAAGCTACACAGAATTAATTAAAAAAATATTACATTATTATGTTTATGACAGTTTTGTAACATTTAGTTTAATTTGAAAAACTACACACGGAAGTTTGCTATCGGATTTTGTAACACAAAAAATCGTAGAAAAACATATTTAATATATTGTGTTCATATTTTATTCATCAATAAGTGTACCAAAGTTGTAAACAAGATGAAACAACTGAGAAAATAAAAAAAACATAAACTGCGTAAAACAAAACTGCAAAAAGCTCTGGTGAACTTTGCCTTCGTTAAATTCTGTAGTAAAAACTTTTAGAACACAAAAACCCTACTTTATTCTAGAATTTGTTACAATTTACTCCCATTGATTCGACTATAAAACCCATGCCGGCCATAAAAGTGTGTAAACACCACAATTTATGTAATTTAGAACTCGTCCCGCACGTTTGTTGTATCTTCAATCCACTCCCGCCCACGACCCGCCAAATGTCGCAAGAACAAAACATAGCTTTATGTTCTTCTTTCCATAAATGGCGGGAAATATTGATGCTCTATGGAAGACAAAAGACTAGCGTGTGGCTATTGTTAGGTTAGGAGGAAATTTCATTTGTAGTTGTTTATTCATTTGTTTTATTTTCTGTGGACGTCACGTCGCATTCACATCTCGCCGCAAAATGCATCTAACAAATCATATTAGACGGCAGTGTGCCAGAAACTTCAGTATTTAGTAAGCTACTAGAATTGTTCGGTTTCAAGTATAGGCATAGGTATAGACATCATCATCATATCAGCCAATGCCATTTTAGTCCTGGATGAGCCAAAAAGCAGGATTCCCCGCTTTATTAATTAATCACTGTCACTTTAACATGTCACTAAAATATGTATACTTCAGCAAGACAGCCATACGAGTATACTATGTATTTACAATATCAATTTCAATACCATATATTTTTAGTTCCATATTCAATGTTCATATTCAATCTAATGTAACGAAAACTAGAATAAACTAAATTAAAAAAAATAGTTATCAAAACAATGCTAATTAGATTGTAGAGTGGTCACATTATTTCTAAAAAAAGACTAAGAAGTGAAACTGTAAATAGAGAGATCGTGGTATCCAAAGAAGCTATTATTTAATATACGCTGAATAGCTTTAGACTCTCTTTAATACAGCATCATCATGGCTCCTAATATTTACAATGAAATCTACACCAACATGATCGTTATTAGTGAATTCGAGTTCCGGCTTCCGTAAGAAATAATAAAAGATGTTGCTTAAAATCAAAGAAATAACTGTACGTAGTGTAACGGTGTAATTACACTCGTACCATTAATTGCATACAAGTTTGTTGTTTTTTCGTTCTCGCAGAACACTTTTACCGTTAGCAGCAGCCAACGTGCCATTTGATTGGTACTAAATGGTGTCTATACGATCAAAAGCTGCAGATCAATACTTTTACACCCATTTGAACTACTTATTTTGTACAATTATTCTATAAAATTCAGAGAATTATCGATCATACTTCTATGAAATGGATAGGATCCACTTAATATAGAAGATAACACTTTTAATATGAGCTAAATAAAATAATACACAGTCACTTAGAGGCTTCACTTACAACATAAACAAAAGAAGAAGAAAAAACATTACCAAAAAAACCTTAGTGGCCAGCAGCCAAGCCAAATTCCAAATCGACCGTATAGCACCAGTGAACGATCGCGCCATTTTCAATTTCAAAAACCGAACACACAAAAAAAAGAAAAATAACCGTCACTTGTTTTTAAAATAGAAAAAGCTCCGTACACACATTGCCTCTGAGATCAGCCAAAACACTGAATTTAATTGTTCGTACACACTGCTGGGAGAATTTTGGAAAGTCGACGTACCCAGCGCGACGGTACTGGGCATTGAATTTAATATATTGCGAGTGTAAGGCTGAGTGTGCACTCTCTGAGCACTTCCGTATAAAACATGTCGGATTTTGCAAATCACTCGATTGAGTCATTGTCGAGATTTAACGACGAAATCTGACATTTGGACGAGGAAGCTCTGGGAGATTATGGATTGATTTTGGAGTGATTGTTATGTAAATATAGAAAGGTGTTAATAATAAACGATATAAAGATTGGAAACAGTCGTTTGGCCTGACTGAAGAAAAGAGGGTAATGTTTTGTTTCTACATTCAATTTCAATTTGTAGAATAAAGAGCCAGATGTTTGTGTTATCTGTTTAGAACTTAATTGATTGTAGGTTTTGGCAAAATGATAAAAATGCACATGACAATGTTGAGTTTGACAAAATTGACAAAGGTGACTGAGTTTCTTCCGCCACCTCTTCTCAGCACTAGCCCTTATGTTGTCCCGAAGTGGTGGTAGGGCAAGCTATATTTGGGACATGTTTATGTGCCGTGGAAAGGGTCTATGTACTGAATAAACTATTTTTTTTTACATAAATATAGGGACCTCTCTTATAGTAGTAACTTAAAACTACTTATGGTTCTAATATAACAGTTACGCGTTTAATTACGCATTGTCGTCCATTGTTTACCCAGTTGCGGACAAAGTATCAAGATTCATCTCGAGTTACGTCCAATTTTCTTGCTCTACATATTTTTACATTCATAAGTCCAACGTTTATGAATTAAGAAAGTTCCGCCATTTTCATAAACATTTGACGCAATTAAAAGTCTAGGAATGATTGCTTTATTTGCACCTATTTATTGTATAATGGCTCAATTATCGTCATTAAATCGGTAAAGAATTGGTGTGAAATGACAATATTTATTTTTATTTATTTTATTTATTAGGACATCAATCACGCGTACATGGAAATTAATATTTTTCTTTTTTATATTACTAAATGCTAAACGAATGATTCCGGAAAAGAACCAAGTGTATATTTTTGATTAAAAAAAATAATAAATGTTTTGCAGACAATATTGATTTCTTAGTTTTATATTGCGACAGTTTTTTAACCTTTACTACTAACGTCATTACAATTTTTCTATACTTACAAGACTCTACATACTGTATTCATGGATTCACAAACTACACGGGTCACTGTATCAAAAATAGTGTATATCTGCCCTAATCTGCTTTACTTTCTAAGCAGATCTTTTATCAGATATGGCTTTATACCGTAATTATCAACATTTACATAAATACAACCTTTTTTAATAAGCCTCCTCGATAACTCGGCTTCTGGAGTAACCAATAATTACTAATACAGACCGCACATTATGTTACACTCTGTGTTCGAGGTAGAGCGTCTTGAATGCTTTTGGTGTTAAATGTTAATCTCTTTTTTGGAAACTAGATGGCACTGTTCTTACTTAGCTAGCTCGCGATATCAAAATTTATTTTTCTAAGTAGGTACCTAGTTTAGTCTGATTTTTTAATAAACTGTCTATGCTCTGGAACTGGCGTTTTGTTCTTTCTCAGCATACCCTCGGACACTGGTATCTTATGCAGTTGTAACAGTAGCTATTTTGCAAAAAGAATGTTTAAAGCCTGACTGTGTTGTGTACATTAATTTTTGAATTATTACGGTCTGTGGAACGACGGGCGAAAAACTCTTAAAAAAAAATCTAATGTAACTAACACATAGTAGTCCATAGTAGTAATTTAATATAATCTATTGCATTATTTAATTAATTTAAGACACGTCTAGACAGGCGTGGTAAATATTACTCACTAATTGAGTTTAGTGATTGATGACAGCACTCATTAGTAAGATAATTGGGGATATCATATAATTAAAAAATCTAGGTTTTTTGATACATTATGGGATGTTTTCGGTAGACAATCAAACGAAAAACTAGATCAACAAAAGTGCATTTATCTTAATTATTGCAATTATTGAATGTGAAAAGTTTTTTTTTTTTTAAAGTAATTTTAGGTCTAATTTTAATGTAAAGAGTGAGCAATAAATCGATCGTTATAAACTGGTTTGCTTTTTGGATAATGGCCGCAATTATTTCATGTGGAAAATAACAGGCTGGCAGGTAAAGAATAAGTGCCGCGAGTAATGGGAAAATCGTATAAAAATACAAGTATTATTATAGAGTGTAATATATTAAAATTCTGTATAAATACTTTGTATAGTCTTCGCATCTTAAATTAAAACATGTCCCAAACAAAGGTTGATCTATCACCAGAGGCCTTAGTGTGAGTTTACATGAAACGTCGTCACTAGTAAGCGCGTAAACAAAATGAAAATTTTAGTTCTTGAAAGTTTCCGCTAGGGGCGCTGTACAATCCGTCATACATTTAATGTCATTTTTTACACGCTCGCTACTGACGACACTAGGCCTCTGACCACTTGGAGAAAACATCGGTAGGTGCTGAGAACTGACGGAATAAACTCTGCTAGAACTATGTAAGTGCGAATCTAAACTCAATAATAGATTCATTGGTCTGAATTTCGAAATGAAACTAATCACAAGCTTAATTTATGTTTGAATTTTAATCGAGTTTGGATTTTGGAGAGTTTATTTCACATGTTTGAAATAAATAAATTATTCAAGTTCTAAGCATGGCTTCAGGACTGAAGTCTGAAACACGCACAAACCTCGAACTACGTCTGTAAGTTTTAGGCTGATAATATTATTGAATTCAATTTAAAACACGTAGGAACTGATCCGAAAACAAAAATTTTAATATTGTAGCCGACTTAATAACACCGCGGCACCGTCAGGTAAACAAGTCACAAAATGTCTAATCCCAATAAATTGACTGACGTTACATTTGGAGCGTTATAAATAAACTTCATGAAACCTAAACCTTTTTTAGCCTACATCAATCATGTAGCCATAATATAGAACCTAACTAAGATATTAAATACCGATCGAGTAAAGGGCAGGAGGCGTGGCGTTGGTGAACCTCCTCGGCCAACATGCATCGGCTACTAATCGAGCGAATTGATGACTCACTCGCATACAGTCTGCGGTATTAAATAACACCGAAATTGAAGTATTATGAGAGCCCTTTGCCCAGTAAGGCTGGGTTGCACCATCTTACTATACTTTTATAAAACTTTTACTGATGGAAAATATCTCGGGTCTCAGTTATGAAATGTTTTAAATAATACTCGTACATTTTAATTTCATCGTAAATTCTCGCAGCATCACAACATGCCTATGTATTACTTCTTTCTTTCTATTACGTTATTCCAAAGCTAAGAGCTTTACTGATTGCTTAAATATTGGTCATCAAAGAGTCAAGTCCCTGACTGTACTTCACAGTTCAGTTATTAACTAATTTGAACACTTAGCAAATGACTAATTGTTGTGACTCAATACAGGGGATATAAAAACTGATACTGTAATAGACTGTGATTAAATGTTACAAGTAAAACTCTATAGAGTTCACAGATCAAAGTCTACACAAATAATGACCAGCCTATTGTCACTTCATTATAATCCGGTGTGCTATATGGAAGAATGTTTCGCATCTGACGGATCATCATCATCATCATCATTTACTTAATTATTCATCATGTAATTTAGCCTCTACTACAGGGGCCCGATGCCCTCTAATTTAACAGAGGCATTGGAGGATTTTTTCCTGCGCTCGCAAGATGGGTTAGGGAGGCCTGATATTCGCATTGTCCCTAAGACTAGGCGCAGACCACCGATTTGAAGTTGGCCGATAGTTGTGCCCGATTTTAAATTGTATGAAGAATCGGCCAAATCAAATCGGTGTAATGTGCGGACTTCCATACATGCCCATACTGATCAACTGCCCGACTAAGCTATCGGCTGGGACTATTCCTACCTCACGTTCCCACCACTGCAACTCCTGTGTAGCCAGGATCTACAGCTTGACCGCCATAAAAACCCAACCAATGAAGGTCAAGGTTGTCCCGGGGGAAAGTTAAACTGTCATTGGACCCGCAACGAAATTAATCAGAAGAACATAGGACGAAAAATCGATGGTCTGCGCCTAGGCCAAGTCTTTTACGACATCCACATGAAGAGTGGGGATCTATCCATAGTCGGATAGCCGTGTATTAATCGTGTTTACTAATTATTTCAGCGAAACGAATTACTTCCATTATTTCCATAGCCGTGCCCACTAAGCTGCATCGGTGAAATCACATGAGCGCATCGGGTAATGTTACTGACGTAATAATTATCTCTTGCAACTTAGGATAATAAAAGCCAATAGAGAGCAACAACCGGTTGCATTTATTTATTTATTTATATTACTAGCTTTTGCTTGCGGTTTCACCCGCGTAAAATTTAGTTTGTTATAGTTCGTCATAAATTATAGCCAATATGTTATTCTGGGTTATCAAAAATAATACTGTAAAGTTTCATCAAAATCCGTTCAGCAGTTTTTGCGTAAAAGAGTAACAAACATCCAGACATCCAACTTTCGCATTTATAATATTAGTAGGATGAAGACCGGGGTTTACTTAGGTATATGTATTATTTCCACTGTCAGAAGAGGTTCGAACGATTCTTCACGTTGAACAAAGTTTGATTGAAACAGGCTAAATTTTAAATTAAATATACAATGTAAATTATGGAAAACCTTGGGGGAAGCCTGTCCAGCAGTGGACGTCATTTGGCTGAAACGTTGATACAATGTTACAGCTCAACTGATTACGAGACAAATTCAGTTCTTCACTCGATTGGATTTTTGTAGTTCTGGCTACAGAGCAGTGACAGTGGTAGGAATAGCCCAGTAAGTTTTTTAACTAAGGTATTCACAAATAGCAGGAAGGCGCTGGACGCAGGCCGCTACCAATCGATCAACATGGAAATCATTGGGGGAGGCCTATGTTTAGCAGTGGACGTCCTATGGCTGAAATGATGATGACGATTTACAAATATCTTGTGATCGGTCAACATTAAAATAGGCTGAAACGTGCTAGTATACTTTTAGTAAGGGGAAATAAGAATAACTAGACTGTTTTTAGAGAGGTGAGATGGCAAGGCAATTGATGAGTCATAAGTTACAATCTGATATTAAAATGAAGAACGAAGACGTAACACTGACCAAGTGAAGGTTGCGTGTTGTCGTAGAGAGAGAGTTCACGAGTTAAAAATATTATGTTGGTAAAAATCGAAAATAAAAAATAAAACTAGAAGCATCTTTGGTTGCTTGAGGATCAAGTAAAATCAATAGGATCAAGTAAAGTCAATACTAGGTGTAAGTTGAAACAGATGAAGATCCTAAAGGAGAATGACTATCAATAAATTGTTCTTCGATTAGAACAACACAAACAAAGACACGTGAAATCACATAACTTAACTGCCAAAATCGTCCTATCTCTTGCATAAAGACATGACGAAACCTCATACCAAATCACTTCGATGAAAATACCAATATGTTAGTCAAAGCTGCATGTGACATTTCGATACTGGTTCACTGAAGGTCATCTTTGATCTATTATAATAAACTCTACACAAGATTATTTAAACTTGACGAACTTTAAATTCGCAAACGAAACCAATAAAATGTTAAACAAGCAATAAACGTTTTAATATAAACTCGACACACAAAAAGAGGTTATCAGACGAAAAAAGAGAGCTTTTAAGCACTATTAAGCGCCGGATACTGAATCATCCAATAAAGGCACAACATTCACAATGCAACTTTGTTATTTACATGATTATAAAGACTTCGCCAAAAGAAACGTAAACAAACTTTTTGGTTTTTAACACTGGCCACTTCACTCCGGCGCCGTTTCAATTTAAAATCGAACGCGAATTTGAATTTGAATTTGAAAAATCGAACGTTTGACGCGCGGTCCAGCAGTCACTCGCGCGCTGCGACTGCATGATTCATGCGATCTCCGCGGATAGAAGGAAAATAAGCAGCAAAAAACCGGTCAAGTGTGAGTATATTTGGAATTAAATATTCCGTAGGACTTGGTAAGTTGTTGGGTTCATTCAACCTTTTAATAGTCTACTGATGCTTTTGTTTGACTGAGAAGACTGAGTCATGAATTTATTGATGAAAAATACTAGCACGTGTGTGGGTAGTCAAAAGAAGACCTATCTAATTATTCGGCATTTTATTAAAAAATATATTAATTTCTTTCTTTAGTTAAAAACGCGCTGAAAATTCACACAAAATTAAGTACCTAGAAAAATTGGCGAGAAATCAAATCCCAAATAATGATCATCAACTACACGAGGTTAGTAAGTTGAAGTGTTCTTAAAGTTTCAAGTACGAAACCTACTGAATTTTATGACCAATCGCTTGCCTGTGGATCTCTGAAAACAGAGTAAGCCACACCAAGCTACAAACCACAATGAGAGAAGGGTCAGTGTGCTCAATCACCGCTGGGCGAGAATTAATTCGTTTGTTTTGGTTTCGCCTGAACGGAATGTTCGCATGCGGATGTCTATCAAAGGATTGTCTATTACTCATTCCCACCACTGTAACTTCTGAGTAGACAGAATATACAGTATCCAAATGGGTAGCCAGCATACACATAGATACCGCGATCAGATCGTAATATTGAAAAAATATCAAGATTCACGGCTCGTAGAAAAAATAAAATTCGTTACATTCAATTTAGAGATCTTATAAAAAAGACATCGAAATGTCATAATGTGCCAAACATTTTATTTTGTCTACTGTAGGAAGGTAATGATACATGTCTGGCGAATCAAGTTAACTGATGATAGTTACTCGTAAATAGATCATTTCCACATAATTTGCTCCTCCACTTGCTTTTTCTTTATAAGTTATTTTAAGCTTATTAGCTAATAATGTAATTTTGTTTATTGTAATTTCTTTTATGTGTAAAAAGCAATAAACTTTTTTTTATTTATTTATTTATAATTCCAAGTGTGTTATTGTATTGTGTACGCTTAGCGGTTAACCTTCCGATTCCTTACATCATTTAGGATTTCAACGATCATTCAACAAATGGACATAGTTTGTAGCGAGCCTACTGCAACTCCACGCGTTTGCCACACTGTGACCACGAGAGCAGAACCGGAATGGGCAACGGTGGTTCAGCGGCGCACGCGCACCGCGCTATCGAATTTCGCTACACGTTTGAGACTAAAGTTTTTGCGGTGGCCATTACAACGCTTCCCTGGCATGTGCATGCCTGAAAATGATTGGCAGTGAAAATGGAATGCGAAAGTGGAGCATAATTTAAGTAATTATGTTTGGATTTAGGTTTAAGGTAAGTGAGATGACTGCGAATTTCGCGGATTGGAAAATTACTCAAAGACAAAGCTTTTTTATTCACTACCACCAGTTCGGGTTAACATATGGGCTGGTGCTGGTTATATGCTAACTTTTAATATTTATAATTAGTAATAATTACTTGACCCTGTCCGATGCTTCATGGATCGTATCACAGAAAAAATACTTTAGCAAAAATACCGCAATCAAACTGTATTTCTTGCCAAAAACATAAGAAAATGTTGAGTTTTCATATCACTGACTATGAGAACCTTCTTTAGGGAATTTAACTCCCATTTTTCCCTTCTTCATAGCCTATGTGATAGTTTATTTTCCCAAATTCAATCTACTTATTTCCAAAATTCATCAAAATTAGTAGTAGAGACAGCAAACTACAGGTTAAGAAACACTGCTCTAAAGTAATAAATTAAGTGATTGCTAATATGATGCGACAAGATTAATTAATTATGTATTCAGATCGGCTCATGAAGAATAAGCGGTTGTTTGTTAAGGTGTTAAGCAAAAACGGCTATCAAAGATTTTAAATGAAGTTGAGAAATAAATAATAATACAGAGATGTCAAAACTATTAAGAAAATACAAAGAAAATGGAAATAATAACTTTTGAATTGCCACTATTACTAAAAGGGTGGCAATTTTAAACAACATTCAACTACAATACCATCACTTACCATCAGGTGATCCGTTTGCTCGTTTGCCTCGTATCACATAAAAAAAAAAAAAAAAGAAAGAGCTCCAATAAAATTGATCGCGGATGCCAAGACCTTCTGTGGTATATTCATCATCATCATCATCAAATCATTTACACCCGTATTCACAAACTATACTTGCTTAAGTGAAGCAGCAAATCGAACGCACAGCGTTGAATAGAGCTCTGTGATTGGTTCCAAAAGTTGTTTTCAAAAGTTGGCCCAAAAGATAAGGAGACATGTAAAGTGCCCCGTAAGGGCTACCTTTTCTTTTTTTATTATTTACATTTTGACGTTCATAAGTGCCACTTGTGGTCTAAAAACTGAATAAATATTTTTGATTTTGTTCGTGTGTCACCCTGTGCGTCCACGCGCATCATAGTAATGTTGTGAAGACGACACCATGTAACTAACCAGAAACAAATGGAGGATTTGTTCTACAAGCTGGCTTTCTTCCATAGTTGATTTTACGACATTCACTGTAAGAGTGGGGGTGGTCCTATACTATTCTGCCTGTTTGTTAACATCCTGAGAATCAATTATTTGCAGAATCGGTTATATGTGTTTCCATAATCAAAGAATTCGCATTTGTAAAGAAAAATTATAAAAAAATCTTGATTTTCATACAAACACTCCAGAGAGAAAGCTCCAAAAGTATAAAGTCATCTTCTTTGTAGAGAGCAAGAGTACAAAAAGATTCATACCATTGAATATTCAAAATTACTTGAATATACGAGTTTTGATTTTAGCAAGTCATCTGAGTATTTACGAGATATTTTCTTAAGCCAAATAAGTACATAGATACCAATATGTATTACAAATGCACACGTGACATCAAGCATTTCACTCCTGCATAATAGTCGGATTAAAATAAAAAAACAACATAAGTATTAATAAAACCTACTTAAATTCAGACTACGAAAGAAAGTGACCTAACTCAAATTAGGCTGTTAGGCTCATATTTTTTCAGCCGATTTTATTCAAAAAACTGTTAAAAAGGCTGTAAGCCATAGCGCTACAGTGACCCAAGAAATAAATTGTTTTTCAAATATGGCATGACAATAAAGTATATTTGCTTAAAAGAAATAAAAAAACATTAATTTAGTTCTTAACGATCTGTGTTAATTAATTTTTACAGCTTTTGTCTATTTATTGTGGAGCTATATTTAATGATTTCATCATGGCTTTACATTAAACATATCCTTGCTTGAAAAGGAAGTCCAATTTTAGTCGCAAGGTCCTTTTGTGCCCTTCAGACGGTTTCAAGTGTTAATTAAGTCTTGATTGGGTGAATCACTTGTATTAAAAGTATAGTATTGTAGGTATTTTTATTTTGAACTAACTGATGCCCGCAGTTTTATTAGCTTAAAAACTTAAAGACTAAGAGCTAGAATTACAGTTTATTGAATATACAGAAAAAGCCACCGTAAAAGTTAGACTTACGTTATACCATAAAATCTGATTTTTATGTACAAATATTTGGGCAATAATTAGAAGTATTTTCCCCAACAGCCAGACAGTTTTGACAGTTCCAACTCCTTGCCAGACAGTTTTTTAGGGTAGCTCCCAAAGCCACGATGACCCAAACTTCATAATTCACCAACATTATATCCTATATTGAGAGCATACGCTGACAAACTTTCAGCTTTTATAAAATGACGTAGGTCTGGCGTTCACTAGCTCTTCGTCTATTAATCAACCTATGTTTGAGCACGTCCCCTCTAGGGGATTTCTAAAACTACAAAACATTTTTTGTTGATATTGATGGAAAAGCACTGAACGGATTTTGATGAAACTTTAGAATATACATCATAATTACATAAATAATGTAGGTTTTAGTTTATAATGAAAACGTGAATTGGCCTACTGAATTTCTCGAGGGTGAACAAAACTGTTTTCATATTTATTAACCCCTTTGAACCAGTCTCACTAAACGTAAACACAGTAGATCTTAAAGCAGAAGTTCACGTACGAAATTGTAGATGGCGTTATAGCTTTAACGTAGTAGTATCACTGCGTAGCGCTAGATGGCGCGTGCAGTCTTTGAAACTTGGAAACCTACTAAATACTTTCAAGAAATTTTGTTTACAATTATATTATGAGTTACGCGTCTTCAAGGCCTTAGAAGTGTCCCAATTGTGTAATAACAAAACTAAGTTTACAACAAGCTCAAATCGCCGTATCTTACCTAGTTTTAAAGGGTTTTAAATGCTCACGACTCGATTGGCGTGACGACAAAGCATACCTACGTCCCGGCCGCGCCACTTTATTTGCTTAATTTCCTATAAACTGTAATAAGACATTTTTTGCGACTGTGTACTAAAACGACATTTTATAGACAATTATTCTGCCAAATTTCATAGCGATTGCTTTAGTGGCGTAACATAATTTCATAGTAGAGGTGGTAGAACCAGAGCTTCTCCTTTTACGACACGATAAAATTGCTTAGGCTATTCAAGTTGTTGTTAAAAATCCTAATATTATCATCAATCGTAATTTAATCTGTCGAGTCTTTTTGTCATACTTCGTAAATCTTACTGGATTATACTAGAGTAAGGTTGTTAGAAGTAGGTTCATCATGGGTTCATCTTGACGTCGCGTCGATGGAGTCGAAGTAATCAAACTAGCGTTCATAGAATCTCGATTCGGTATTTAGATGCCAACGCAGTGTTGGGCTATTGTCGCTTCATGTGTCGCAGTGGAAAACGCAATCCATGGATGCTATGCTCTTCGTTGTATAGTACAAAATGCAATCTTGTGCTGTTTTGATGTTTCTATCACTCTTCTCATCAGAGATTTTACAGATTGTACTCACCCGACCTCATAAAGGTAGCAAGAAGGCGCTAGACGCAGGTCGCTACCAACCGGTCAACATGGTAATTAATGGGGGAGGCCTATGGCTGAAAAGATGATGATGAGTCACCCGATCTTCTTTTTCTTGTCGTGTCGACAACAAACCTAAACAGCGTCGGCCCAAAACTCCACCACAAGAATGGCGTTGTCAGTAGCCTTCATTAATTCTTCCTGCGTGCAGTTGTTTGGGCACGCAGGGCACGACATCATGTGCTTCATCGACTGGGGAACAAAACCACACCTGCACTCTAACCTGCGTCCGAAGTCTATTTAAAGACTTCCAGATAGGCCAGGGGAACTCACCCGGTGTGAAGTGGCGACGTGGCCGAGCCCGTGCGCCGGCGTCGGCCGCTCGTCGCTTGACTCGTCGCCCGAGCGCTCGCCCGTGAACACCGAGTCGTGCGATACCGACAGCCCGCTGCCGTACACTCCCTCTCTAAAACAAAAGAGTAACATTAATAATATAACATTAATAATATTATACAGTGTGTGGCAGTGGTCTATCAATGCCACGAGCTGTCGGCCACAACGATAGCCATAGGGGCAAAAAGTTCTGGCGTCTAAGGACCGAATCACGTAAGCAGACCCATTCTGTGTTCCGGCAATCTAGTAAAGGTCGCGGGAAACATCTGAATGCTAGCAGCGCAAAACCGTTGAGTTGAAGAAATCCTTAGGGAAGCCTTTATCCAGCAGCAAAAATGGTAATGGTACTGAGATAGAAGAAGATAAAACGCGGGTGTTCGTAATGCTAGAGTTTCCTTGAGTGACTCAAGGATCACACAAGAGCATTTTTACACCTTATACAACACGGTCAAGTAAGCCCATTTATTTTGCTATCGTACTGTTTATGTACTGTTATATTATGAATTAACGCTACCACAGAAGTACGAGAAGGCACGTACCAACTAATTTGCATGCTCGTATAATCTATTATTGGTTAGCAAGTCCATTCGTAATCTTATTTAAGCTTTTGAAAAGGTTATCGAAGTAGGTACTCGAACCAAAGTTTTACTACTATTCTGACTGTGATTACTCTATTAGTTTCTCAATTAGAATATAGAGCCAATAAATTAAACGGTGAGTCAGCGAATGCAAATCCAGCCACTCCAGAGCACTCAAACCCATCGGCTGCGCACTCATGATGATTCACGAGAATTAAGGCTGATTGAGGCAATAAGCAGTATCTTAATAATAGCTGTCGAACATCTGCTTCGGCTGATGCAGTTTATTAATAGATCGTGATTGAATTGCTCTTCGATATGATTATTGATTTATGTTTATTAAATTGTAACGCGAACGTGAGACTAAAAGGGAGCTATGTTCTCAGAATAAGCTTTGCCAATCAAACCGAGCAGAAAATTGCTCCTAATGGGAGTCGAACCCTGTGTCTGAGGTGTTCTTATAGTACAAACGAAGCCCTATCATCTATTTCTTTCTTCGCATGGTGGTCGGAGTCCAGCAATTCCTGGTGGAGCTAAAGTTCACTCAGTATCTGAGACAGGTGGTCTTACCACGAGACCATAGAGGTTTTTAAGATTGACAGAACGTGTTCATCATTAGACCGTAGTGGCGACCATAAGAGGTTAGATAAGACAGAGCTAGCCAGGCGCTGAGTCCAACTCTCTGGGAATGGAACCTTGAGTCTGAGATAGAAGAAGCCCTGGCACTCACTTCCTTCTCGAATGGCGGTTGACATCTAGCTACCTGATGGAGCTCAGGATTAGGACTCGTAACTAGGACAGGTGGGTCTTACTACTAGACCTCAGTGACGGTTAGAAGGAGCCAGCTTCATTCATGTGTCTGAGCAAGAGACAGTTTACTACAGCACCATAGAAGGTTTAATAAGATGGTCGTGATAGAGCTAGCCAGGCGGTCTCAAAACCTGCCCTGGGCATAGAACCCTGTGTCTGAAACATGCGCCGCAGCCCTCGCAGGAACCTGAGACCTCTGAGTCTAAGATGATGGATGGCGGTTTTACCATTGACTCAAAGACGCTTCATTCATGAACAAGAGACACTAGACTACACAGCAGCGACCATAGAAGGTTAAATAAGATGGTGATGATAAAGCTAGCCAGGCGGACCCAAACCAAACGGAGCAAAATTTTCCGACTGCGAAGTGAGTCCTGTGTCTGAGGTGGTCGAAGGATTCCTGTCAACTTACTTTCTCCTCGCATGGCGGTCTGCGTCCAGCAGCTCGCTGGTGGAGCTGCTCTTGGGGTCGGGTGAGGCTGCGCGCGCGCCGCTACCGTACTCCTCCGACGCTTGAGCTTGGGGCCTCTGTGTCTTATACCGGTGGTCTTACGAAACCACAGCACCTTTCCTAGAAAGATCCCTATCACTCACTTTCTCCTGGCACGGCGGTCTGCGTCCAACAACTCACTGGTAGAGCTGCTCTTGTGGTCGGGCGAGGCTGCTCGAGCGCCGCTACCGTACTCCTCCGACGCTTGAGCTTGGGGCCTCTGTGTCTTATACCGGTGGTCTTACGAGACCACAGCACCTTTCCTAGAAAGAGCCCTATCACTCACTTTCTCTTCGCATGGCGGTCTGCGTCCAGCAGCTCGCTGGTGGAGCTGCTCTTGGGGTCGGGCGAAGCTGCGCGCGCGCCGCTTGAACAAGCGACGAAAGACTATAGAATACTCACTTTCTCCTGGCATGGCGGTCTGCGTCCAGCAGCTCGCTGGTGGAGCTGCTCTTGGGGTCGGGCGAAGCTGCGCGCGCGCCGCTTGAACAAGCGACGAAAGACTATAGAATACTCACTTTCTCCTGGCATGGCGGTCTGCGTCCAGCAGCTCGCTGGTGGAGCTGCTCTTGGGGTCGGGCGAAGCTGCGCGCGCGCCGCTTGAACAAGCGACGAAAGACTATAGAATACTCACTTTCTCCTGGCATGGCGGTCTGCGTCCAGCAGCTCGCTGGTGGAGCTGCTCTTGGGGTCGGGCGAAGCTGCGCGCGCGCCGCTTGAACAAGCGACGAAAGACTATAGAATACTCACTTTCTCCTGGCATGGCGGTCTGCGTCCAGCAGCTCGCTGGTGGAGCTGCTCTTGGGGTCGGGCGAAGCTGCGCGCGCGCCGCTTGAACAAGCGACGAAAGACTATAGAATACTCACTTTCTCCTGGCATGGCGGTCTGCGTCCAGCAGCTCGCTGGTGGAGCTGCTCTTGGGGTCGGGCGAAGCCGCGCGCGCGCCACTCCCGCGCCGCTTGAACATGCGCCGCAGTCCGCGCAGGAACCTGCCTGTGCGCCCTTCGCCTGGAATAACAACGTTTGGGAGGTTAATAACTGTAGCAAAATCAATTAATTTATGGTTGAGGTTAAACAAAAATTCTCTCAAATTAGCCACACAGTCAATTAAGCTGTTTTTGTTTTTCAGAAACAAATTGTTTTGCCATTCGTCATCATCACGTATGACTCGGAGCATATAATGCACTTTAATCAAAGACTAGAAACCCATTCTGATATCATAGTATCATACGAAGACCATACAGTCAGTCAGGTAGATTCTATCCGTTTTTTAGGTGTACAAATTGACAAGAAATTGAATTGGAAAAATCATACTGATGAACTATGTAAGAAAATTAGTACGTTAGCTTATGCACTTCATAGATTGTCTACTGTAGTTAACACGGATGCGCTGCTTACTGCTTACTACGGGTTAGTCGAATCTCATTTAAGATACGGCATAATTTTTTGGGGTAACTCGACCAACAAGGAAATAATATTTAAAATTCAAAAACGATGCCTACGCGCTATGTTTGGACTTCAAATCACTGATAGCTGTAAACCAATGTTTGTTAAGCATAAGATTCTGACACTTCCGTCTCTGTACATCATTGAAACAGCCTTATTTGTTAAAAGCAATCCCCATCTATTTCCTCGAATGTCTGATGTAATTGTACGTAATCGCCGCGGTGGGGACCGTCTTTGCTTACATTTGGCCAAAACCACATTATTAAATAAAAGTATTATCTGTATGGCACCAAAAATATATAATAAAATCCCAGAAAACTTGAAACAATTACATAATGTTATGTTTAAAAAGAAACTTAAACATTTTCTAATTGACAAGGCCTATTATACTGTACAAGACTTCTTGAGTGACAAAATTTGATTAATTTAAATATAATTTTACTTTTATTATCAATTATCAGATGTACCTATTGTTATTATGAATTTTAATGTATTATTGACATTCTTACTTGACATATCATTTACATGCCAATATCTTGGTAAAACATGTTGTATCACCTGTTAAAACTGTAAGACCAAATCATGTTGCTCTGTAATATGTTTTCACACATGTTTATGTAAATAAATATCTTTATCTTTATCTTTATCGGAAGATAGACAGAGCACTCAAATTCAACTAACACCTAATTCCAGACATTGTGAGTTAATAATTTTAATTAATTGCAAGTTGCAACAATTTTTTTTTTCAACTCTATCTTCACTTTTTCTTTGTTCACTACAATCCGCTGCTATCCAGAGTATTCAGGAACATCGCTATCGCTGTCATTAGCAGCGCAGGACCAGGCAGTCGTTATGGAAATCATTGTAAAATACCTTTGTCCAACAGTGTACGTCTTTTGTTTATTTTGTAATCAATGTTGGAACTTACGTCCATATTCTCAAACATTACTATGTGGTCTCACAGTGCGCGTGGATGCACAGAGTGACACACGAACCAATCACAGAGCTCTATTCAACGCTGTGCGTTCGATTTGCTACTTCACATAAGAAAACATCGTTTGTGCCTTAGTCCGTATGGGCGTTAGTTTTGTTAGTATTTTTTTGGCTTATTCCACTATTCCCCATTGACAATCCCCGTCAACAGGGATTAATGAACTTTTTAGTTCATAATTCCCAATTGTAATTGTCAACGGGGAATAGTGGAATAAGCCTTTTTTTTTGTTGTAATAAAGTGTCCACGTACCATGGTTGTGCGGCTCGCTGTGCGGCGGTCGGTAGGGCGGCTCCAGGGAGCCCTCGCGCACGCACGACATGAGCCCGGCGCCGCCGCCCGACATCCGCCCACCGCGCCTGGAAACCAAATAACACGTAGTTAGTCAGGGTTAGCCATGGACATGTTGACACGTACCGGAAAACGCAGCGTGAGACGTCCACCCACAAGGTGGACCGACGACCTGTAGGCCTAAGATGCGCGCCGTGATAACTTTTCGACCTCAAAATGTATGGGCTAAATCGATAAAATGGCATGATAACTGTAAAGGTAGCAGGAAGGCGCTGGATGCAGGCCGCTACCAACCGTGCGATGTGGAAGTCATTGGGTGAGGCCTATATTCAGCAGTGGACGTCCTATGGCTGAAATGATGATGATGTAGACACGAACGTAGGAGTAGGGAAACCTATTGGATTTCAAGAAAGCTCAAAAAGATGGTTGGTCGCCTTTTTATGCTAAGAAGATGAACAATTAATGAACATACTGAAAACCAGTCGATATGGATACGTGCTGTTTAATATTTTTAGTACTCAGCAAACTTACCTACATTAATCAGCTTTTAGAAAGCTGTATTCCCCTACTGCTGGAGCCTATTAGAAACTTGTTTGCCAAATAAAACGATCTCGAATAGGGACATTATCTGGATGAAGTCCCTCTAATTTGTTAGAAAGGAACCGACTAGTTATTTTTAGTGACTTTGTTTTGGTGTAGTCTCCCTTTGCGACATGATGACCCTAAATTTCTAAAGCGAGTTAAGAGTTCATAGCATCATAGCTCCTAAATCCTAACCCATCAATCTATCTAGCCAGACACCCCTGATTGGATATTCCACGTATGCTCACTTGACGCGATGTTAATATTAAATTCCACCTAGACCAGTGACTAATGTAGATCGCTACTGATCGCTAGTGCACAGTATACATTCAGCCAGAAAGTCACATCGCAATTACTCAGCGAAAACAGATGCATACTAATCCATGATCATACAATGCGAACATAAATTCGTTCGTTATCTTTGTACGTTCGTGAATTCACGAATTCACGTAAATTCGTGGAACGTGGTATTGATTTAATTTTGCAAAAGGGGATCGTTGTGTTGTGTTGAACAGGGAAAGAACGTATGTGCTTTCCACGTACCACGTTGAGTAAATTGTATAAACTGATTTATTTTCTTGAACGTAAGATACAGCTTTCTCGTATAACATACTAACTCTTGAGTTGGGCAGAAACTTTAGATTATTGACAGAGACACAATAGGCCAGTGGGGGGGGGGGGGCGAACACAGTAGTTATCAGTTAACAGCATTGTTGTGTTCCGGCAGTTAAGAGATAAGATAGCCAGTTCCTCTGTGGTTGAGGATTCCGAGTGAAGCTCGCTTCCACCTTCAACCTGATCATCACTTACCATCAGGTGAGATACAGGCCAAGAGCTTCCTCTTTGTGGTTAAATAAAAAGTAACAAAAGCATAAGGATTCCCAAAGTGACTTTAAGACGACTATTTTTATTATATTAGATAATGGGGCTAGCTGGCGCTTATTATAAAAAAATGTTTCGTGACTGTGCAACGGTAAAGCCTGGTCCGTGAGCACGTATAATTTTGTCCAATGACTCCAAGCTACCCCTCCTTATCGCTCGCGCGTAATTATGTTGCTATCGCGCTCGCACACTCACTGCGGGCGCCCGTCGCACAGTCGCGAGCCCAGAATGCGATACTAAACCTACTTACTGAAACTAATTCACCTTTACTATGCCTAACGGTAGTTGGCTAATGAATTAACTCCGCACTACTAATCATATTACGCTATCGTAATTTAGCTTGCTGCGAATCTGAGGTGGCTTTTCGGAAGCTCAACAAGTTTGAAACCCGAATTTTGAGTTGCTCAAGACTAACTTACATAGATTAAAGTTTGTGGTCGATGGCAGTTTAATATTTAATGCATTCTTGAGTGTACCTACCTACAGGACACTTGACTAATATTATGCTACATAGTAGGTACTTGAACGTGGTTTCATGAATATGGGCCTATCTCTAATTAAATCACAATTAATAAAATCGTTTCTAACAAGTAAAGTTGGAGTAACTTTTAATCAAAAAAACTATTGGTTTGCAGACGGCGGCGGATCAAGTTATACACTGTGGTCTTTTATATTGATGTAATAGAGCTTATAGAGCATCCTTTAAAGCGATATAAAAGGCCCACTTAGGCTTAGTACTTATTGCAGCAGCAAAAATATACATGGTGATAAATTGGATTTGTCTCACATTTGGAGAATGTAGTATGTACCATAAATAGTTGTACTTTAAAAGGATGCCAATGATTTAAATTTCACCCTACAAGTCTAATGTGCATCATCCCTACTTGCTCGTGAAGTTATTCGATGCACGATGCAGATTGCACGCGCGTGCCTTTCTGATTATCACCACTAGTGCTGTCATAGGATAGATAATTTTGCGGCAAATAAATATTACATTTAAATATTTTGTAGGAAACGCTTCATCATTTATTAATTACACTATCGATCTCATTACAGACTCATTTGTAATAAATAACCATTTGGACTATATTAAGCTAGTAACGCCTTACATCATAGACAGATTCAATTTTTAGACTCACTTAAAGAATTTGTCCGATGGAGAACTGTTGTGGACGCCCTCTGCCCCATCTAGGGGACATAGGACCATAAGTCAAGTAAGTCAAAGAATTTGTCCAGTTTGATTAACTGGGTCTAGATTCTGGGACATAGCAAGGTTGAATCGATTTGATTATGCGGAAAGATAGTATAATATGATAGGTAATTTGTGCTTATGGGCATAAGGAAGCACATTTTATTTATAAAACATATACATAATG